>NC_034185.2:8427810-8742810 GCF_002021735.2 Oncorhynchus kisutch | reverse complement strand
AGACAGAGGGAGAGAGACAGAGGGAGAGACAGAGGGAGAGAGACAGAGGGAGAGAGACAGAGGGAGAGAGACAGAGGGAGAGACCGAAGGAGAGAGACAGAGGGAGAGAGACAGAGGGAGAGAGACAGAGGGAGAGAGAGAGAGGGAGAGAGAGACAGAGGGAGAGAGAGACAGAGGGAGAGAGACAGAAGGAGAGACACAGAAGGAGAGACAGAGGGAGAGACAGAGGGAGAGAGACAGAGGGAGAGAGACAGAGGGAGAGAGACAGAGGGAGAGAGAGACAGAGGGAGAGACAGAGGGAGAGAGAGAGAGGGAGAGAGACAGAGGGAGAGAGAGACAGAGGGAGAGACAGAGGGAGAGAGACAGAGGGAGAGAGACAGAGGGAGAGAGAGACAGAGGGAGAGACAGAGGGAGAGAGACAGAGGGAGAGTGACAGACGGGGAGAGAGAGAGGTAGACGGAGGGAGAGACAGACACGTATGTGTTATGTGTGTGTTTACATTATACCTGGCAAGACTGACTGAAAGGGTTGAACAACGGCTAGTTAGGGTTAAATGACTGTGCTAGTTAGGGTTAAATGACTGTGCTAGTTAGGGTTAAATGACTGTGCTAGTTAGGGTTAAATGACTGTGCTAGTTAGGGTTTAATTACTGCTAGTTAGGGTTAAATGACTGTGCTAGTTAGGGTTAAATGACTGTGCTAGTTAGGGTTAAATTACTGTGCTAGTTAGGGTTAAATGACTGTGCTAGTTAGGGTTAAATG
This sequence comes from Oncorhynchus kisutch, assembly GCF_002021735.2. NCBI lineage: Eukaryota > Metazoa > Chordata > Actinopteri > Salmoniformes > Salmonidae > Oncorhynchus > Oncorhynchus kisutch. The sequence goes on along the minus strand of NC_034185.2, from coordinate 8,742,049 downwards.
ACTGTGCTAGTTAGGGTTAAATGACTGTGCTAGTTAGGGTTTAATAACTGCTAGTTAGGGTTAAATGACTATGCTAGTTAGGGTTAAATGACTGTGCTAGTTAGGGTTAAATGACTGTGCTAGTTAGGGTTAAATGACTGTGCTAGTTAGGGTTACATGACTGTGCTAGTTAGGGTTAAATGACTGTGCTAGTTAGGGTTTAATAACTGCTAGTTAGGGTTAAATGACTGTGCTAGTTAGGGTTAAATGACTGTGCTAGTTAGGGTTAAATGACTGTGCTAGTTAGGGTTAAATGACTGTGCTAGTTAGGGTTAAATGACTGTGCTAGTTAGGGTTTAATAACTGCTAGTTAGGGTTAAATGACTGTGCTAGTTAGGGTTAAATGACTGTGCTAGTTCGGGTTAAATAATTGCTAGTTAGGGTTTAATAACTGCTAGTTTGGGTTAAATAACTACTAGTTAGGGTTAAATAACTACTAGTTAGGGTTAAATAACTGCTAGTTCAGGTTAAATAACTGCTAGTTCGGGTTTAATAACTGCTAGTTCGGGTGAAATAACTAATAGTTAGGGTTAAATAACTACTAGTTAGGATTTAATAACTGCTAGTTAGGGTTAAATAACTACTAGTTAGGGTTAAATGACTGTGCTAGTTAGGGTTAAATAACTACTAGTTAGGGTTAAATAACTACTAGTTAGGGTTAAATGACTGTACTAGTTAGGGTTAAATGACTGTGCTAGTTAGGGTTAAATAACTACTAGTTAGGGTTAATGACTGCTAGTTAGGGTTAAATAACTACTAGTTAGGGTCAATGACTGCTAGTTAGGGTAGAAGCTACAGGATCGGTGTCCCTTCCACGGGAAGGTTGAGCTAACGTAGGCTAATGTAATTAGCATGAGGTTGTAAGTAACAAGAACATTTCCCAGGACATAGACATATCTGATATTGATAGAATGTTTAAATTCTTGTTAATCTAACTGCACTGTCCAATTTACAATAGCTATTACAGTGAAATAGTATCATGCTATTTGTTTGAGGAGAGTGCACAGTAATGAACTTGAAAAGTTATTAAAAAGCTACAAGGATTGAGTTACATTATTTCCGGTAGCACCACTAATAATAATAACTAATAATGGTGCAAGAACATTCCTTGAGAAAGTCAGAGTTCTTCCTGTCAGCTAATACATAGAGGGTCAGACAGAGAAAGAGAGAGAGAGTACTTCCTGTCAGATAAGACATATAGGGTCAGACAGAGAAAGAGAGAGAGTACTTCCTGTCAGATAAGACATATTGGGTCAGACAGAGAAAGAGAGAGAGTACTTCCTGTCAGATAAGACATAAAGGGTCAGAGAGAGAAAGAGAGAGAGAGAGTACTTCCTGTCAGATAAGACATAGAGGGTCAGACAGAGAAAGAGAGAGAGTACTTCCTGTCAGATAAGACATATAGGGTCAGACAGAGAAAGAGAGAGAGTACTTCCTGTCAGACAAGACATAGAGGGTCAGACAGAGAAAGAGAGAGAGAGAGTACTTCTTGTCAGATAAGACATAGAGGGTCAGACAGAGAAAGAGAGAGAGAGTACTTCCTGTCAGATAAGACATAGAGGGTCAGACAGAGGAAGAGAGAGAGTACTTCCTGTCAGATAAGACATAGAGGGTCAGACAGAGAAAGAGAGAGAGTACTTCCTGTCAGATAAGACATAGAGGGTCAGACAGAGAAAGAGAGAGAGTACTTCCTGTCAGATAAGACATAGAGGGTCAGACAGAGAAAGAGAGAGAGTACTTCCTGTCAGATAAGACATGTAGGGTCAGACAGAGAAAGAGACAGAGTACTTCCTGTCAGATAAGACATAGAGGGTCAGAGAGAGAAAGAGAGAGAGTACTTCCTGTCAGATAAGACATATAGGGTCAGACAGAGAAAGAGAGAGAGTACTTCCTGTCAGATAAGACATAGAGGGTCAGACAGAGAAAGAGAGAGAGTACTTCCTGTCAGATAAGACATATAGGGTCAGACAGAGAAAGAGAGAGTATTTCCTGTCAGATAAGACATAGAGGGTCAGACAGAGAAAGAGAGAGAGTACTTCCTGTCAGATAAGACATATAGGGTCAGACAGAGAAAGAGAGAGAGTACTTCCTGTCAGATAAGACATAGAGGGTCAGACAGAGAAAGAGAGAGAGAGAGTACTTCTTGTCAGATAAGACATAGAGGGTCAGACAGAGAAAGAGAGAGAGTACTTCCTGTCAGATAAGACAGAGGGTCAGACAGAGGAAGAGAGAGAGTACTTCCTGTCAGATAAGACATAGAGGGTCAGACAGAGAAAGAGAGAGAGTACTTCCTGTCAGATAAGACATAGAGGGTCAGACAGAGAAAGAGAGAGAGTACTTCCTGTCAGATAAGACATAGAGGGTCAGACAGAGAAAGAGAGAGAGTACTTCCTGTCAGATAAGACATAGAGGGTCAGACAGAGAAAGAGAGAGAGTACTTCCTGTCAGATAAGACATAGAGGGTCAGACAGAGAAAGAGAGAGAGTACTTCCTGTCAGATAAGACATAGAGGGTCAGACAGAGAAAGAGAGAGAGTACTTCCTGTCAGATAAGACATAGAGGGTCAGACAGAGAAAGAGAGAGAGAGAGTACTTCTTGTCAGATAAGACACAGAGGGTCAGACAGAGAAAGAGAGAGAGTACTTCCTGTCAGATAAGACAGAGGGTCAGACAGAGGAAGAGAGAGAGTACTTCCTGTCAGATAAGACATAGAGGGTCAGACAGAGAAAGAGAGAGAGTACTCCCTGTCAGATAAGACATAGAGGGTCAGACAGAGAAAGAGAGAGGGTACTTCCTGTCAGATAATGTGTAACACCACAAAGAACATGCTTCATCAATCAACCTGTTGGATGTTGCATCATCTTTATGGCGCTAATCCAGACACGGTGTGAATCTAAAGCAGGGAATGACTGACCTGGCGGTTACAAGTAGCATAAACCGTGGAATGGGGAGTGCGAAGATATTGATTAATATCTATGGTAATTATGTCATGGTATTGGTCGAGTTGTAAGTGGCAAAGAAAATGGTCAGTGTCGTCCCGGTTTCAAACTAAAACGTGGGACGGCTGTGGTGATGTCCTCCTCCCCTTTGGTATTCCTCCTCCCCTGTGGTGATGTCCTCCTCCCCTGTGGTGATGTCCTCCTCCCCTGTGGTGATGTCCTCCTCCCCTGTGGTGATGTCCTCCTCCCTGTGGTGATGTCCTCCTCCCCTGTGGTGATGTCCTCCTCCCCTGTGGTGATGTCCTCCTCCCCTGTGGTGATGTCCTCCTCCCCTGTGGTGATGTCCTCCTCCCCTGTGGTGATGTCCTCCTCCCCTGTGGTGATGTCCTCCTCCCCTGTGGTGATGTCCTCCTCCCCTGTGGTGATGTCCTCCTCCCCTGTGGTGATGTCCTCCTCCCCTGTGGTGATGTCTCCTCCCCTGTGGTGATGTCCTCCTCCCCTGTGGTGATGTCCTCCTCCCTGTGGTGATGTCCTCCTCCCCTGTGGTGATGTCCTCCTCCCCTGTGGTGATGTCCTCCTCCCCTGTGGTGATGTCCTCCTCCCCTGTGGTGATGTCCTCCTCCCCTGTGGTGATGTCCTCCTCCCCTGTGGTGATGTCCTCCTCCCCTGTGGTGATGTCCTCCTCCCCTGTGGTGATGTCCTCCTCCCCTGTGGTGATGTCCTCCTCCCCTGTGGTGATGTCCTCCCTGTTCCCCCCTGTGGTGTGTCTGACGGTGATATTGATTAATATGATCATAGTTTTTATGATCTGGGTTGGTGTATTTCAGAGCATTCAACTCTGCACTAATGGGGTGACTACCATGATAACCATGGCACTAATGTACTGTAACCAAGCCAGTCTGAGCAATAAGTCAGGACAGGACAGGAGGTGGTTGGTTATTATTGAGGAATTACAGTACATAGTTGAACACGATAACATCAAGGTCATTCAACTCTTAGCTAATAATAAGGTGATTGCCAATGCATTAACAAAGCACTTCATCTGGTAGCCAACGGCAGTACGAGGTCATCGAACTCAATAGCACCTTAAATGCCATTGCATTGACAAAGAGCTCCGTTTCAGCAGCCTCATGATAATTCTGCATTTTAACGCACTGACAAATGTACATACTGTATCTTTCCCCATTAGTACCACGGAGTTGAATGACCTGCATACCACTGACCCGATCATAAACCTATTATCATATGAATAGTATATAACACCAGACACACACCCCATCCATCCCACCTTTTAGGTTTAGCCGTCAGGTCATTAACCCTTTATTTCACCCGAGGAAATCTACATAACGATTAAAGAAGCATTGTCTCGAGACCCACTTGGAAACAATATGATTCCTCTCAAGCTTATTTGAGACATTTTATGATGAGAATAGATGAAAGTAGGGTCTGGATAGATGAAAGTAGGGTCTGGATAGATGAAAGTAGGGTCTGGATAGATGAAAGTAGGGTCTGGATAGATGAAAGTAGGGTCTGGATAGATGAAAGTAGGGTCTGAATAGATGAAAGTATGGTCTGAATAGATGAAAGTAGGGTCTGAATAGATGGAAGTAGGGTCTGAATAGATGGAAGTAGGGTCTGAATAGATGAAAGTAGGGTCTGAATAGATGAAAGTAGGGTCTGGATAGATGGAAGTAGGGTCTGAATAGATGAAAGTAGGGTCTGAATAGATGAAAGTAGGGTCTGAATAGATGAATCTAGGGTCTGAATAGATGAAAGTAGGGTCTGAATAGATGAAAGTAGGGTCTGGATAGATGAAAGTAGGGTCTGGATAGATGAATCTAGGGTCTGAATAGATGAAAGTAGGGTCTGGATAGATGGAAGTAGGGTCTGAATAGATGGAAGTAGGGTCTGGATAGATGGAAGTAGGGTCTGAATAGATGAAAGTAGGGTCTGGATAGATGAATCTAGGGTCTGAAGAGATGAAAGTAGGGTCTGAATAGATGAAAGTAGGGTCTGACTAGATGAAAGTAGGGTCTGAATAGATGAAAGTAGGGTCTGGATAGATGGAAGTAGGGTCTGAATAGATGAAAGTAGGGTCTGAATAGATGAATCTAGGGTCTGAATAGATGAAAGTAGGGTCTGAATAGATGGAAGTAGGGTCTGAATAGATGAAAGTAGGGTCTGGATAGATGGAAGTAGGGTCTGAATAGATGAAAGTAGGGTCTGAATAGATGAAAGTAGGGTCTGAATAGATGAAAGTAGGGTCTGGATAGATGAAAGTAGGGTCTGGATAGATGAATCTAGGGTCTGAATAGATGAAAGTAGGGTCTGGATAGATGAATCTAGGGTCTGAAGAGATGAAAGTAGGGTCTGAATAGATGAAAGTAGGGTCTGAATAGATGAAAGTAGGGTCTGAATAGATGAAAGTAGGGTCTGGATAGATGGAAGTAGGGTCTGAATAGATGGAAGTAGGGTCTGGATAGATGGAAGTAGGGTCTGAATAGATGAAAGTAGGGTCTGGATAGATGGAAGTAGGGTCTGAATAGATGAAAGTAGGGTCTGGATAGATGGAAGTAGGGTCTGAATAGATGAAAGTAGGGTCTGAATAGATGAAAGTAGGGTCTGGATAGATGGAAGTAGGGTCTGAATAGATGAAAGTAGGGTCTGGATAGATGGAAGTAGGGTCTGAATAGATGAAAGTAGGGTCTGAATAGATGATAGTAGTATCTGGATAGATGAAAGTAGGGTCTGGATAGATGGAAGTAGGGTCTGAATAGATGAAAGTAGGGTCTGGATAGATGAAAGTAGGGTCTGAATAGATGATAGTAGTATCTGGATAGATGAAAGTAGGGTCTGGATAGATGGAAGTAGGGTCTGAATAGATGAAAGTAGGGTCTGAATAGATGAAAGTAGGGTCTGGATAGATGGAAGTAGGGTCTGAATAGATGGAAGTAGGGTCTGAATAGATGAAAGTAGGGTCTGGATAGATGAAAGTAGGGTCTGAATAGATGAAAGTAGGGTCTGAATAGATGAAAGTAGGGTTGTAGATGTACCTTAGGTTCATGTCTCCCTTCAGAGACAGGGCCAATATATTGGAGAGGCTTCCCCCTGGGCAGCATCCACAGATCAGCACCACTACAGCCTCTACCGGCCCCAGCTGTAACACCTGAAGACACAGGACAGGACGCACACCTGAGACTACACTGAACAGCTTAGCATGGTCCTGTCCTGCCATTCCTGGAGGCCTGGGAACCAGACTGGTTCGCCAAGAAAACAATGCCAAGACAGCTATGGAAATACTAACCTTAGCCAATGAGAGATACTAACCTTAGCCAATGAGAGATACTAACCTTAGCCAATGAGAGATACTAACCTTAGCCAATGAGAGATACTAACCTTAGCCAATGAGAGATACTAACCTTAGACAATGAGAGATACTAACCTTAGCCAATGAGAGATACTAACCTTAGCCAATGAGAGATTCTAACCTTAGCCAATGAGAAATAGTAACCTTAGCCAATGAGAGAAACTAACCTTAGCCAATGAGAGATTCTAACCTTAGCCAATGAGAGATTCTAACCTTAGCCAATGAGAGATTCTAACCTTAGCCAATGAGAGATAATAACCTTAGCCAATTAGCCATTGAGATATACTAACCTTAGCCAATGAGAGATACTAACCGTAGCCAATGAGAGATACTAACCGTAGCCAATGAGATATACTAACCTTAGCCAATGAGAGATTCTAACCTTAGCCAATGAGAGATAATAACCTTAGCCAATTAGCCATTGAGATATACTAACCTTAGCCAATGAGAGATACTAACCTTAGCCAATGAGAGATTCTAACCTTAGCCAATGAGAGATACTAACCTTAGCCAATGAGAGATACGAACCTTAGCCAATGAGAGATATTAACCTTAGCCAATGAGAGATACTAACCTTAGCCAATGAGAGATACTAACCTTAGCCAATGTTAGATACTAACCTTAGCCAATGAGAGATACTAACCTTAGCCAATGAGAGATACTAACCTTAGCCAATGAGAGATACTAACCTTAGCCAATGAGAGATACTAACCTTAGCCAATGAGAGATACTAACCTTAGCCAATGAGAGATACTAACCTTAGCCAATGAGAGATACTAACCTTAGCCAATGTTAGATACTAACCTTAGCCAATGAGAGATACTAACTGTAGCCAATGAGAGATACTAACCTTAGCCAATGAGAGATACTAACCTTAGCCAATGAGAGATACTAACCTTAGCCAATGAGATATACTAACCTTAGCCAATGAGAGATACTAACCTTAGCCAATGAGAGATACTAACCTTAGCCAATGAGAGATACTAACCTTAGCCAATGAGAGATACTAACCTTAGCCAATGAGAGATACTAACCTTAGCCAATGTTAGATACTAACCTTAGCCAATGAGAGATACTAACCTTAGCCAATGAGAGATACTAACCTTAGCCAATGAGAGATACTAACCTTAGCCAATGAGAGATTCTAACCTTAGCCAATGAGAGATACTAACCTTAGCCAATGAGAGATACTAACCTTAGCCAATGAGAGATGCTAACCTTAGCATATGAGAGATACTAACCTTAGCCAAAGAGAGATACTAACCTTAGCCAATGAGAGATACTAACCTTAGCCAATGAGAGATACTAACCTTAGCCAATGAGAGATACTAACCTTAGCCATTGAGATATACTAACCTTAGCCATTGAGATATACTAACCTTAGCCAATGAGAGATTCTAACCTTAGCCAATGAGAGATACTAACCTTAGCCAATGAGAGATACTAACCTTAGCCAATGAGAGATGCTAACCTTAGCATATGAGAGATACTAACCTTAGCCAAAGAGAGATACTAACCTTAGCCAATGAGAGATACTAACCTTAGCCAATGAGAGATACTAACCTTAGCCAATGAGAGATACTAACCTTAGCCAATGAGAAGGCAGTGAGGGGCATTACTCCAAACTGGGCCACCACTGCGATGGCTACTCCTTTAGGTTTAAGGATGTGGGCCTTTAGAGAATAATAAACAACATTAATATTATGAATATAATATTTTATTTGTATATATTTCACAAACCCTAAAACGTATTTAATCACAACAACAAAAAACATCACATAACAGGAGGAACGATAACCCCAAAAAGTCTGAAACAACCAGAAACTAGAGATGAGCAGCATCAGGACCTTGATCTTGGGCACCTCCATGGTACAGCCCAGTGAAACCATGGTGATGAAGAGGATCACTATGGTGGTGATGCTGATGGTCTGGTCTATTATGGGTGGCAGGGGGGGGAAGTGGGTTGGAGTGATGTTGAATAGTAAACTGTCATTGGACGACAGGTACTGATCAGAGAACACTGCCATGGCGGTGTCAATGGGATCTTCCATTTGTATCGTCTCTGGTCGGAGCCTTTGAGAGAGAGGGAGAGAGGGAGTGAGAGAGAGAGAGAGAGAGAGAGAGAGAGAGGGAGTGAGAGAGAGAGAGAGAGAGAGAGAGAGAGAGAGAGAGAGAGAGAGAGAGAGAGAGAGAGAGAGAGAGAGAGAGAGAGAGAGATTGTAGTGGACACTAGTAAACATATTGCTTTAATTAGTATTTTTACTAATAACATATTAGTTTTAAACGGTCTGGTAAATCCTATGTGGCAGAACTCTTTCAACTCCAAGTCCTTTAGTCCTTAAATACTATTGACTGAAAGTCAATGCCTACTTACACTAGTGAAGAGCTGTTGACTCACTGAAAACATGAGAAAAGATAATATGATCTTATGTCTGTCTTTTCAAGATGAAACAAGATATTTACAGCAGTTTAATACTCACATATGATCTCTAAGCTAACCATTGCATGTTTAGTTTAATGAATGCTGTTTGTTGCTTCTGCATGAGTGTTGCAGTCAGTTTGCATGTCTTCATCTCAACCTTTGTAACCTACAGAGACAGTGCTGCCTTTTCTTTCCCACCTCACAGCACCTTCCAACATTACACTTCTTCTTCAGCTTCGACGTAGAGCTGCTCATCTCATCTCCCCACTCTCTACATATCTCTCTACCACATCCTCCTTTTCCATTTCTGTGAGTGAGGCTTGGTATTGCTGCCTACTGCCTGTGTTCACATACTGTTTAAACACACAATAACTACCTAGAACAACTCTCCTACCTCTTATTGATACCAGTCCATAACGGTTTTGAATTCTTAGTCATGCAAACGCTTAGAATTTCCATTTCAATACTATGGGAAACTTTAAAAGGGTAGCGCACACAACTTGTGCCAAAGTCTTGTGCAGGTTGTATATGATATATGGTCTTGTGCAGGTGGTATATGGTATATGGTCATGGTATAAGGTCATGGTATATGGTCGTGGTATTTGGTCATGGTGTATGGTCATGGTATATGGTCATGGTATATGGTCGTGGTATATGGTCGTGGTATATGGTCATGGTGTATGGTCATGGTATATGATCATGGTATGTGGCCATGATATATGGTCATGGTATATGATCATGGTATCTGGTCATGGTGTATGGTCATGGTATATGATCATGGTATATGATCATGGTATATGAGCATGGTATATGGTCATGGTATATGATCATGGTATATGGTCATGGTATATGGTCATGGTATATGATCATGGTATATGGTCATGGTATATGGTCATGGTATATGGTTGTGGTATATGGTCATGGTATATGATCATGGTATCAGGTCATGGTATATGGTTGTGGTATATGGTCGTGGTATATGATCATGGTATCATGTCATGGTATATGGTATATGGTTGTGGTATATGGTCATGGTATGTGGTCATGGTATGTGGTCATGGTATATGGTCATGGTATATGATCATGGTATGTGGTCATGGTATATGGTCATGGTGTATGGTCATGGTATATGGTCATGGTATATGGTCATGGTATATGGTCATGGTATATGGTCATGGTATATGGTCATGGTGTACGGTCATGGTATATGGTCATGGTATATGGTCATGGTATATGGTCATGGTGTACGGTCATGGTATATGGTCTTCACAGTGAGTCTCTTTACAGTGGTTCTCTTCACAGTGGACCTCTTTACAGTGGTTCTCTTTACAGTGGTTCTCTTCACAGTGGACCTCTTTACACTGGGTCTCTTCACAGTGGTTCTCTTTACAGTGGTTCTCTTTACAGTGGTTCTCTTCACAGTGGACCTCTTTACACTGGGTCTCTTCACAGTGGTTCTCTTTACAGTGGTTCTCTTCACAGTGAGTCTCTTTACAGTGGATCTCTTTACACTGGGTCTCTTCACAGTGGTTCTCTTTACAGTGGTTCTCTTCACAGTGGTTCTCTTCACAGTGGTTCTCTTTACAGTGGACCTCTTTACGCTGGGTCTCTTCACAGTCGGCCTCTTTACCACACATTTCACACTACACTGTATTTCTCCTCTGAAAATGTAGTGACATTATGAGTCTAACTGAGTCTTACTAAGTCCTACTAAATATTCTAATACAACGTTATAACAATTAAGACCATATTTAGGGTCTTGTCTTACCTTTTAGGAGAAGGTGGATATTCCTTCTGTGGTCTTTCCTGTCTGTGGTTTCTGTGTTGCCAAATGAAGTCCTTCTGCGTGGCCACAGCCTTTAAAGTGTATCCTTGTTCTAATGTGGCTAATTATTGCCAGAGTGAGAGTGATAAATATCTGTCTGTGAAGCGGTCTTCTGGACGGGGAGTATGATGTCCTCCTCCCCTCACCTGTTCCTCTTATCTCTGCTGTCTCCCTCCTGCAATGGATATCAGATCCTTTCTCTCTCACACACACACACACACACACACACACACACACACACACACACACACACACACACACACACACACACACACACACACTGGGCCAGTCAGGTGTGTGTGTGTGTGTGTGTTTAATAAATCCTAAAATGGAAAACATATTGTAGTACAGTGTACTATTGTAGTGTAGTGTAGTTTATCGTAGTATTGTTGTCGTGTAGTGTAGTATGGTAGTGCAGTGTGGTATTTTAGTACAGTACTGTGTTGCAGTGTAGTATTTTAGTACAGTATTGTAATGCAGCGTAGTATGTAGTGCAGTTTAGTATTGTAGTTTAGTATTGTAGTCTAGTATTTTAGTGCAATATTATAGTGCCGTGTAGTATTATATTGTGATGTAGTATTGTTGTTTAGGGCAGTATTGTAGTGTAGTGTAGTATTGTAGTGCAGTGTACAATTGTGGTGTAGTCTAGTATTGTAGTGCAGTGTAGTATTGTAGTGTAGTATTGTGGTGTAGTATTGTAGTGTAGTATAGTGGTATGGTGTAGTTTTGTATTGCAGTGTAGTGTAGTATTGTAGTGTAGTATTGTGGTATGGTGTAGTTTTGTATTGCAGTGTAGTGTAGTATTGTAGTGTATTATTGTGGTGTAGTATTGTAGTGTAGTATTGTGGTGTAGTATAGTATTGTAGTGCAGTGTAGTATTGTAGTGTAGTATTGTGGTATGGTGTAGTTTTGTATTGTAGTGCAGTGTAGTATTGTGGTGTAGTATTGTTGTGTAGTAGTGTAGTCTAGTATTGTGGTGTAGTATTGTGGTGTAGTATAGTATTGTAGTGCAGTGTAGTATTGTTGTGTAGTATTGTGGTGTCGTATTGTGGTGTAGTATTGTAGTGTAGTATTGTGGTGTAGTATTGCAGTGTAGTATTGTAGTGTAGTATTGTAGTGTAGTATTGTGGTGTAGTATTGTGGTGCAGTATAGTATTGTAGTGCAGTGTAGTATTGTGGTGTAGTATTGTTGTGTAGTAGTGTAGTCTAGTATTGTGGTGTAGTATTGTGGTGTAGTATAGTATTGTAGTGCAGTGTAGTATTGTAGTGTAGTATTGTGGTGTCGTATTGTGGTGTAGTATTGTAGTGCAGTATTGTGGTGTAGTATTGCAGTGTAGTATTGTAGTGTAGTATTGTAGTCTAGTATTGTGGTGTAGTATTGTGGTGTAGTATAGTATTGTAGTGCAGTGTAGTATTGTAGTGTAGTATTGTGGTGTCGTATTGTGGTGTAGTATTGTAGTGTAGTATTGTGGTGTAGTATTGCAGTGTAGTATTGTAGTGTAGTATTGTAGTGTAGTATTGTGGTGTAGTATTGTGGTGTACTATTGTAGTGTAGTATTGTGGTGTAGTATTGTAGTGTAGTGTTGTGGTGTAGTATTGTAGTGTAGTATTGTGGTGTAGTATAGTATTGTAGTGCAGTGTAGTATTGTAGTGTAGTATTGTGGTGTCGTATTGTGGTGTAGTATTGTAGTGTAGTATTGTGGTGTAGTATTGTAGTGTCGTATTGTAGTGTAGTGTTGTGGTGTAGTATTGTGGTGTAGTATTGTAGTCTAGTATTGTGGTGTAGTATTGTGGTGTAGTATTGTGGTGTAGTATTGTAGTGTAGTATTGTAGTGTAGTATTGTGGTGTAGTATTCTAGTGTAGTATTGTAGTGTAGTATTGTAGTGTATTATTGTGGTATGGTGTAGTTTTGTATTGTAGTGTAGTATTGTAGTGTAGTATTGTGGTATGGTGTAGTTTTGTATTGTAGTGTAGTATTGTAGTGTAGTATTGTGGTATGGTGTAGTTTTGTATTGTAGTGCAGTGCAATAAAAATGGGCTTTTCTATAAGAAACAAGGACATTTCTAAGTGACCCCAAACTTCTGAACGGTAGTGTAAATATGATTAAAGTAACTAGTGTTCCATTATTAAAGTGGCCAGTGATTCCATGTCTATGTATATAGGGCAGCAGTGTCTAAGGTGCAGGGTTAGTGATTTAACAGTCTGATGGCCTTGAGATAGAAGCTGTTTTTCAGTCTCTCGATCCCAGCTTTGATGCACCTGTACTGACCTCACATTCTGGATGATAGCGGGGTGAACAGGCAGTGGCTCGGGTGGTTGATGTCCTTGATGATCTTTTTGGCCTTCCTGTGACATCGTGTGCTGTAGGTGTCCTGGAGGGAAGGTAGTTTGCCCCCGGTGATGCGTTGTGCAGACCACACTACCCTCTGGAGAGCCTTACAGTTGTGGGCGGAGCAGTTGCCGTACCAGACGGTGATACAGCCCAACAGGATGCTCTCGATTGTGCATCTGTAGAAGTTTGTGAGTGCTTTTGGTGACAAGCCAAATTTCTTCAGCCTCCTGAGCCTCCTGAGGTTGAAGAGGCGCTGCTGCGCCTTCTTCACGACGCTGTCTGTGTGGGTGGACCAGTTCAGTTTGTCCGTGATGTGTACGCCGAGGAACTTAAAACTTACTACCCTCTCCACTACTGTCACATCGATGTGGATAGGGGGGTACTCCCTCTGCTGTTTCCTGAAGTCCACGATCATCTCCTTTGTTTTGTTGACGTTGAGTGTCAGGCCTGTGACATCGGGTGGTATACGAATGCTGTTCGTTGACTGTAGCTCAACACCAGCTCACATTCAACACCATATTACCCTCCAAGCTCATCATTAATTAATTAAGCTTCAATGCCATACAACTCTCCTTCCGTGGCCTCCAATTGCTCTTAAATACAAGTAAAACTAAATGCATGCTCTTCAACCGATCGCTACCTGCACCTGCCCGCCTGTCCAATATCACTACTCTGGACGGCTCTGACTTAGAATACGAGGACAACTACAAATACTTAGGTGTCTGGTTAGACTGCAAACTCCTTCCAGACCCATATCAAACATCTCCAATCCAAAGTTAAATCTAGGATTGGCTTCCTATTTCACAACAAAGCATCCTTCACTCATGCTGCCAAACATACCCTTGTAAAACTGACCATCCTACCAATCCTCGACTTTGGCGATGTCATTTACAAAATAGCCTCCAATACCCTACTCAACAAATTGAATGCAGTCTATCACAGTGCAATCCGTTTTATCACCAAAGCCCCATATACTACCCACCATTGCAACCTGTACGCTCTCGTTGGCTGGCCCTCGCTTCATTCTCGTCGCCAAACCCACTGGCTCCATGTCATCTACAAGACCCTGCTAGGTAAAGTCCCCCCTTATCTCAGCTCGCTGGTCACCATAGCATCTCCCACCTGTAGCACACGCTCCAGCAGGTATATCTCTCTAGTCACCCCCAAAACCAATTATTTCTTTGGCCGCCTCTCCTTCCAGTTCTCTGCTGCCAATGACTGGAACGACCTACAAAAATCTCTGAAACTGGAAACACTTATCTCCCTCACTAGCTTTAAGCACCAACTGGCAGAGCAGCTCACAGATTACTGCACCTGTACATAGCCCACCTATAATTTAGCCCAAACAACTACCTCTTTCCCTACTGTATTTAATGAATTTATTTATTTTGCTCCTTTGCACCCCATTATTTTTATTTCTACTTTGCACATTCTTCCATTGCAAATCTACCATTCCAGTATTTTACTTGCTATATTGTATTTACTTTGCCACCATGACCTTTTTTTGCCTTTACCTCCCTTCTCACCTCATTTGCTCACATTGTATATAGACTTGTTTATACTGTATTATTGACTGTATGTTTGTTTTACTCCATGTGTAACTCTGTGTCGTTGTATGTGTCGAACTGCTTTGCTTTATCTTGGCCAGGTTGCAATTGTAAATGAGAACTTGTTCTCAACTTGCCTACCTGGTTAAATAAAGGTGTTCTCAACTTGCCTACCTGGTTAAATAAAGGTGTTCTCAACTTGCCTACCTGGTTAAATAAAGGTGAAATAAATAAAATAAAATAAAAATTAAGCTTGAGGCCCTGTGCAATTGGTTCTGGACTTCCTGACAGGCCGCCCCCAGGTGGTGAAGGTAGGAAACAACATCTCCACTCCGCTGATCCTCAACACTGGGGCTCCACAAGGGTGCGTGTTCAGCCCCCTCCTGTACTCCCTGTTCACCCATGACTGAGTGGTCATGCACGCCTCCAACAACAACAAGACAACCTACAGGGAGGAGGTGAAGGTACTCGGAGTGGGGTGTCAGGAAAACAATCTCTCACTCAACGTCAAAAAAACTAAGGAGATGATCATGGACTTCAGGAAACAGCAGAGGGAGCACCCCCCTATCCACATCGAAGGGACAGCAGTGGAGAAGGTGGAAAGTTGAAGTTCCTCGGCGTACACATCACGGACTAACTGAAATGGTCCAGCCACACAGAGTGTGGTGAAAAAGGCACAACAGCGCCTCTTCAACCTCAGGAGGCTGAAGAGATTTGGCTTGTCACCTAAAACCCTCACAAACTTTAACAGATGCACAATTGAGAGCATCCTGTTGGTCTGTATCACAGCCTGGTACCGCAAGGCTCTCCAGAGGGTGGTGCGGTCTGCACAACGCATAATCGGGGGTGACCTACCTGCCCTCTAGGACACCTACAGCACACGATGTCACAGGAAGGCCAAAAAGATTGTCAAGGACATCAATCACCCGAGCCACTGCCTGTTCACCCCGCTATCATCCTGAAGGCGAGGTCAGTACAGGTGCATCAAAGAAGGGACCGGGAGACTGAAAAACAGCTTCTATCTCAAGGCCATCAGACTGTTAAACAGCCATCACTAGCACAGAGAGGCTGCTGACTACATACAGACTTGAAATCACTAGTCACTTTAATAAATGGATCACTAGTCACTTTAATAATGTTTACATATCTACATTGCCCATCTCATATGTATATACTGTATTTTATACCGTCTATTGCATCTTGCCTATGTCGCTCTGTCATCGCTCATCCGTATATTTATATGTACATATTCTTATTCCATCCCTTTAGATTTGTGTGTATTAGGTAGTTGTTGTGGAATTGTTCGATTACTTGATAGATATTGCTGCACTGTTGGAACTAGAAGCACAAGCATTTCACTACACTCGCAATAACATCTGCTAACCATGTGTATGTGATCAATACAATTTGATTTGATTTGATTTGGTTGATGTCCTTGAGGGCCGGTAGTGCTTCCGGTGATATGTTGGGCAGACCGCACCACCATCTCACTGCGGTTGAGGGCAGTGCAGTTGCCATACCAGGCGGTGATTTAGCCTGTTGCGCCTCCTTCACCACACTGTCTGTGTGGGTGGACCATTTCAGATTGTCAGTGATGTGTACACCGAGGAACTTGAAGCTTTTAACCTTCTCCACTGCGGTCCCGTTGATGTGGATAGGGGTGTGTTCTCTCTGCTGTTTCCTGAAATCCACGATCAGCTCCTTCATTTTGTTGACATTGAGGGAGAGGTTATTTGTAGTGTAGTATTGTATTGTAGTGTAGTATTGTAGTGTAGTAATGTAGTGTGGTATTGTAGTGAAGTGTGGTATTGTAGTGCAGTGTATTACTGTAATGTAGCGCAGTATTGTAGTGTAGTATTGTAGTATTGTAGTATAATGTAGTATTGTAGTGTAGCACTGCAGTGCAGTGTTTTACTGTAGTGTAGTGTAGTATTGCAGTGTAGTGTAGTATTGTACTATTGTAGTATAATGTAGTATTGTAGTGTAGCACTGCAGTGCAGTGTTTTACTGTAGTGTAGTGTAGTGTAGTATTGTAGTGCAGTGTAGTGTAATATTGTGGTGTAGTATAGCATAGTTGACCGTGTAGTATAGTGTAGTGTTGTAGTGTAGTACAGTAGTGTATTGTAGTATTGTAGCATAATGTAGTATTGTAGTGCAGTGTATTACTGTAATGTAGTGAAGTAGTGTTGTGTTGTGTAGTATTGTAGTATAGTGCAGTATTGTAGAGCAGTGTATTACCACAGTGTAGTGCAGTATTGCAGTGTAGTATAGTATGTTATTTTAGTGTAGTATAGTGTAGTACTGTAGCGTATTGCAGTATTGTAGCGTAGTGTAGTATAGTATTGTTGTGTAGTAGTGTAGTGTAATATAGTGTAGTATTGCTGTGTAGCATTGTAGTGTGGTATTG
The DNA here is from genome assembly GCF_002021735.2 of Oncorhynchus kisutch. Taxonomy (NCBI): domain Eukaryota; kingdom Metazoa; phylum Chordata; class Actinopteri; order Salmoniformes; family Salmonidae; genus Oncorhynchus; species Oncorhynchus kisutch. The sequence continues at coordinate 8,725,170 of NC_034185.2, read as the reverse complement.
CAGTGTAGTATTGTAGTGTAGTATAGTGTAGTATTGCAGTGTAGTATTGTAGTGTGGTATAGTGCAGTATTGCAGTGTAGTATTGTAGTGCGGTATAGTGTAGTATTGTAGTGTAGTACAGTGTAGTATTGCTGTGTAGTAGTGTAGTATTGTAGTGTAGCACGGTGTAGTATTGCGGTGTAGTATTGTAGTGTAGTATAGTGTAGTATTGCGGTGTAGTATTGTAGTGCAGTATAGTGCAGTATTGCGGCGTAGTATTGTAGTGTAGTATAGTGTAGTATTGTAGTGTAGTATTGTAGTGTAGTATAGTGTAGTATTGCGGTGTAGTATTGTAGTGTAGTATTGTAGTGTAGTGTAGTATTGAAGTGTAGTGAGGTGTTGTAGTGAGGTATGGTGATTATCCCAACTCGGCCTTAAACCTTGCAAACTGTCAACTGTCAACTGTCAACTTTCAAACCTTAGCTGTTACACCAAGAGATCCAAACCTTTTGATGCTCTTTATGTGTAAGGTTAAGGTTGCTACGGTGTGTTAACCTTGAAAGTTGTGATGTGTTTACTACCCTGATTGTAGCACCATCTATTAATACCCTGATTGTAGCACCATCTAGTGTTTAATACCCAGATTGTAGCACCATCTAGTGTTTAATACCCAGATTGTAGCACCATCTAGTGTTTAATACCCAGATTACAGTCAACAACAAAAAGATGTACGGTAAACAGTAGTATTAGTATTCAGTACTGAACTACAGCTTTTATATTCAGTACTGAACTACAGCTGTTATATTCAGTACTGAACTACAGCTGTTATATTCAGTACTGAACTACAGCTGTTATATTCAGTACTGAACTACAGCTGTTATATTCAGTACTGAACTACAGTTGTTATATTCAGTACTGAACTACAGCTGTTATATTCAGTACTGAACTACAGCTGTTATATTCAGTACTGAACTACAGCTGTTATATTCAGTACTGAACTACAGTTGTTATATTCAGTACTGAACTACAGCTGTTATATTCAGTACTGAACTACAGCTGTTATATTCAGTACTGAACTACAGCTTTTATATTCAGTACTGAACTACAGTTGTTATATTCAGTACTGAACTACAGCTGTTATATTCAGTACTGAACTACAGCTGTTATATTCAGTACTGGACTACAGTTGTTATATTCAGTACTGAACTACAGCTGTTATATTCAGTACTGAACTACAGCTGTTATATTCAGTACTGGACTACAGTTGTTATATTCAGTACTGAACTACAGCTGTTATATTCAGTACTGAACTACAGTTGTTATATTCAGTACTGGACTACAGTTGTTATATTCAGTACTGAACTACAGTTGTTATATTCAGTACTGGACTACAGTTGTTATATTCAGTACTGGACTACAGTTGTTATATTCAGTACTGAACTACAGCTGTTATATTCAGTACTGAACTACAGTTGTTATATTCAGTACTGAACTACAGTTGTTATATTCAGTACTGGACTACAGTTGTTATATTCAGTACTGAACTACAGTTGTTATATTCAGTACTGGACTACAGTTGTTATATTCAGTACTGAACTACAGTTGTTATATTCAGTACTGAACTACAGTTGTTATATTCAGTACTGGACTACAGTTGTTATATTCAGTACTGGACTACAGTTGTTATATTCAGTACTGAACTACAGTTGTTATATTCAGTACTGGACTACAGTTGTTATATTCAGTACTGAACTACAGTTGTTATATTCAGTACTGGACTATGGAACAACATTCAAATCATAAAAAAAAAAAAGTCAAGATAGCTGAACAACTACATTTTGTAAACGAACGTGCTCCTCCTGTCAAGAATCACACATGTCCCTCTAGCCCTCTTCCTCCCCTGGTGTGGTACATACAGAACAGAGGAAGATTGAATCGCACATGTCCCCCTAGCCCTCTTCCTCCCCCTGGTGTGGTACATACAGAACAGAGGAAGATTGAATCGCACATGTCGCCCTAGCCCTCTTCCTCCCCCTGGTGTGGTACATACAGAACAGAGGAAGATTGTCTGAGTCTCAAATGGTACCCCATTCCCCAGACAGTGCATTCTTTTTTGTTGCTAGAAGCCCTTTGGTTTCATTTAGGGATGCAGGTGTAGAGTAGTTCCTGCAGCATTGCCTAAATGCATTATTATGACCTTTTTGTGTTGTCATCCCTCTAAATTGGCTCTACTGTCACGCCGCTATGGCCCTCTAACTGGGTGACCTTGTTTAGTCCACAGCCTTGTGTACGCTGCTGCCTCTGTGGGACAGGGTTAAGGAGAGAGGGAGGCTGCTGCCGCTGTGGGACAGGGTTAAGGAGAGAGGGAGGCTGCTGCCGCTGTGGGACAGGGTTAAGGAGAGAGGGAGGCTGCTGTGGGACAGGGTTAAGGAGAGAGGGAGGCTGCTGCCTCTGTGGGACAGGGTTAAGGAGAGAGGGAGGCTGCTGCCTCTGTGGGACAGGGTTAAGGAGAGAGGGAGGCTGCTGCCGCTGTGGGACAGGGTTAAGGAGAGAGGGAGGCTGCTGCCTCTGTGGGACAGGGTTAAGGAGAGAGGGAGGCTGCTGCCTCTGTGGGACAGGGTTAAGGAGAGAGGGAGGCTGCTGCCTCTGTGGGACAGGGTTAAGGAGAGAGGGAGGCTGCTGCCTCTGTGGGACAGGGTTAAGGAGAGAGGGAGGCTGCTGTGGGACAGGGTTAAGGAGAGAGGGAGGCTGCTGCCTCTGTGGGACAGGGTTAAGGAGAGAGGGAGGCTGCTGCCGCTGTGGGACACGGTTAAGGAGAGAGGGAGGCTGCTGTGGGACAGGGTTAAGGAGAGAGGGAGGCTGCTGCTGCTGTGGGACAGGGTTAAGGAGAGAGGGAGGCTGCTGCCGCTGTTGGACAGGGTTAAGGAGAGAGGGAGGCTGCTGCCGCTGTGGGACAGGGTTAAGGAGAGAGGGAGGCCGCTGTGGGACAGGGTTAAGGAGAGAGGGAGGCCGCTGTGGGACAGGGTTAAGGAGAGAGGGAGGCCGCTGTGGGACAGGGTTAAGGAGAGGGGGAGGCCGCTGTGGGACAGGGTTAAGGAGAGAGGGAGGCCGCTGCCGCTGTGGGACAGGGTTAAGGAGAGAGGGAGGCCGCTGTGGGACAGGGTTAAGGAGAGAGGGAGGCCGCTGTGGGACAGGGTTAAGGAGAGAGGGAGGCCGCTGTGGGACAGGGTTAAGGAGAGAGGGAGGCCGCTGTGGGACAGGGTTAAGGAGAGGGGGAGGCCGCTGTGGGACAGGGTTAAGGAGAGAGGGAGGCCGCTGCCGCTGTGGGACAGGGTTAAGGAGAGAGGGATGCCGCTGTGGGACAGGGTTAAGGAGAGAGGGAGGCCGCTGTGGGACAGGGTTAAGGAGAGAGGGAGGCTGCTGTGAGACAGGTTTAAGGAGAGAGGGAGGCCGCTGCCTGCTGTGGGACAGGGTTAAGGAGAGGGGGAGGCCGCTGTGGGACAGGGTTAAGGAGAGAGGGAGGCCACTGCAGGTGTGTACGTGTTTTTTAAATTTATCGAAGCAAGTCAGTTAAGAACAAATTCTTATTTATAATGAAGGCCTACCCGGGCCAAACCCTAACCCGGACGACGCTGGGCCAAAAGTGCACCGCCCTATGGGACTCCAAATCATGGCCGTTTGTGATATAGCCTGGAATCGAACCAGGGTCTGTAATGACACCTGTAGCACTTATATGCGGTGCCTTAGACCGCTGCACCACTTGGTGGGTGTCTCCCGTTGCTTGTGTTTACAGATTCGCTGATCCACTATTGTAGCAGCTCAAATAATCCACTGTGTAAGGTCTTTATCTATAGCACAATTTGTAGAGAGAAAAAAAAAACTAGATTATTCCCTATTCGCTCAGTGGCAGGGATGCCCCCACAAACTAAACCAGGAGATTCCTAACACCACTGTGTTAGGTGTATAACTAGGCACTCATAGAAAGGCCTTGTAATATATGTAATGTAATAAAATATATACAAATATATTTTAGAGGCTAGTGAGGCTGTTGGAACTGTTTATAGAGAGTTCTTGGAAGAACTCTCCAAAGATAAAGGGTTCTCGGTAGAACCCTTAATACACGGTTCTAGGAAAAACCCTGCGTAGAGGGTTTTTAGATAGAACCATATCAAGGGGGTTCTTTAAGGGGGTTCTACCCGGCACCAAAAAGGGTTCCCCTATAGGGACAAACCAAAGAACACTGTATGGTTCTACTAAGCACCTGTAGTTGACCTTAATGAAATGAGTGTAGTTGACCTTAATGAAATGAGTGTAGTTGACCTTAATGAAATGAGTGTAGTTGATCTTAATGAAATGAGTGTAGTTGACCTTAATGAAATGAGTGTAGTTGACCTTAATGAAATGAGTGTAGTTGATCTTAATGAAATGAGTGTAGTTGACCTTAATGAAATGAGTGTATTTGACCTTAATGAAATGAGTGTAGTTGATCTTAATGAAATGAGTGTAGTTGATCTTAATGAAATGAGTGTAGTTGATCTTAATGAAATGAGTGTAGTTGACCTTAATGAAATGAGTGTAGTTGATCTTAATGAAATGAGTGTAGTTGACCTTAATGAAATGAGTGTAGTTGATCTTAATGAAAAATACATTAATTTCAAATAAGGAAACATTCAAAACTCGATTTGAATCAGCAGTCTTTACTAGATGCAATGCAATACACGGCTGTAGAGGAAAGAGGGGTATTGGTGGTAATACACATTTTCACACCTATTAAACATTTGTATAACATTTGTCACAAAGAAAGAAAGAAGATAGTATTCAGCGTTGACGTTCTGAGATTTGTTACTATTGTAACGTTCCACGTGTCTCAATCGCGGCCCCACTGACGCAGCTATTATCTAGACTACACATCCCAGGGTACACCGCGAGGTAAATCTAATTATGTTGACGTTATTCTGACGCGCGGCATATTTTATTTTACCTATGGGAAATGCAGTTAATAGACAATCCACTGATATTTGATAGTCGTTTGTTATTATCGTACAATAAACTACAAATCCTACACACCCGTCCAGCGTCGCAGGCGTGTCGTGGAACGGTTGCTGTTGGTGTAGACAAGTCAGGTATAAATATAGTTCGTTGAAGCTCGTTTCTTTCGTTATTGACTGCAGGGAGAGTAACGTTATTTAGTCTGTTTGTGCATTTGCTTTATCGTTAGGCGTTTGTTTCATGTTGTGAACTAGGCTACCCTTTTCATTTAAAATCCACCGTTTCACCTAAGAATGAGTGATAACGATGATATCGAAGTCGATAGCGACGTGAGTAAATGTTTATTTCGCTACTTTACTAGCTACTGTATGTAGTTAGTTTGCTAGCTAGTAATCAATTAAAACGCCTGTTGAACTAACGATATCCACAAGAAGATCAACAGCCTTTAAAAGGTTAACTACAATAGCTAGATAGGTCAGCTAGTAGCTCTGGCTCAGAAATGTATTATGTTCACTTGCTAGCGTTATAAATATATATATATTCTTTGCATTGGGTTTGCTGCAATAATTGGGTTACAGTGTACTGCTAACTAAGTTGGCTGGCTAAAGCTACGTGGAATTGTGGCTACAATAGTACTTTTCTGTTCTGTTTCTTTTTTACAGGAAGACTCATCGAGATATCACAATGTGGTGGGTAATGACGTGTTAAATATGTCCCAAAAAATGTATTGTAATTAAGACCATGATAATATCTGGCAAAAAAAAAAAAAATGTTCGTCCTGGTAACTAATGTATATGATATATTACACAAACTTGGCAAGGGGTGGGTGCGGGTGGCTGAACAGAAGGGGTTTCCTGCAGTTAGTGAGCGAAAATGATATCAAGCTTAGTAGTTGTTTACTAGCATGCAAAGTTAGCCACACACTCTTCAATAATAGGACACGGCACACAAGGAAGATGTAACTAGCAGACAGAATACGGAGTTGGCTGAACGCTGGGGGTTTCTATAGGCGCTGGCACTGTCGTGTCACAACTATGATTTACCCTTTACATAATGTATGCAATATATCCATCAAGGTTTGAATTTGCACAGATCATCTTATCCATGCATTGAAGGGTATCCCCATCCCATACGCGGTCGTAGGAATTAAGAGACACACGAAATCTATTATATATTTAGAATAAAGCCTCCTGCAAAACGCAGCAGACAGCTCGAGCCACAGTCGGGGTAAATAAAAAAAAGTCAAACCTAGGAATACCGTTCTCGACCAGAAGCGTCTTTTCTAAATGCACTTCTAGGTCATGTGTTTAATCATGACGTGACTATTGTAATTTTAAATATAAAATTCGATACTTTCCAAATGGAAATTCATTACGCTAGCTACGACTTCAGCTCAGTAACTGTTTTAGTAAATGACGCCGTCGTCTCGTCGGGAAGGGAGAGAGCAGGGAGATGTTTTCCTGTCTGTTTCAGTGAGCTAGTGATTAGTGCCATCTTCACTCGACAGGCCACTGACCGGGCTGCTGGCAGGCTAAAGGCATGACGTAGCCGCGTCGCATACCGGCGAAATAAACACAGGCTCGCTGCACGACATACTTTTGCATAACAGTACGTAATGTTTTTCCCTTGTCAGCGAGGCAGTCTTTATCAAACTGAGTCTGATGGACTTGATTAACATTTAGCTGCAGAATGTCATATCAAAAATAATACATATACTTCTAGTTTAGGCAGGGCTTTTGTCATATTTGGCTAGGTTTATTTCCAAATATTTTCAAATTACTATGTGATATTCAAATCAATTATGTAGCTTATCCTTAAATTTAGTTTTGGACTATCAGAACAATTGGTCTGATGAGTTTAGCACATCACTTTCAAGCAACCATAAAACAATCGCTCTATGTTAACACCCCAACCCCCCTCCCCCCTCCTCCATTGGGGCCCACCTAGTCGCTGAGGAAGATCTTTAGGAAGTGGGACGGACTGGATCTCATGGGCATAGTAGTATAAGGGGGGGGGGGAAGAGTGTATTGGCACCATGAGTCTGTCCTGAGTGATGTTGAGAGCAGCACAAGACAGACAACATCGTTTTGAAGCTACAATGCAGGGTGTCACTGGGTTAGCTCGGGAGGCAGTTACTCTACTATACTACTGTAGACTGCTCTTCTGCGTCCCCCAATAGCACCGTGTGTGTGTGTATTACTTTTGACCAGAGCACTATGGCGACGCAGCCTATTGCTGTACTTAGTCAGCACCTGGAGATTATGTACCTTAAGTATTCCTATCTCTTGACTTGTTCCGCATTTTGTGTTTACAACCAGACTTAAAAATGTGTTGTTGTTTTACACACAATACCCCATAATGACGTAATGACGAGGTGAAAACATGTTTTGTATTGAAAATGACATGCACAAGTATTCACACAAAACATTTTAGAATCACCTGTGTCAGTGATTACAGCGGTGGGTCCTTCTGGTTAAGTTTCTTAAGAGATCTCCACACCTGGATTGTACAATATTTGCTCATTTATTCTTTTTAAAATTCTTCCAGCTCTGTCAAGTTGGATCATTGCTAGACAACCATTTCCAAGTCTTGCCATAGATTTTCAAGCAGATTGACAAGCATACCCATAACACGATGCAGCCACCACTATGCTTGAAAATATGGAGTGGTACTCGGTAATGTGTTGTATTGGATTTGTCCCAAACGTAACACTTTGCATTCAGAACAAAAAAGTGAATTGCTTTGCCACATGTTTTTTGCAGTATTACTTTATTTAGTGCCTTGTTGTAAAGAGGAAGTCCATGCAACTTATGTCACTGAACTTATTTAGGCTTGCCATTACAAACCGTTTGAATACTTATTGACTCAAGACATTTCAGCTTTAAATTTGTAAAAGTGTTTTTAAACAATTCCACTGAAATTATAGGGGATTGTGTGTAGGCCAGTGGCCCCCCCAAAAAATCTAAATGTAATCCATTTTCATTTCCGGCTGTAACACTACAAGATGTGGAAAAAGTCAAGGGGTGTGAATAGTTTCTGAAGGCACTGTAATGTTTTATGTTCTGAGGTAAGAATAGAATGGAAGTGATAGATCTAGTTAAGCTAACTAGCATCATCTGAAACCGAGCCATTGAGAAGCATCACATGCGCTGAATACAACAGGCGTAGACTTTACCGTGAAATGCTTACTTGCGCGCTAGGACTGGGCGATATGGCCAAAATATTATCACGGTATTGAATTTTTTAAATATATATATTTTTAAAGACTGTGTTTTTAGTTTTTGAGAACTAAAAGTTCCACATTTGCTTTGAGTAGTGATCCCAGGGTGCTTTATGAGTAGGGAGTAGTGATCCCAGGGTGCTTTATGAGTAGGGAGTAGTGATCCCAGGGTGCTTTATGAGTAGGGAGTAGTGATCCCAGGGTGCTTTATGAGTAGGGAGTAGTGATCCCAGGGTGCTTTATGAGTAGTAGGGAGTAGTGATCCCAGGGTGTTTTATGAGTAGGGAGTAGTGATCCCAGGGTGCTTTATGAGTAGGGAGTAGTGATCCCAGGGTGCTTTATGAGTAGGGAGTAGTGATCCCAGGGTGCTTTATGAGTAGGGAGTAGTGATCCCAGGGTGCTTTATGAGTAGGGAGTAGTGATCCCAGGGTGCTTTATGAGTAGGGAGTAGTGATCCCAGGGTGCTTTATGAGTAGGGAGTAGTGATCCCAGGGTGCTTTATGAGTAGGGAGTAGTGATCCCAGGGTGCTTTATGAGTAGGGAGTAGTGATCCCAGGGTGCTTTATGAGTAGGGAGTAGTGATCCCAGGGTGCTTTATGAGTAGGGAGTAGTGATCCCAGGGTGGTTTATGAGTAGGGAGTAGTGATCCCAGGGTGCTTTATGAGTAGTAGGGAGTAGTGATCCCAGGGTGCTTTATGAGTAGTAGGGAGTAGTGATCCCAGGGTGGTTTATGAGTAGGGAGTAGTGATCCCAGGGTGCTATATGAGTAGGGAGTAGTGATCCCAGGGTGCTATATGAGTAGTGAGTAGTGAGTAGTGATCCCAGGGTGCTTTATGAGTAGTGATCCCAGGGTGCTTTATGAGTAGTAGAGAGTAGTGATCCCAGGGTGCTTTGAGTAGTGAGGAGTGATCCCAGGGTGCTTTATGAGTAGGGAGTAGTGATCCCAGGGTGCTTTATGAGTAGTAGGGAGTAGTGATCCCAGGGTGCTCTGAGTAGGGAGTAGTGATCCCAGGGTGCTTTATGAGTAGTGATCCCAGGGTGCTTTATGAGTAGTGATCCCAGGGTGCTTTATGAGTAGTGATCCCAGGGTGCTTTATGAGTAGTAGGGAGTAGTGATCCCAGGGTGGTTTATGAGTAGTGAGGAGTGATCCCAGGGGTGGAAACACATAGACTCATTGAAATCATTGAGAATGTTTCTCCATTCTTTGGAAATGTCTAACTCAATGGATATGCATCAACATCAAGCAAAATGTTGTCATTAGATTGTCTGAGATAACAACATTTGAAATGTTAACTAATGCCTAGCGTGCATTACACTGCTTTCTGATACCACTGGATCATCTTACAGGGTTCAGCTATTACGGCAGCCATTTTGGAGCCTGAGCTACTTTACAGTTGCTCTCTATAGGCCCTAATGCATTTACAGGGGCCTGATATTAACGATGGCCCGGGGCCTGTAAACATGTGCTGTGCCAGTGGATCTCGTCAGTCGCTGGCCCATACGGACCGGTAACTTCTCAGTGCGTTCTGTCATTCCAGTTCAACATTTACCTGCTCTGTCGTAGTCTACCGTGGGAAAACCATTGAAAGCCACACGTAAAAACTACATGATCCAGACCCTTAGGCCAAACTATTGGGCAGTGGACAGCTGCTGTATCCCGGACCTAGTCTGGGTTAGTCCCAGACTCTTTATGCATTCCTCTAATAACTTGTCATGGAGAGAGTTGGTGGTGATTTTCATGGTGCTTTCTATGGTAATGTTACTCAGTCACTGTCCTAACCCTGTCGACTCCAGGCAAGTTGGATCCAAACCAACACCCTTTCTAGTAACCTTTCATGGTGCCATTTGCATCTGACATTTGGCTAGTACCTTTTAGTTTCATTATGATGCATAGGATTATAAATGAGTCAGTCAGGAACCTTTTGTGGGACCTACTGCTGCCTGGCCTGAAACAAGTTAAACTACTGCTAGTGCTGCTGCAGGTGATTGATTGGCTGCTCTACTCTGGGCCTATCTCTAGTCATGTGAGATGGGCAGGTGGCCATTTTTGTAAATCTATGATCTGAGCTGAAGGCTAAAACGCTGTGAGGGCTTACAGTGGAAGGAGAGGGTTTCTTTTACGCACATTAAACTTTGAACAGGCAACGATCAAAGGGCCCACTAAATATAGAGGAATAGTCAGTTTGATGTTCTAATAAAGTTATTTGTGATAGATGCAGATGCGGAGAGGGTTTGACAGGCCTGGCGGAGAGGGTTTGACAGGCCTGGCGGAGAGGGTTTGACAGGCCTGGCGGAGAGGGTTTGACAGGCCTGGCGGAGAGGGTTTGACAGGCCTGGCGGAGAGGGTTTGACAGGCCTGGCGGAGAGGGTTTGACATGCCCCCCCCCCCCCCCCCCCCCACCCACATATGTCTCAATAAAATGTACGTTTTGGGACCGAGAGGCCCCTTTATATTATAACGTTGGAGGAAATACTTTCCTAGCTTGTGAGGAATGTGTTTCCCTTAAATGCTAGCTAATATTTATAAAGATTTTGACTAGAGTTAGCTGGCTTGTTGGCTGGCTAGCTAGCTAGCTGGCTTGTTGGCTAGCTAGCTAGCTGGCTTGTTGGCTAGCTAGCTAGCTGGCTTGTTGGCTGGCTGGCTAGCTAGCTGGCTTGTTGGCTGGCTGGCTAGCTAGCTGGCTTGTTGGCTGGCTGGCTGGCTGGCTGGCTTGTTGGCTGGCTAGCTAGCTGGCTTGTTGGCTGGCTAGCTAGCTGGCTTGTTGGCTGGCTAGCTAGCTGGCTTGTTGGCTGGCTAGCTAGCTGGCTTGTTGGCTGGCTAGCTAGCTGGCTTGTTGGCTGGCTAGCTAGCTGGCTTGTTGGCTGGCTAGCTAGCTGGCTTGTTGGCTAGCTAGCTAGCTGGCTTGTTGGCTAGCTAGCTAGCTGGCTTGTTGGCTAGCTAGCTAGCTGGCTTGTTGGTTAGCTAGCTGGCTTGTTGGTTAGCTAGCTGGCTTGTTGGCTAGCTAGCTGGCTTGTTGGCTAGCTAGCTGGCTTGTTGGCTAGCTAGCTGGCTTGTTGGCTGGCTAGCTGGCTTGTTGGCTGGCTAGCTAGCTAGCTGGCTTGTTGGCTGGCTAGCTAGCTAGCTGGCCTTTTGGCTAGCTAGCTACTGCCATCAGTTGTTTTATCATATTTTGCCTGTCCACAGTTTTGTAGAATGCATACTGGCATTTGAATATAGCGCTGGAAAAGAGAATCCAGACGCACTGTGGACCCGGTAGACACATCTAAATGTAGATGCATAATGCGTTTGGAATTCCACCATCAGAACTCTATGATCGTGGAGTTCTAAAGCTTAATGAACTCAAGTCTAGACACGGCTTGAGGACTTTTTAACACGCCTGACTGGGAGGGGTTTAACACGCCTGACTGGGAGGGGTTTAACACGCCTGACTGGGAGGGGTTTAACACGCCTGACTGGGAGGGGTTTAACACGCCTGACTTGGTCAGGTGTAAAGAGACATGAAATGACTGTTTGCTTCCCAAATGAAACCCTATTCCCTAGATAGGGCTCTGGTCAAAAGTAGTGTACTACATAGGGAACAGTGTGCCATTTTGGGATTCAGACTGTGTTTAGGTAGATGATTCAACTGAGGCCCTGGCAGCAGTATGGAGTGGCTGAGAGAGGCCGGAGGGAGGAGTGTCATTGTGTTGTTGTAGATCTCTCTAGGCCTACAGATAGACGTGCAACAACACTAGTTGTTTAGGTAGATGATCCCCACAGGATGTCTGTTCTGTGTCTAGGCTATAGAGCGATGAAGACTGTTTGCGTAGGCACTAGACTGCAGATCACAGGGATAATTAGTAGGTTTGTGTTCAGAACAACATACTATACACGGAGTATACCCCCCTGCCCTCAGAACAGCCTCGATTTTTGTCGGGCGTGGACTGTACAAGGTGTCGAACGCACTCTCTACATACACACATTACACACCTGTCAGAATAAAGAAAACACTTGAGATGATGAGGGATACGAAGTATACTAAACACTCGAATCACCTTCCTAATATTGAGTCAGAACAGCTTCAATTCGTCGGGGCATGGACTCTAAGGTGCCAACCATTCCACAGGGATGCTGGCCCATGTTGACTCCAATACTTCCCACAGTTGTGTCAAGTTGGCTGGATGTCCTTTAGGTGGTGGACCATTCTTGATACACACGGGAAACTGTTGAGTTTGAAAAACCCAGCTGCGTTGGAGTTCTTGACACAAACCGGTGAGCCTGGCACCTACTACCATACCCCGTTCAAAGGCACATAAATATTTTGTCTTGTCCGTTTCAGCCTCTTCTTAAAAAATGTTTTGTTTAACCAGGTAGGCCAGTTGAGAACAATTTCTCACTGTGACCTGGCCAAGATAAGGCAAAGAGATAAAGAGAACAACAACAACAGAGTTGCACATGGAATAAACAAACGTACAGTCAATAACACAATAGAAAATCTGTATACAGTGTGTGCAAATGAAGTAAGGAGGTATGGCAATAAATAAGCTTACACAAGTGTTATATGTGCAAGTAGAAATACTGGTGTGCAAAAGGGCACAAAAACAAATATGGGGATGAGGTAGGTAGTTGGATGGGCTATTTACAGATGCGCTGTCTACAGCTGCAGCGACTGGTAAGCTGCTCTGACAGCTGACGCTTAAAGTTAGTGAGGGAGATGTAAGTTTCAGTCATTGGCAGCAGAGAACTGGAAGGAAAGGCGGCCGAATGAGGTGATGGCTTTGGGGGTGACCAGTGAGATATACCTGCTGGAGCGTGTGCTATGGGTGGGTGCTGCTATGGTGACCAGTGAGCTGAGATAAGGCGGAGCTTTACCTAGCAAAGACTTGTAGATGACCTGTAACCAGTGGGTTTGGTGACAAATATGTAGTGCGGACCAGCCAACGAGAGCATACAGGTCGCAGTGGTGGGTAGTATATGGGGTTTTGGGGACAAAACGGATGGCACTGTGATAGACTGCATCCAATTTGAGTAGAGTTTTGGGAGCATATTTTATAAATGACATCGTCGAGGATCGGTAGGATGGTCAGTTCTACGAGGGTATGTTTGGTAGCATGAGTGAAGGATGCTTTGTTGTGAAATAGGAAGCCAATTCTAGATTTAAATTTGGATTGGAGATGCTTAATGCGAGTCTGGAAGGAGAGTTTACAGTCCTAGCCAGACACCTAGGTATTTATAGTTGTCCACATTCTACGTCAGAACCATCCAGAGTAGTGATGCGAGTGCAGGCAGCGATTGTTTGAAGAGCATGCATTTAATTTTACTAGCATTTAAGAGCAGTTGGAGGCCACAGAAGGAGAGTTGTATGGCATTGAAGCTCGTTTGGAGGCTAGTTAACAGTGTCCAAAGAAGGGCCAGATGTATACAGAATGGTGTCGTCTGCGTAGAGGTGGATCAAGGAATCACCAGCAGCAAGAGCAACATCGTTGATATATACAGAGAAAAGGTCGGCCCGAGAATTTAACCCTGTGGCACCCCCATAGAGACTGCCAGAGGTCTGGACAACAGGCCCTCCGATTTGACACTGAACTCTATCTGAGAAGTAGTTGGTGAGCCAGGCGAGGCAGTCATTTGAGAAACCAAGGCTGTTGAGTCTGCTGATAAGAATGCGGTGATTGACAGAGTCGAAAGCCTTGGCCAGGTCGATGAATACGGTTGCACAGTACTGTCTCTTATCGATGGCGGTTATGATATCATTTAGTACCTTGAGCGTGGCTGAGGTGCACCCATGACCAGCTCTGAAACCAGATTGCATAGTGGAGAAGGTATGGTGCGAAATGGTCGGTTCAATCTGTTTGTTAACTTGGCTTTCGAAGACTTTAGAAAGACATGGTAGGATGGATATAGGTCTGTAACAGTTTGGGTCTAGGGTGTCTTCCCCTTTTGAAGAGTGGGATGACCGTGGCAGCTTTCCAATCTTTAGGAATCTGATCAATCATGGATTGTGTATGGCACACATACACACAATCCATGTCTCAAGGCTTAAAAATCCTTCTTTAACCAGTCTCCTCCCCTACATCTACACTGATTTCAAAATGTGACATGAGTAAGGGTTCTTAGCTTTCACATGCTCAGTCTAGGTCATGGAAAGAGCAAGTGTTCCTGAGCTCAAACCACAGTCTCGCTGTAGCAGAGCTCAAAACGCTGGTAGGCCGTAATGATACGTAGCGACAAAATAGATTCTTTAAGACTCATTTCACTGTACAAGAACGCACCTAAATCTGTAAATGAATCAATCCAAATGCCTAGTTAAATAAGACTAAATAAATAAATACTATCCTTCAAGATAGTGGCAAATACAAAGTCTCTGGGTATTACTAAACATTCCTGACCCAGAACAGAACTCCTAATAGTTGGTCAGTTAGGCCTAGTTGTCAGGTGTAGGCAAATTAGGAACTGTAATACTAAAACACAATGTCACCAATTTACCCACCTCATCCTCTCACCTCATCTGAATAGGGTTAGTCTTTTTTTCCCCTCCCCTGGGCTTTATCTAGGTCACCACACCCACTACTCGCCCTGGTCTAAAGTGTTCTGCATGTTTACTCCACACAGTTGTAGCTGCACTGGGGTCAGTTCTCATCACTGTAGGGGGTGTCGTAGTGGTGCCAGTGTTAATTTACCGGTTGTAGAAATAAAGAAAACCGTAGAATAGAATCATAAATGCAGATCCATATGAATTGTTATAGGATGATCTCTTAGGTGTCAGTCAGTTTCTTCCATGAACATCTCCTTTGCTGCCTCACCAACTCACCATGCCTGTCCTGTCCTGTCTTGGCTGGCCGGACGGGCCAGGTCCTCAACCTGGTGCACGCTCTCAAACACAGAACGCTGAGTTGGTGGGGATTACGTAGAAGAGTTGTTCGCAGAAGCTTGGTGTGTGTGTTTTCCTGTCCCCCTGTCAGTCCAAACCTCGCTGGAGACCTCCCCCCTCCCCTGCTAAAGCCCCCCCCCCCCCTGTGACTCTCTCATTGCAGGCTGACAAACGAGCACACCACAATGCACTGGAGCGCAAACGTAGGGATCACATCAAAGACAGCTTTCACAGCCTGCGAGATTCCGTGCCCGCCTTGCAAGGGGAAAAGGTTGGTAGAGAGGTAAAAACCCAAATCTCTTAGGGAGGGGGGGATCCTTTTAGGGAGGGGAGTGTTTTGCTGTGTGCATCCAGAGCCATGTATTTCAAGTTGGGACACTTTATTTATTTATTATTTTTTATATATATTTATATATATATTTATATACATTTCTAGATGTTCAGTTACGTATCATTGTTTAAATATTCCGCATTCAGTGTTAATGGGGTTCTAACATGGCTGTTATAGAATGTTGTAGTGTCATGTTAATGCGTTCTGACATGGCTGTTGTAGTGTAATGTTAATGGGGTTCTAACATGGCTGCTATAGAATGTTGTAGTGTCATGTTAATGGGGTTCTAACATGGCTGCTATAGAATGTTGTGGTGTCATGTTAATGGGGTTCTAACATGGCTGCTATAGAATGTTGTAGTGTCATGTTAATGGGGTTCTAACATGGCTGTTGTAGAATGTTGTAGTGTCATGTTAATGGGGTTCTAACATGGCTGTTGTAGTGTCATGTTAATGGGGTTCTGACATGGCTGCTATAGAATGTTGTAGTGTCATGTTAATGGGGTTCTAACATGGCTGTTATAGAATGTTGTAGTGTCATGTTAATGGGGTTCTAACATGGCTGTTGTAGTGTCATGTTAATGGGGTTCTGACATGGCTGCTATAGAATGTTGTAGTGTCATGTTACTGGGGTTCTAACATGGCTGTTATAGAATGTTGTAGTGTCATGTTAATGGGGTTCTAACATGGCTGTTATAGAATGTTGTAGTGTCATGTTAATGGGGTTCTAACATGGCTGTTGTAGTGTCATGTTAATGGGGTTCTGACATGGCTGCTATAGAATGTTGTAGTGTCATGTTAATGGGGTTCTAACATGGCTGTTATAGAATGTTGTAGTGTCATGTTAATGGGGTTCTAACATGGCTGTTGTAGTGTCATGTTAATGGGGTTCTGACATGGCTGCTATAGAATGTTGTAGTGTCATGTTAATGCGTTCTGACATGGCTGTTGTAGTGTAATGTTAATGGGGTTCTAACATGGCTGCTATAGAATGTTGTAGTGTCATGTTAATGGGGTTCTAACATGGCTGCTATAGAATGTTGTGGTGTCATGTTAATGGGGTTCTAACATGGCTGCTATAGAATGTTGTAGTGTCATGTTAATCGGGTTCTAACATGGCTGCTATAGAATGTTGTAGTGTCATGTTAATGGGGTTCTGACATGGCTGCTATAGAATGTTGTAGTGTCATGTTAATGGGGTTCTGACATGGCTGTTGTAGTGTAATGTTAATGGGGTTCTGACATGGCTGTTATAGAATGTTGCAGTGTCATGTTAATGGGGTTCTAACAATGGCTGCTATATAATGTTGTAGTGTCATGTTAATGGGGTTCTAACATGGCTGCTATATAATGTTGTAGTGTCATGTTAATGGGGTTCTAACATGGCTGTTGTAGTGTCATGTTAATGGGGTTCTAACATGGCTGCTATAGAATGTTGTAGTGTCATGTTAATGGGGTTCTAACATGGCTGTTGTAGTGTCATGTTAATGGGGTTCTAACATGGCTGTTATAGAATGTTGTAGTGTCATGTTAATGGGGTTCTGACATGGCTGCTATAGAATGTTGTAGTGTCATGTTAATGGGGTTCTAACATGGCTGCTATAGAATGTTGTAGTGTCATGCTAATGGGGTTCTAACATGGCTGCTATAGAATGTTGTGGTGTCATGTTAATGGGGTTCTAACATGGCTGCTATAGAATGTTGTGGTGTCATGTTAATGGGGTTCTAACATGGCTGCTATAGAATGTTGTGGTGTCATGTTAATGGGGTTCTAACATGGCTGCTATAGAATGTTGTAGTGTCATGTTAATGGGGTTCTAACATGGCTGCTATAGAATGTTGTAGTGTCATGTTAATGGGGTTCTAACATGGCTGTTGTAGTGTCATGTTAATGGGGTTCTGACATGGCTGCTATAGAATGTTGTAGTGTCATGTTAATGGGGTTCTAACATGGCTGTTATAGAATGTTGTAGTGTCATGTTAATGGGGTTCTAACATGGCTGTTGTAGTGTCATGTTAATGGGGTTCTGACATGGCTGCTATAGAATGTTGTAGTGTCATGTTACTGGGGTTCTAACATGGCTGTTATAGAATGTTGTAGTGTCATGTTAATGGGGTTCTAACATGGCTGTTATAGAATGTTGTAGTGTCATGTTAATGGGGTTCTAACATGGCTGTTGTAGTGTCATGTTAATGGGGTTCTGACATGGCTGCTATAGAATGTTGTAGTGTCATGTTAATGGGGTTCTAACATGGCTGTTATAGAATGTTGTAGTGTCATGTTAATGGGGTTCTAACATGGCTGTTGTAGTGTAATGTTAATGGGGTTCTAACATGGCTGCTATATAATGTTGTAGTGTCATGTTAATGGGGTTCTAACATGGCTGCTATAGAATGTTGTAGTGTCATGTTAATGGGGTTCTAACATGGCTGCTATAGAATGTTGTGGTGTCATGTTAATGGGGTTCTAACATGGCTGCTATAGAATGTTGTAGTGTCATGTTAATCGGGTTCTAACATGGCTGCTATAGAATGTTGTAGTGTCATGTTAATGGGGTTCTGACATGGCTGCTATAGAATGTTGTAGTGTCATGTTAATGGGGTTCTGACATGGCTGTTGTAGTGTAATGTTAATGGGGTTCTGACATGGCTGTTATAGAATGTTGCAGTGTCATGTTAATGGGGTTCTAACATGGCTGCTATAGAATGTTGTAGTGTCATGTTAATGGGGTTCTAACATGGCTGTTGTAGTGTCATGTTAATGGGGTTCTAACATGGCTGCTATAGAATGTTGTAGTGTCATGTTAATGGGGTTCTAACATGGCTGTTGTAGTGTCATGTTAATGGGGTTCTAACATGGCTGTTATAGAATGTTGTAGTGTCATGTTAATGGGGTTCTGACATGGCTGCTATAGAATGTTGTAGTGTCATGTTAATGCGTTCTGACATGGCTGTTTGTAGTGTAATGTTAATGGGGTTCTAACATGGCTGCTATATAATGTTGTAGTGTCATGTTAATGGGGTTCTAACATGGCTGCTATAGAATGTTGTGGTGTCATGTTAATGGAGTTCTAACATGGCTGCTATAGAATGTTGTAGTGTCATGTTAATGGGGTTCTAACATGGCTGCTATAGAATGTTGTAGTGTCATGCTAATGGGGTTCTAACATGGCTGCTATAGAATGTTGTGGTGTCATGTTAATGGGGTTCTAACATGGCTGCTATAGAATGTTGTGGTGTCATGTTAATGGGGTTCTAACATGGCTGCTATAGAATGTTGTAGTGTCATGTTAATGGGGTTCTAACATGGCTGCTATAGAATGTTGTAGTGTCATGTTAATGGGGTTCTAACATGGCTGCTTTAGAATGTTGTAGTGTCATGTTAATGGGGTTCTAACATGGCTGCTATAGAATGTTGTCATGTTAATGGGGTTCTGACATGGCTGCTATAGAATGTTGTAGTGTCATGTTAATGGGGTTCTAACATGGCTGCTATAGAATGTTGTCATGTTAATGGGGTTCTAACATGGCTGCTATAGAATGTTGTCATGTTAATGGGGTTCTGACATGGCTGTTATAGAATGTTGTAGTGTCATGTTAATGCATCATCATTTTCATTCTGGACATTCTATTCCTCATGTAATGCATTGTCTTACATCAGGTGGCGTCACTCCTACGCGACGCTCGTCCCTCAACAGGGACCAGTGCAGGCGGAATCGTCGCGCTGTCTGACGTAAGACTGCCGTGGAATGTTGATGGGGAGCTTACATGGCTGCTATAGAATGTTGTAGTGTCATGTTAATGGGGTTCTAACATGGCTGTTATAGAATGTTGTAGTGTCATGTTAATGGGGTTCTAACATGGCTGTTATAGAATGTTGTAGTGTCATGTTAGTGGGGTTCTAACATGGCTGCTATAGAATGTTGTAGTGTCATGTTAATGGGGTTCTAACATGGCTGTTATAGAATGTTGTAGTGTCATGTTAATGGGGTTCTAACATGGCTGCTATAGAATGTTGTAGTGTCATGTTAATGGGGTTCTAACATGGCTGTTATAGAATGTTGTAGTGTCATGTTAATGGGGTTCTAACATGGCTGTTATAGAATGTTGTAGTGTCATGTTAATGGGGTTCTAACATGGCTGTTATAGAATGTTGTAGTGTCATGTTAATGGGGTTCTAACATGGCTGCTATAGAATGTTGTAGTGTCATGTTAATGGGGTTCTAACATGGCTGTTATAGAATGTTGTAGTGTCATGTTAATGGGGTTCTAACATGGCTGTTATAGAATGTTGTAGTGTCATGTTAATGGGGTTCTAACATGGCTGCTATAGAATGTTGTAGTGTCAATGTTAATGGGGTTCTAACATGGCTGCTATAGAATGTTGTAGTGTCAATGTTAATGGGGTTCTAACATGGCTGCTATAGAATGTTGTAGTGTCATGTTAATGGGGTTCTAACATGGCTGTTATAGAATGTTGTAGTGTCATGTTAATGGGGTTCTAACATGGCTGCTATAGAATGTTGTAGTGTCAATGTTAATGGGGTTCCAACATGGCTGCTATAGAATGTTGTAGTGTCATGTTAATGCTTCATAATGCAGAAGCCTTACACTTGAAGTACATGGCTCTGGGTGTGTCCTGTTATTGACATTCTGAGTGAATGAGATGGGAGGGGGATAGGGGTATGTAATTGCATTGCAATGTGTTGATATGATATGTATGTTTGATGTAATGTTGCTGTACTTCATATTTCAAAGGTAATGCCATGGATAATATAGCTACTTCAATGTATTCAATAGATATGTAGTTATGACATGGAAGAGGGAGGGAATGGAGAGTGGAGGAGAAGAGAGCGTGCAACCCAGACATGTGTTCTAACCAGAAACACTGGGACACAGGCTAGTGTCAGGAAGTTGTGTGCAAACCTTTAGCTTTTTCCTGTTTTGACATCTCTGACATGGAGGGCTGTTTTTCTTTTCAAACAAGACCCCCCCACCACCACCAACACTGGTGTAACATAACACTATGGTCGCTTGGTAACTAAGATTGCTTTCGGACAGGTGGGCGAATAGAAGTGATGGAACTGCTAGCTATTGCAGATGGCTGTTGGCGAGTTAGTCAATGTACAAGGTAGACCCAGCCAAATTACATTGTCGTGATCGTACAAAATTGGGTCGCTTCCTGTTTACAGATGCAAGTAGTGCCTCAAGGGCTTATATTTTGAGTGCCAATCCTTTCAGCCTGGACTATTTGATTTTTTTTTTTTTGTTGATGCAGAGACTGAAGAAAAAGCAAGACATTTCACTGACGCCTTTTTTTTTTTGGTTCATATATTAAACAATCATATTTTTATTTGTCTCATTGTTATTCGTACTGAGTCGATGGGTATGAGGTAGAAACACTATATATACACAAAAGTATGTGGACACACCTTCAAATTACTGTATTCGGCTATTTCAGTTTATCAAATCTCTGCCCTGCTAGAGCTGCCCCGGTCAACTAAGTGCTGTTATTATGAAGTGGAAACTTCTAGGAGCAACACCGGCTCAGCCCCGAAGTAGTAGGCCACCCAAGGTCACAGAGTGGGACTGCATAGCGAGTCGAAAAATGGTCTACTCGGGTTGCAACACTCGCTACCAAGTTCCAAACTGTTCGGAAATGGCCGAGCAGCCGCACACAAGCCTAAGATCACCATGCGCAATGCCAAGTGTCGGCTGGAATGGTGTAATGCTTGCCGCCATAGGACTCTGGAGCAGTGGAACTGGAGTGATGAATCACACTTCACCATCTGGCAGTCCGACGGACTAATCTGTTTTTGGCGGATGCCAGGAGAACGCTACCTACCCCAATGCATAGTACCAATTGTAAAGTTTGGTGGAGGAGGAATAATGGTCTGGGGCTGTTTTTCATGGTTCGGGCTAGGCCCCTTAGTTCCAGTGAAGGGAAATCGTAACGCTACAGCATAAAATGACATTTTAAACAATTCTGTGCTTCCATGTTTGGGGAAGGCCCTTGCCTGTTTCAGCATGACTGTGCCCCCGTGCAGAAAGCGAGATCCATACAGAAATGGTTTGTCGAGATCGGTGTGGACGAATTTGACTGGCCTGCACAGAGCCCTGACCTCGCCTCCATCGAACACCTTTGTGATGAATTGGAACGCCAACTGCGAGCCAGGCCTAATTGCCCAACATCCGTGTAGGACCTCACTAATGCTCTTGTGGCTGAATGGAAGCAAGTCCACGCAGCAATGTTCCAACATCTAGTTTAAAGCCTTCCCAGAAGAGTGGAGGCTGTTAAACCAGCAAAGGGGGGACCAACTCCATATAATGGCCTGTGATTTTTGGAATGAGACAAGCAGGTGTCCACATACTTTTGGTCATATAGTCTATGTCCATATAAGTAGGATGTAAGTGACTAGGCAACAGGATAAACCGTAACAGCGGTGTATCTGATGAGTCCATGATAGGTTCTTAGTGATGTGCACACCGAGTAACTTGACGCTCCCGACCTGCTCCACTACAGCCCCATCGATGGGGATGGGGGCGTGGCTCTGCCCTCAGTTTCCTGTAGTTCATGATTTGTTCCTTTTGTCTTGTTGACGTTGAAGAGGTCGGCACCAAGCTGCCGGTACTCTGATCTCCTCCCTCCTCTCGTCGTCGGTGATCAGGCCTACCACTATTGTTGCCTGTAAACTTAATGATGGCGTTTGAGTCGTGCATGGCCACTTAGTTGTGGGTGAACCGGGTGTACAGGAGGGGACTAAGCACGCACCCCTGAGAGGCCTTTGTGTTGAGCGTCAGCCTGGTGGTTGTGCTGTTGCCTACCCTCACCACCTGGAGGCGGCTCATCAGGAAGTCCAGGATCAAGTTGCAGAGGGATGTTTTTAGTCCCAGGGTCCTTAGCTTTTGGATGAGCTTGGATGGCACTATGGTGTTGAACGCTGAGCTGTTGTCAATGAATAGCATTCTCACGTAGGTATTCATTTTGTCTAGGTGGATGAGGACAATATGGACTGAAATAAAGATTGCATGATCTGTTGGGGCAGTATTTGAGTTGGAGTGGGTCCAGGGTGCATGGGATGATGGTGTTGATGTGAGCCTTTCAAAGAATTTCATGGTTACTGATGTGAGTGCTATGGGGCGATAGTCATTTAGACAGGTTGCCTTGGCGTTCTTGGGGACAGGGACTATGGGGACAGGGACAGGTGGTCTCCTTGAAACATGTAGGTATTACAGACAGGGAGAGGTTAAAAAGGGGAGAGGTTAAAAATGTCAGTGGCGACACCAGCTGGTCAGAGCATGTTCTATGCGTCCTGGAAATCCACCTGGCTGCCTTGTGAATGTTAATCTGTTTAAAGGTCTTCCTCACATTGGCTACTGTGAGCGTCATCACACACTATTCCGGAACAGCTGGTGCTCTTATGCATGGTTCAGTATTGCCAGCCTCGAAGCGAGCATAGAAGGTATTTTGCTCCTCTGGTAGGCTCACTTCACTGGGCAGCTCGTGGCTGGGTTTCCCTTTGTAATCCAGGATAGTTTGCAAACTCTGTCAGAGCCGGTGTAGTATGATTCAATCTTAGTCCTGTATTGATGCTTTGCCTGTTTGTTGGTTTGTCGGAGGGCATAGTGGGATTTCTTAGAAACGTCCGGATTAGTGTCCCGTTCCTTGAAAGTGACAGCTTTAGCGCAGTGTGGATAGGATAGTCATGTACAGAGCTCATCCAGTTTATTTTCCAGTTATTGCACTTCGCCAGAACAGAGGGTAGAAGAAATGTATCCACTCTGACGTCATCTCGTCAGGGATACAGTGCGCCGTAACTCTGAGTGTCGGGGATTTAAGCCTGGCCAGTGATAATCAGTATTTCTTTCACCTCCAACTCATTGAAGTAGAAGTCCTGGTTCAAATCGAGGTTAGTGATGGCTGCTCTGATATCCAGAAGCTCTTTTTGGTCACAAACGATGATGGAAAAATAATGTACAAAAAAAGTTGTGATCAGTTAAAAGAAATGCACAAAATGGCACAATTGGTCAGGAGCCGTAAAATGGACTCTGTCTCTGGAGGGAATATTCTGCCTTAGTTCACGACCCAGCTACGATCTGGTTCATATAGAGTCAATGATCTGAGCAGGCCAGACCCAGCTACGATCTGGCTCATATAGAGTCAATGATCTGAGCAGGCCAGACCCAGCTACGATCTGGTTCATATAGAGTCAATGATCTTAGCAGGCCAGACCCAGCTACTGTCACATCGGTGCCTTTGGGAGAGCCGAAGGACGAACTGTGACAATTTTTTCCCCCCAAGTAAGACAGCTTCATTTATCCACCAATGTTGGTTGATGTCTGTGAGTAGGAAGTTGTTCCCAGTTGTGCATGTCTATCTTCCTGAGTCTGCCTTTATTGGTGATATATGAGGGGAGGATCCATTGACTTAAGTGGTTCAGGAAACAGACTTTAGTATCAGGGTGAATAACACTATACTACCAATGTTTGGAGTTATCTGGTGATCTTGTAGACTTGATTATTTGGGCAGCAGGTAGCCTAGTGGTTAGTGTTGGGCCAGTTACCGAAAAGTTGCTGGATTGAATCCCCGAGCTGACAAGGTAAAAATTTGTCATCCTGCCCCTGAACAAGGCAGTTAACACTGTTTCCCGGTAGGCTGTCAATGTCCCGGTAGGCTGTCAATGTCCTTGCTCTCCAAGCCTGGGGGGCGTCGGCAGCGTGGCCTTGGGGGGAGGGGCGTCGGCGGCGTGGCCTGGGTGGGGGGAGGGGCGTCGGCAGCGTGGCCTGGGGGGGTTGGCAGCTGTTTTAAGCTAGATTTACAGCAGTAGTATTACAGTAGGGGTCGATGGGTCCGTCAGTATAGTGAGTTATTACGGTAGCTGTGCTAGAGGGGTCGGTGTAGGGAGGTTGTTACGGTAGCTGTGCTAGAGGGGTCGGTGTAGGGAGGTTGTTATGATAGCTGTGCTAGAGGGGTCGGTGTAGGGAGGTTGTTATGATAGCTGTGCTAGAGGGGTCGGTGTAGGGAGGTTGTTATGATAGCTGTGCTAGAGGGGTCGGTGTAGGGAGGTTGTTATGATAGCTGTGCTAGAGGGGTCGGTGTAGGGAGGTTGTTATGATAGCTGTGCTAGAGGGGTCGGTGTAGGGAGGTTGTTATGATAGCTGTGCTAGGAAATGTGATTTTAATAAGGACACTGACATCTTTCCTTGTCATATTTGAGTGTTCCCTTTGTTGCCAACAGCAATCTATCAAACAGGCGTCGCGAGCTCAGATCCTAGACAAAGCCACGGACTATATCCAGTACATGAGGAGGAAAAACCACACCCACCAGCAGGACATCGACGACCTGAAGAGGCAGAACGCACTGCTGGAGCAGCAAGGTGAGTATGATGGAGAATCTACTGTACCTACGGACCATCTACCTGTAGTATGATGGAGAATCTACCGTACCTACGGACCATCTACCTGTAGTATGATGGAGAATCTACCGTACCTACGGACCATCTCTTCCTGTAGTATGATGGAGAATCTACCTTACTTACGGACCATCTCTTCCTGTAGTATGATGGAGAATCTACCGTACCTACGGACCATCTCTTCCTGTAGTATGATGGAGAATCTACCTTACTTACGGACCATCTCTTCCTGTAGTATGATGGAGAATCTACCGTACCTACGGACCATCTCTTCCTGTAGTATGATGGAGAATCTACCGTACCTACGGACCATCTCTTCCTGTAGTAGGATTAGTAACCTACCGTACCTATGGACCATCTCTTCCTGTAGTAGGATTTGTAACCGACCGTACCTATGGACCTTGTTTCTGTAGCGTGTGTTTGTCTGCTTATGGGTCAAATTTGGACATTGACCTTTGACATTTACCTCTTCATCTTCTCAACCCTTTTCTTTATTCTCCCTTGCTCCCTCTCCTCCATCCTCTTTCTTTTTCCTCCCTTTGTCTATTTCCTTCCTTTCTCTGTCCTCTCCTTCTCCCCATTCTCTTTTCCCCTGTAGTGCGTGCCCTGGAGAAGGTGAAGGGTTCGACGCAGCTCCAGGCCAGCTACAGTTCTTCAGACAGCAGCCTGTACACCAACCCTAAAGGCAGCGCTGTGTCCGCTTTCGACGGAGGCTCTGACTCCAGCTCCGAGTCCGAGCCAGAGGAACCCCCAGCCCCCAGGAAGAAGCTCCGCGTGGAGGCCAGCTAGGACTCTGGACTAGCCCACAGTGCCACGCCTGGTGTGGAGGGGTACTGCAGGCACGGGTACTGGTCCAGTAGTCAGTACTTATCCTGTAATTCCCACTACATTCTTTCTCTGGATGTGCTCTCACTGCATAGTGAAGACTCCAATCCTTCCCTCATGATCTGTCTATCCTGAAGTCTCTTCATCACGCCATCCGCTGGAGAGGGAGAGAGGGAGAGAGAGAGAAGAACACTGATTTTAGAACCTAACGTGCAAGGAAAAACAACAAACATTTTCCCTTTCTCGCTCTCTCTTCCCTTTCCTCTCCTCTCTCAGCAATGTCAACTATCCAAAACTCTCTCCTCCCAGTGGAAGGCTACGGAGAGAAGAGGCGTACTCCTCCAAGCACTGCTGAAATATTATTTAGTTTCTTGTGTCTTTGTCTGTTTTAGAATTTACACACGTCAAGAAGAGTCGTCGGATAAACGTTTTTAAAAAAAAACCCATTTAAAACCATTAACTTTTTTTCCACAAAGAATTTGAAGCTAAATATTGATTTAAAACTGAAAGAAAAACCCACCTCTGGCCCATAGAATTAATTTTCCATTTTGACACACGGTGAAATTAAAACAAATATAATCCCCTTTGTAGAAAATCATTGATGTTTTGGAAAAAAGGACTAGATTTCTTCCGTCTTTTAGCTTGAACTAGTGAATGAGTTTAGGTGGCTGAGTCAGTAATCTCCATGTTTTAAATAAATACAAAACATCATTGATTGTATGTTTTTATGTTCTCAAAAAATGTTTTTATATTCTCACAAATTTGTCACTTGTAGTTGTGTTTCAAAGATATGAAATAGATATGAATGTCAATGTCGTTCCCATTTTCTATTCAATTTGAGGAGAAAATGACGTCCCTGTCAAGGTGTTGTGAATTACACAGTGAACTCTTTAATGTCGGCGACTCCCCAAGTAAAAAAAAAATAAAAGAAGAAAAAAAAAGAGAAAAGCATTTTGCGTCTCTAGGAAATGTGTCTTTTCAATTATCTCTCCTCCCTCCCCCATTTTAGGGTATGATTAGTGTAAACTAAATAATCTTTGTCTGATTCCATTCCTTGGAAATTACAAGTATGTTGTACATACTGCCAACAATTGTCTTGCAAGTTGAGGCCTACCTTTACTATGAGACTATATAAATAAACCTATTTTATCCTTTAAAAAGTGTGATTCTGTATTTTGTTGCAGGTTCTTCTGTTAAGTGGACAACGTATCCAAACATTTATAATCTGAAGAGAAATTATACATGATACATTTTATGGTTTAGATTTTGTCACCTGCATTGTAAATAACAGGTGTAGACTAACAGTGAAATGCTTATGGGCCCTTCCCAACAATGCAGAGGGGGGGGGGACAACGATAATTTGGCATCAGTACTGAGTTGATGTGCCGGGGTAACAAGTAATTGAGGTAGATATGTAGTGACTTGGCACCAGTACTGAGTTGATGTGCCGGGGTAACAGGTAATTGAGGTAGATATGTACATATATGTAGGGATGTAGTGACTTGGCATCAGTACTGAGTTGATGTGCCGGGGTAACAGGTAATTGAGGTAGATATGTAGTGACTTGGCACCAGTACTGGGGTAACAGGTAATTGAGGTAGATCTGTACATAGGGATGAAGTGACTTGGCAACAAGATAGATCAACGCGTAGTGCTGTGGTTACTGAGGAGTAATTAGTGCAAAAAAAGGGGTCAATGCAGATTAGTCCAGGTAGCGATTTGGTTAACTCTTCAGCAGTCTTGTGGGTAGAAGCTGTTCAGGGTCCCGTTGGTTCCAGACTTGGTGAATGACATGCAGTTCAGGATTTGAACATTGTTTAAACCCGCTGTCAACCTATCCTACAGAGTTATGAGATGAATGATAGAACTGTGTGTCCCTGTGTTTACTGAGTGCTGACAGCCCATCCATCCACCTAGAGGACTGTGTGTTTACTGAGTGCTGACAGCCCATCCATCCACCTAGAGGACTGTGTTTACTGAGTGCTGACAGCCCATCCATCCACCTAGAGGACTGTGTTTACTGAGTGCTGACAGCCCATCCATCCACCTAGAGGACTGTGTTTACTGAGTGCTGACAGCCCATCCATCCACCTAGAGGACTGTGTTTACTGAGTGCTGACAGCCCATCCATCCACCTAGAGGACTGTGTTGACAGAGCTGACAGACCATCCATCCACCTAGAGGACTGAGTGCTGACAGCCCATCCATCCACCTAGAGGACTGTGTTTACTGAGTGCTGACAGACCATCCATCCACCTATAGGACTGTGTGTTTACTGAGTGCTGACAGCCCATCCATCCACCTAGAGGACTGAGTGCTGACAGACCATCCATCCACCTAGAGGACTGTGTTTACTGAGTGCTGACAGCCCATCCATCCACCTAGAGTGCTGACAGCCCATCCATCCACCTAGAGGACTGTGTGTTGACTGAGTGCTGACAGACCATCCATCCACCTAGAGGACTGTGTTTACTGAGTGCTGACAGACCATCCATCCACCTAGAGGACTGTGTGTTGACTGAGTGCTGACAGACCATCCATCCACCTAGAGGACTGTGTTTACTGAGTGCTGACAGACCATCCATCCACCTAGAGGACTGTGTGTTTACGGAGTGCTGACAGACCATCCATCCACCTAGAGGACTGAGTGCTGACAGACCATCCATCCACCTAGAGGACTGTGTGTTTACTGAGTGCTGACAGACCATCCACCTAGAGGACTGTGTTTACTGAGTGCTGACAGACCATCCATCCACCTAGAGGACTGTGTTTACTGAGTGCTGACAGACCATCCATCCATCCACCTAGAGGACTGTGTTTACTGAGTGCTGACAGACCATCCATCCACCTAGAGGACTGAGTGCTGACAGCCCATCCATCCACCTAGAGGACTGTGTGTTTACGGAGTGCTGACAGACCATCCATCCACCTAGAGGACTGTGTGTTGACTGAGTGCTGACAGACCATCCATCCACCTGGAGGACTGTGTTTACTGAGTGCTGACAGACCATCCATCCACCTAGAGGACTGAGTGCTGACAGACCATCCATCCACCTAGAGGACTGTGTTTACTGAGTGCTGACAGACCATCCATCCACCTAGAGGACTGAGTGCTGACAGACCATCCACCTAGTGGACTGTGTTTACTGAGTGCTGACAGACCATCCATCCACCTAGAGGACTGTGTTTACTGAGTGCTGACAGACCATCCATCCATCCACCTAGAGGACTGTGTTTACGGAGTGCTGACAGACCATCCATCCACCTAGAGGACTGTGTGTTTACGGAGTGCTGACAGACCATCCATCCACCTAGAGGACTGTGTTTACGGAGTGCTGACAGACCATCCATCCACCTAGAGGACTGTGTGTTGACTGATTGCTGACAGACCATCCATCCACCTGGAGGACTGTGTTTACTGAGTGCTGACAGACCATCCATCCACCTAGAGGACTGAGTGCTGACAGACCATCCATCCACCTAGAGGACTGTGTTTACTGAGTGCTGACAGACCATCCATCCACCTAGAGGACTGAGTGCTGACAGACCATCCACCTAGTGGACTGTGTTTACTGAGTGCTGACAGACCATCCATCCACCTAGAGGACTGTGTTTACTGAGTGCTGACAGACCATCCATCCATCCACCTAGAGGACTGTGTTTACGGAGTGCTGACAGACCATCCATCCACCTAGAGGACTGTGTGTTGACTGAGTGCTGACAGACCATCCATCCACCTGGAGGACTGTGTTTACTGAGTGCTGACAGACCATCCATCCACCTAGAGGACTGAGTGCTGACAGACCATCCATCCACCTAGAGGACGGTGTTTACTGAGTGCTGACAGACCATCCATCCACCTAGAGGACTGAGTGCTGACAGACCATCCACCTAGTGGACTGTGTTTACTGAGTGCTGACAGACCATCCATCCACCTAGAGGACTGTG
Source organism: Oncorhynchus kisutch (assembly GCF_002021735.2). Classification (NCBI taxonomy): domain Eukaryota; kingdom Metazoa; phylum Chordata; class Actinopteri; order Salmoniformes; family Salmonidae; genus Oncorhynchus; species Oncorhynchus kisutch. The sequence goes on along the minus strand of NC_034185.2, from coordinate 8,695,613 downwards.
TGTTGACTGAGTGCTGACAGACCATCCATCCACCTGGAGGACTGTGTTTACTGAGTGCTGACAGACCATCCATCCACCTAGAGGACTGAGTGCTGACAGACCATCCATCCACCTAGAGGACTGTGTTTACTGAGTGCTGACAGACCATCCATCCACCTAGAGGACTGAGTGCTGACAGACCATCCACCTAGTGGACTGTGTTTACTGAGTGCTGACAGACCATCCATCCACCTAGAGGACTGTGTTTACTGAGTGCTGACAGACCATCCATCCATCCACCTAGAGGACTGTGTTTACGGAGTGCTGACAGACCATCCATCCACCTAGAGGACTGTGTGTTTACGGAGTGCTGACAGACCATCCATCCACCTAGAGGACTGTGTTTACGGAGTGCTGACAGACCATCCATCCACCTAGAGGACTGTGTGTTGACAGACCATCCATCCACCTGGAGGACTGTGTTTACTGAGTGCTGACAGACCATCCATCCACCTAGAGGACTGAGTGCTGACAGACCATCCATCCACCTGGAGGACTGTGTTTACTGAGTGCTGACAGACCATCCATCCACCTAGAGGACGGTGTTTACTGAGTGCTGACAGACCATCCATCCACCTAGAGGACTGAGTGCTGACAGACCATCCACCTAGTGGACTGTGTTTACTGAGTGCTGACAGACCATCCATCCATCCACCTAGAGGACTGTGTTTACTGAGTGCTGACAGACCATCCATCCATCCACCTAGAGGACTGAGTTTACTGAGTGCTGACAGACCATCCATCCACCTAGAGGACTGTGTTGACTGAGTGCTGACAGCCCATCCATCCACCTAGAGGACTGTGTTTACTGAGTGCTGACAGACCATCCATCCACCTAGAGGACTGTGTTTACTGAGTGCTGACAGACCATCCATCCATCCACCTAGAGGACTGTGTTTACTGAGTGCTGACAGACCATCCATCCACCTAGATGATTTAGTGTTTTTCTGGTTTGTAATGGCAGCAGGTATCCAGGGCTGCGTTCAGTACGACAAAACGGTGTGCAAACGAATTCAATGGAAACGGAACTGTTAAACTCTGTTGGCCCAGAGGGTGATTACCTTATGGTGTGTGTGTGTGTCCTGCCTGAGTTTTGTGATTTCAAATGGCCACACCCCACCAAATAGGAGCAAATGTAACTCAAAACCACAAAACGTAGCAAACAAAGCTAATTGAACACACCCCAGGTGCGTGTCTGGTGTCAAAATGACTGACGGGGGGGAGGCATATATAACTCCTGTCATGTCATACAACTGGTTTGCCCTCACAGGAAAACATAGGGTGTGACACCCTATACCCTACATAATACACTCCTTTTGACAATGGGCCATAGGACTCTGGTCAAAAGTAGTGCACTATGTAGGGAACATAATGCCATTTGGGACAGATCTGTGTTATGATAGAGGGCAGTTCTGTGAGCCGTTTGATGACAAACCGGCCAACAGGGTTGAAGAATTGCTTACCCTTCTGACTTCTCAGAAATGAAATGGGTGGAGGCCAGAGACATTCACGTAGAGTTTAGACAACTTTTATATTGTTCTAATTCCAGACATTGTTACATTGTTAAAATAATGCTCGTTCTGGACATTCTATTCCCCATTCAGTGTTAATGGGGTTCTAACATGGCTGCTATAGAATGTTGTAGCATCATGTTAATGGGGTTCTAACATGGCTGCTATAGAATGTTGTAGTGTCATGTTAATGGGGTTCTAACATGGCTGCTACAGAATGTTGTAGTGTCCTGTTAATGGGGTTCTAACATGGCTGCTACAGAATGTTGTAGCATCATGTTAATGGGGTTCTAACATGGCTGCTATAGAATGTTGTAGTGTCATGTTAATGGGGTTCTAACATGGCTGCTATAGAATGTTGTAGTGTCATGTTAATGGGGTTCTAACATGGCTGCTATAGAATGTTGTAGTGTCATGTTAATGGGGTTCTAACATGGCTGCTACAGAATGTTGTAGTGTCCTGTTAATGGGGTTCTAACATGGCTGCTACAGAATGTTGTAGTGTCCTGTTAATGGGGTTCTAACATGGCTGCTACAGAATGTTGTAGTGTCCTGTTAATGGGGTTCTAACATGGCTGCTATAGAATGTTGTAGCATCATGTTAATGGGGTTCTAACATGGCTGCTACAGAATGTTGTAGTGTCCTGTTAATGGGGTTCTAACATGGCTGCTACAGAATGTTGTAGTGTCCTGTTAATGGGGTTCTAACATGGCTGCTACAGAATGTTGTAGTGTCCTGTTAATGGGGTTCTAACATGGCTGCTATAGAATGTTGTAGCATCATGTTAATGGGGTTCTAACATGGCTGCTATAGAATGTTGTAGTGTCATGTTAATGGGGTTCTAACATGGCTGCTATAGAATGTTGTAGTGTCATGTTAATGGGGTTCTAACATGGCTGCTATAGAATGTTGTAGTGTCATGTTAATGGGGTTCTAACATGGCTGCTACAGAATGTTGTAGTGTCCTGTTAATGGGGTTCTAACATGGCTGCTACAGAATGTTGTAGTGTCATGTTAATGGGGTTCTAACATGGCTGTTATAGAATGTTGTAGCATCATGTTAATGGGGTTCTAACATGGCTGCTACAGAATGTTGTAGTGTCCTGTTAATGGGGTTCTAACATGGCTGCTACAGAACGTTGCAGTGTCATGTTAATGCAACATAATGCTGAACTCTCAATGTCCCAACAAGTATTTGATTAACCTGCAAAATCGGCAGTGTTTCTACTTACAAAGCATGTAGAGGTCTGTAATTTGTATCATAGGTACACTTCAACTGTGAGAGACGGAATCTAAAACCAAAATCCAGAAAATCACATTGTATGATTTTTAAGTAATTAATTAGCATTTTATTGCATGACAAGTATTTGATCCCCTACCAACCAGTAAGATTTCCGGCTCTCACAGACCTGTTAGTTTTCCTTTATGAAGCCGTCCTGTTCTCCACTCATTACCTGTATTAACTGCACCTGTTTGAACTCGTTACCTCTAGAAAAGACTCCTGTCCACACACTCAACCAAACAGACTCCAACCTCTCCACAGTGGCCAAGACCAGAGAGCTGTGTAAGGACATCAGGGATAAAATTGTAGACCTGCACAAGGTTGTGATGGGCTACAGGACAATAGGCAAGCAGCTTGGTGAGAAGGCAACAACTGTTGGTGCAATTATTAGAAAATGGAAGAAGTTCAAGATGACGGTCAATCACCCTCGGTCTGGGGCTCCATGCAAGCTCTCACCTCGTGGGGGCATCAATGATCATGAGGAAGGTGAGGGATCAGCCCAGAACTACACGGCAGGACATGGTCAATGACCTGAAGAGAGCTGGGACCAGTCTCAAAGAAAACCATTAGTAACACACTACGCCGTCATGGATTAAAATCCTGCAGCGCACGCAAGGTCCCCCTGCTCAAGCCAGCGCATGTCCAGGCCCGTCTGAAGTTTGCCAATGACCATCTGGATGATCCAGAGGAGGAATGGGAGAAGGTCATGTGGTCTGATGAGACTAAACTCCACTCGCCGTGTTTGGAGGAGGAAGAAGGATTAGTACAACCCCAAGAACACCATCCCAACCGTGAAGCATGGAGGTGGAAACATTCTTTGGGGATGCTTTTCTGCAAAGGGGACAGGATGACTGCACCGTATTGAGGGGAGGATGGATGGGACAATGTTTCGCGATATCTTGGCCAACAACCTCCTTCCCTCAGTAAGAGCACTGAAGATGGGTCATGGCTGGGTCTTCCAGCATGACAACGACACGAAACACACAGCCAGGGCAACTAAGGAGTGGCTCTGTAGGGAAGCATCAAGGTCCTGGAGTGGCCTAGCCAGTCTCCAGACCTGAACCCAACAGAAAATCTTTGGAGGGAGCTGAAAGTCCATATTGCCCAGCGACAGCCCCAAAAGCTAAAGGATCTGGAGAAGGTCTGTATGGAGGAGTGGGCCAAAATCCCTGCTACAGTGTATGCAAACCTGGTCAAGAACTACAGGAAACGTATGATCTCTGTAATTGCAAACAAATGTTTCTGTACCAAATATTAAGTTCTGCTTTTCTGATGTATAAAATGCAAATTAATTACTTAAAAAATCATACGTGATTTTCTGGATTTTTGTTTTAGATTCTGTTTCTCACAGTTGAAGTGTATCTATGATAAAGAAATTACACCTCTACATGCTTTGTAAGTAGGAAAACCTGCAAAATTGGCAGTGTATCAAATACTTGTTTACCCCACTGAATATGGCTCTGACTGGAGCTAGTAACTATTGAAGATATCCATCTGAATAACTTCAGATTGACTTGGTTTAAACAGCTTTACACAGAAGGGTTTAGGTCAGTCATCCACAAACGTTCTGCACTGGTGGTATGAACATTTATTTGGTTAATTCACCTTGGTCAGACGACCACAACAGTCACAGTATATATTACATTTCTGTATAAAGTAAATAACTCACAACCATCCAAGATTCCAACAATTTATACTCAGGCCTTTATTTGGACAGCCCACATTTTCTCCTCTTCTCCCAATCCCTTGTTTGTCAGTTGGGGACCAGCAATCAACCAGTTTGCTGGATGGATACTTGTAGTCCACTTCTCAGCAAGCACACTGCTCCACATATACAGTCCCTTCACAACGTTCACAACCCTTTAACTCTTCCACATTTTGTGTTACAGACAGAATTGAATATGAATTACATTTAGATTGTCATTGATACCCATAATGTCAAAGCGGAATTTTGTTTGCAGAACATTTTGTTTTTAAAAATGCTGAAATATTTTGAGTCAACTATTCACCCCTTTTGTTATGACTAACTTAAGTTCAAGAGTAAAAGTGTTAAACAAGTCACATGGACCCACTGTGTTCAATATTAGTGTTTAACATGATTTTTGAATGACTGCCCCACACATACAGGTAAGGCCCCTCAATAGAGTAGTGAATTTCAAGCACAGATTCAACCACAAAGACCAGGGAGGTTTTTCAATCCCTTGCAAAGAAGGGCACCTATTGGTAGATGGGTAAAAAATAAAAAGCTAAATATCCCTTGGAGCATGGTGAAGTTATTTATTACACTTTGTATGGTATATCAATACACCCAGTCACTACAAATATACAGGCGTCCTTCCTAACTCAGTTGCCGGAAAGGAAGGAAACTGCTCTGGGATTTCACCATGAGGCCAACGGTGAGAATGGCTCAACATTGTACTTACTCCACAATACTAACCTAATTGAAAAGAAGGAAGCCTGTTTGCAACAAGGTACTAAAGTAATACTGCAAAAAATGTGGCTAATAAATTAATGTTTTGTCCTGAATACAAAGCGTTATGTTTGGGGCAAATCCAATACCACATTCCATATTTTCAAGAATACTAGTGGCTGCATCATGTTATGGGTATATTTGTCATTGTTAAGGACTGGGGAGTTTTTCAGGATAAAAAAAATTAACAGAATGGAGCAAAGCACATGCAAAATCCTAAAGGAAAATCTTTCTACCAAACACTGGGAGATGAATTCACCTTTCAGCAGAACAATAACCTAAAACACAAGGCCACATCTACACTGGATTTGCTTAACCAAGACAACATTGAATATTTGAGTGGTCTAGTTACAGTTTTTACTTATATATACTTGAAATTCTATGACAAGACTTGAAAATGGCATTCAAGTCTTATCAATGATTAACAACCATTACTTTTTAAAGAATGTGTGAACTTATAAATATTTTTTTTTTAAAGGTAGAATTCTGTGTAGATCGTTGACCAAAAATGACAATTTAATCCATTTTAATCCCACTTTGTAACATCAATTTTTTTGAAAAAGTCAAGTGGTGTGAATACATTCTGAAGGCACTAGAAGTTGCTCCTAACCACAGATCTAGGAACAGATTTCCCCTGAATCCTAAGGAGGATGACAAAAATATCTGATCCTGTATCAGGGGTTATGTGCCACTACTACCTTATCCCAGAGTTTATCATTGCAGTCGTAGTGCAAAAGAATCACCGATATAGACAAACCTTGCATCCCAAATAACTATTCATTCAAGATAAGCGATTCGGAGCCTCGCCTTCATGCTCAAATTGACCCCCTCAAATACGCTCATAGCCATGCCTACACTGTGAGCACTAGGAGTGGTCAGCGGTAGTGTTGCAGGCCGAGGACCCCTCTTTCTGTGCAGGCACGGGGACAGGCAGCTGGTGGAAGTGTTGGATGGCCTGGGCTACCTTCTCTGGACAGATGTTGTAGACGGGGTGGCTGGGGGCCTGGAGAGAAGAAAACACAACTTTTTAAAGCCATGTAAAATGTGAATTCCATCAAAGAGTGGGCCACCAGCTAAAATCTAAACAATGTAAGCGTTCACATGTTAGGGCTCCTAAGGATGGGAACAGGAAACGGTCCACTTCTGGGTCATACTGTATGATGTTCATGCTAATTTTACAAGAAAGTGTCTAACAAATCAGAAAGGGGAGCATGATACTTAAAAAAAAAAAAACTGGATTAAATATTCTCGAAAAACTCCTAGAGGCTCACCAGTCTGTTCTCCTCCCGGCCGACGATCAGCTCGTGGTGCAGATCCATGTTGCCAAAGTGCTGCGCTACGGACAGACCACTCAGACAGTAACAGGTGTGGTAGAAGTCTCTGGATCTTGAGGAGGAAAGGAAGAGGAATGTGTGAAAGGAGGTTCTTGTTTCTGCAATCAATTTATTGTAAAAAGAAAAAGAAAAAAAAGGGGTGTGTCTCTGTATGTAATACACACAGGTAACTACCAAAATAAAGGAAACACCAACATCAGGAGTCTTAACAGGACACCACGAGCCTCCAGAACAGCTTCAATGCACCGTGGCGTCGATCCCCCTGTCTCTTTGAGACACCTCTTTCAGAGTAACAGATTTCTTCTAGCCATGGTAGGGATGTGCATGGTTATTTGAATATCTAAACGGGCCTACATTTTAGCAAGCACATTTTCTTTAAACCAGATTTTTAACACTGAGAAGGCTTTTTCCAAATGAAAAACAAAATATCCATTGTTACATAAAAGGATATACAATGACATTTAACATACTACATTTAATAAAACAAACTTTTCAATGTAGTTACGACGTGCACGGTTCGGCCCATAAAAACACAGGTAGCCTTCACGTGTGTAGCTTGTTGTTTATGTTGCCAATCAAATGGACGAAGAAGCTCAATATGTAGCAAGTGGAGTGAGAGTTCACTAATTCAATGAAAGATGGAATAAATAAGCTACAAAGAGCTGTAGGCTGTTTTATCCAAATGGGGTTGGGGAAAAACCGTAGCCTAGTGGTTAGAGCGTTGGAATTGTAACCGAAAGTTTGCCCGTTCAAATCCCTGAGCTGACAAGGTACAAATCTGTCGTTCTGCCCCTGAACAAGCAGTTAACCACTGTTCCTAGGCCGTCATTGAAAATAAGAATTTGTTCTTAATTGACTTGCCTTAAAAACATTATTTTTACCTAGTTAGCTTAGCTAGCTCTGAATGAACCTAGTTAGCTTAGCTAGCTCTGAATGAACCTAGTTAGCTTAGCTAGCTCTGAATGAACCTAGTTAGCTTAGCTAGCTCTGAATGAACCTAGTTAGCTTAGCTAGCTCTGAATGAACCTAGTTAGCTTAGCTAGCTCTGAATGAACCTAGTTAGCTTAGCTAGCTCTGAATGAACCTAGTTAGCTTAGCTAGCTCTGAATGAACCTAGTTAGCTTAGCTAGCTCTGAATGAACCTAGTTAGCTTAGCTAGCTCTGAATGAACCTAGTTAGCTTAGCTAGCTCTGAATGAACCTAGTTAGCTTAGCTAGCTCTGAATGAACCTAGTTAGCTTAGCTAGCTCTGAATGAACCTAGTTAGCTTAGCTAGCTCTGAATGAACCTAGTTAGCTTAGCTAGCTCTGAATGAACCTAGTTAGCTCTGAATGAACCTAGTTAGCTCTGAATTAATTAGGCCACTCCAGATGAGACAGGCACTGTTATATGGGATGATAAATAACATTCAGATTCTGAAGACTTTAATATCCTCAGAGGCAATTCATCTTGCAGCAGTCATAAAACATACATCTAAAAAAATAAATAGCAAAGGATATTTACACGCAAATAGGCAGGGTAAGTGCAGTTGCTATATGCAATTAGTCAACATATTAAGTTGCAGAATTGCATTCGGAATAAAAAGAGTACCTGGCCCTATTTTTTTAAATATTTTTTTTACCTTAGGGAGTCTGTACCTGCGGCCAGAGGGAATTCAGGGTGGAGTGAATGGGAGGAGTCAACCTCTATTGTATTCACCTTATGGAGAGCTCTGCCCAGGTAGAGATATGACGGTTCTTGCCCCGTGATTTTTCTACAAGTCCTGACTATCTTGTTTAACCTTTTTTTCCCCAGTGCAACCTTGATATCCCCAAAGCAGCAGGTCAAGCAGTAGGACAGAATGATTAATTTAGAAAAAAAAAGACAACCATGATGGTTAGATCAACAATTAGATTTTTTAAGTGTAGTTTCCTTAAGAAATACAGTCTGTTGGCCTTAAAAAATAGCGTCAGGACTGCTTGTTGATGATAAGCCCAAGGTGTTTGCACTCCTCCACTATTTCAATGGGTTCATCTTTTATCAGTGGTGGTGTGTGCATGGTAGTTCCTTCCAAAGTCAAATGATCGTGTCCTTTGTTTTGGAATGTATTTCAATTTAGATGGGATGACAGCCAAATCATTCAGAGCTGGTCCACTCTCTGTCTCATCCCCTTCGAGAAGACTAACCAAAGCAGTATATTTGATCAGGTGGCGCCCTGGGAACAGTCTCCGGCAGCTGTCTGTATACAGTATGTATAGTACTGGTAAAAAGAACACTGCCCTGTGCGGTCCCAACTGAAGTAGTGCCCACCTCAGAGTGTGTGTTGCCAACTCGTACCTTGCTGGGACCTATCAGCTAGGAAGTTGGTGATCCGTGTGATAAGCATAGCATCAAGTCCTCAGTCTCCTCTCACTCTGACCAGTGTGCAAAATGGAGGGGGTCAAGAAGGTGTCTGGTGGTGGTGTTGATTATTTAAAGAGATTTAAGAGAGACAGGTCTATAAACATTTGATGCAGATGGATGAGAGGTTTTTGGGACAGGTACAACAACAGATTGTTTCCATAGCGATGGCATTTTCAATGTTTCAAGGGGCCACTGGAAGAGAGAGAAGAGAGAGAGAAGAGAAGAGAAGAGAAGAGGAGAGAAGAGGAGAGAGAGAGAAGAGAGGAGAGAGAGAAGAGAGAGAAGAGAGGAGAGAGAGAAGAGAGAGGAGAGAGAGAAGAGAGAGAAGAGAGAGAAGACCCCGCTCAGCTGAGCGGAAGTGTTCCAAGACACTACCACTTATGTCATCAGGCGACGGACTCTTTCGTGTACAAAAAAACAACATAAAACACTCGTACGACTACCTCGCGCGTTCTCGGTTGCCATGACATCCTCCTTCAGACGGGCCGGGGGAGCGGGGTGAAGAACTAAGAACTTAGTTAATTGGCTGTAGAGAGGCACCCCCTCTTGTTGTCCAGGCAGGGATCGATACGTTGCCTCGCTTTGAAGGGGGCGTTTGCCATATTCTTAATGCCCATCCAAGGCAGACCGAAAGGGTCTCCCTGTGACATCTGTTACAGTTTATCCTTGTTCCGGAATCTTACGGAATCCCCCCACCGCTCTCTGTAGCTCTTTTCTTTAGAGTAGATTATCGGAGGCAAACACTTGTTTCTTCATGTAAAGCACCACTTTCAATTCTTTGGTCACCCATGGTTTGTTGTTAGGAAAGTGGCTCCCATTTTGGCTGTAGTGTTTCCATACGCGTGTTCTTTGTTATTATCTCCGGTAAAGAACATACTACTCTCCGTATTAAATTGTATCATTTATTTACATATTAGGGAAACTGAGGTTTGATTATAAACGCTGTTTGACTTGTTTGGTTAAGTTTATTGGTAACATTTGGGATTCATTTTGTATGCATTTTGAAGGAGGGAAACCGGTGGATTATTGAATGAAGCGCGCCAACTAAACTCAGTTTTTATGGATATAAAGGACTTTATCAAACAAAAGGACCATTTGTGATGTAACTGGGACCATTTGGAGTGCCAACAGAAGAAGATCTTCAAAGGCATTTATAATATCGCTATTTCTGACTTTCATGTCTCATCTGCCTGGTTGAAAAAAAGTGTTTCATGCTTTTGTATGCGGGGCGCTCTCGACAGATAATTGCATGGTGTGCTTTCACCGTAAAGCCTTTTTGAATTCTGACACAGCGGATTAACAAGAAGTTAAGCTTTATTTTGATGTATAACACTTGTATAATTATTATTCATATTTAACCTTCATAAAAATACTAGTGTGTGTGTGTAGTGTAGGGTACATACTTGCCAGGCTTGTCCAGCAGCCCTCTAGTGTGTGTAGTGTAGGGTACATACTTGCCAGGCTTGTCCAGCAGCCCTCTAGTGTGTGTGTGTAGTGTAGGGTACATACTTGCCAGGCTTGTCCAGCAGCCCTCTAGTGTGTGTAGTGTAGGGTACATACTTGCCAGGCTTGTCCAGCAGCCCTCTAGTGTGTGTAGTGTAGGGTACATACTTGCCAGGCTTGTCCAGCAGCCCTCTAGTGTGTGTAGTGTAGGGTACATACTTGCCAGGCTTGTCCAGCAGCCCTCTAGTGTGTGTGTGTAGTGTAGGGTACATACTTGCCAGGCTTGTCCAGCAGCCCTCTAGTGTGTGTGTGTGTAGTGTAGGGTACATACTTGCCAGGCTTGTCCAGCAGCCCTCTAGTGTGTGTAGTGTAGGGTACATGCTTGTCCAGCAGCCCTCTAGTGTGTGTAGTGTAGGGTACATACTTGCCAGGCTTGTCCAGCAGCCCTCTAGTGTGTGTGTGTGTAGTGTAGGGTACATACTTGCCAGGCTTGTCCAGCAGCCCTCTAGTGTGTGTGTGTGTAGTGTAGGGTACATACTTGCCAGGCTTGTCCAGCAGCCCTCTAGTGTGTGTGTGTAGTGTAGGGTACATACTTGCCAGGCTTGTCCAGCAGCCCTCTAGTGTGTGTGTGTGTAGTGTAGGGTACATACTTGCCAGGCTTGTCCAGCAGCCCTCTAGTGTGTGTAGTGTAGGGTACATACTTGCCAGGCTTGTCCAGCAGCCCTCTAGTGTGTGTGTGTGTGTGTAGTGTAGGGTACATACTTGCCAGGCTTGTCCAGCAGCCCTCTAGTGTGTGTGTGTGTGTAGTTTAGGGTACATACTTGCCAGGCTTGTCCAGCAGCCCTCTAGTGTGTGTGTGTGTATGTAGTGTAGGGTACATACTTGCCAGGCTTGTCCAGCAGCCCTCTAGTGTATGTAGTGTAGGGTACATGCTTGCCAGGCTTGTCCAGCAGCCCTCCAGCAGGGTTCTGACAGCAGAGGAGTGTGTAGTGTGTATATGTAGTGTGTGTAGTGTAGGGTACATACTTGCCAGGCTTGTCCAGCAGCCCTCCAGCAGGGTTCTGACAGCAGAGGAGGATGTACTCCTGCAACGCCTGCTGCTCAAACATCCACTTCTGCAGGCTCAATGTAGAGTCCCCTGTTGGTCAACAAAAAATGAACAAAAACTACAAAACCAATGATATTAGTTATATGGGAGGTAGCCAGAGGCTAGTACTTTTCAGACCAGGGGTCGTAGAAAATGTGGCCCGCCTGCCGCTCTGGTTATCGATTGGTCCGCCCGCCTGCCTCTCGCTCGCTCTCTCTCTCGGTCTGTCGGTCCGTCTGCCTGCTTCTGTCTGCCTGTCGGTCCATCTGCCTGCTTCTGTCTGCCTGTCGGTCCGTCTGCCTGCTTCTGTCTGCCTGTCGGTCCGTCTGCCTGCTTCGGTCTGCCTGTCGGTCCGTCTGCCTGCTTCTGTCTGCCTGTCGGTACGTCTGCCTGCTTCTGTCTGTCTGTCGGTCCGTCTGCCTGCTTCTGTCTGCCTGTCGGTCCGTCTGCCTGCTGCAACGACTTACCTGGTCATGTATTATCCTTGACGAATCAAAAACGACACACGGAGAAATGCACTGGAGGAAGGGGACGTGCCAACTAGCTTCAAAAACCCCCCCCCAATACAAATAAAATAAAAACCAACAACAACGGCTTACCTGGTAATCCCCATACCAGAGCCTATGGTCATGAAGGGCAATACCTACAACTGGACATTGTTTAGAGCACAATGGGGAAACAACTATGAGATAGCTACAGGTCTGGACGAAAAGGAAGCAGAGGTCTGTATCATAACTCTGCTAACCGTGATGGGAAAGGAATGTCACATCTTACAGTGGAATCTGCATATGTCTAAAGCAGAGAGAACTGACCTGGTCAAAAACATGGATAGAGGAGCTACAGAAACACTCATTCAAGTTTTTTAATAATCATTTTTTAACCTTTATTTAACCAGGCAAGTCAGTTAAGAACAAATTCTTATTTTCAATGACTGCCTAGGAACAGTGGGTTAACTGCCTGTTCAGGGGGTAGAACGACAGATTTTTACCTCGTCAGCTCAGGGGGTTTGAACTTGCAGCCGTCACGGTTACTAGTCCAACGCTCTAACCACTAGGCTACCCTGCCGCCCCAAGTACGTGCTCTATGACAAAAGGTACATGTTTAACGCTCGTCAACCCAAGTCGACGTGAAACATCTGAGCAAGCTGGTAGACGTGTGAATTACGAGAGAGGTACTGGTTCGTGTCGGCCACTAAAAAGACAAAGCTGCGTGAACGTGCATGCTCACAGAACCTGAACAAAGTCATAGACACGTGTCGTTCAAGTGGACCAGAGACATTACACCGACCGTAAGAGACCGTCACAATCAAAAGGCCAAACCTATGGTCGTAAAACAGAGTTCACAGGGGACACTAACAAAAACACACTGCCAAACAACTTACCCTGTCTTATACTGTGGTTCAGTACATGCCAAAGCCAAATGCCTAGCATACCTGTAAACAAACACATACCTCGACACATACCTGTAGACAAACACGACACATACCTGTAGACAAACACAACACATACCTGTAGACAAACACAACACATACCTGTAGACAAACACAACACATACCTGTAGACAAACACAACACATACCTGTAGACAAACAACACATACCTGTAGACAAACACAACACATACCTCGACACATCTCACAGGTCAATAACTCTGAAAGACGAGGCAAAACAAACTAGCTCCACTCAGTGCTGACCCATTGACATACGACCCCAGTCATACAATTAAAACGTCAACTAGACACGGGATCAACGGTGAATGTCATGAAACTACGGGGGGGGAGGGAACTACAGCGAGCCACGTAAGACGCCATTCCAGTTCTCCAACCAAAAACAGTAAACCTTTATGACGGCACACTGATAAATACAACAGAAGCAAACAATCTCAAAACAGATCATGATGGAAAAATGGTTTCATATCAAATTTGAGGTCATGGAGACATCCCAGCTTCCTCTCCTGTCAGCTGACACCTGTTAAAGACTCAGGGTACTACATGGGAACCATCCCAGCTTCCTCTCCTGTCAGCTGACACCTGTTAAAGACTCAGGGTACTACATGGGAACCATCCCAGCTTCCTCTCCTGTCAGCTGACACCTGTTAAAGACTCAGGGTACTACATGGGAACCATGCCAGCTTCCTCTCCTGTCAGCTGACACCTGTTAAAGACTCAGGGTACTACATGGGAACCATCCCAGCTTCCTCTCCTGTCAGCTGACACCTGTTAAAGACTCAGGGTACTACATGGGAACCATCCCAGCTTCCTCTCCTGTCAGCTGACACCTGTTAAAGACTCAGGGTACTACATGGGAACCATCCCAGCTTCCTCTCCTGTCAGCTGACACCTGTTAAAGACTCAGGGTACTACATGGGAACCATGCCAGCTTCCTCTCCTGTCAGCTGACACCTGTTAAAGACTCATGGTACTACATTGGAACCATGCCAGCTTCCTCTCCTATCAGCTGACATGTGAGACTCAGTCTACTACATGGGAACCATGCCAGCTTCAACTCCTATCAGCTGACATGTGAGACTCAGTCTACTATATGGGAACCATCCCAACTTCCTCTCCTGTCAGCTGACACCTGTGAAAGACTCAGGGTACTACATGGGAACCATGCCAACTTCCTCTCCTGTCAGCTGACATGTGAGACTCAAGCCTTCTACATGGGAACCACAGCCAAATGTTAGATCACATCAACACCCCAAGCACCACATCCACTGAGGAGATCATGTCCAAGTACAAGGACGTGTTAGATGGTCTTGCCTGCCTTCCTGGAGAGCTACACCTAGAAGCAGACGATGCAGCCGGGCCTGTGCAGCAGCTACCAAGACGGACACCTATTACACCTAATAGAAAAAATAACCACAAAGGCCATACATTCAATGGACAATGCAGACATCATCATGCAAGTCACAGAGCCTACACCCTGGATTAACAACATGGTTGTCATAGACAAACCTGATAAACTACAAATATGCACAGACCATAGTGCACTCAACAAAGCCATATAACGGAGATCCCACTTCCAAATGCCCACAATAGAAGAGATTGTACCAGACACAAAGGGTATTCTCAGTACTCAGTGACAAAGATATTGGCAAGCCAAACTTGGTGAAGTGAGCAGCTCTCTAAAAACTACCTGTACACCCGTGGGCAGGTACAGACGGCTGAGAATGCCATTTGGAATCAAGCCAGCAGCTGACGAAAACCAACGCAGACAGTGGTGAAGCACTACAGGGACTTTAAATAAGTGAATGTAATCGCGGATGACATTCTATCCTATGGATGTGGTGACACACACACACAGATTGATGGCAGATCATGACCGAAACCTCACAGTTCTCCCTGCAGAGAGCAAGAGATGTCAACCTGAAGCTGAATTTAAAAAAATAAACTCTGGTTAAAAGCTACCTAGTGTGACATTACACGGGTCGTGTTCTCACCTGACCCAGAGAAAATAACAGACATTCAGTACACCGCTCTACATCTAGTCACTACAACGGCTGTTAGGGTTTGTGAACCATCTTCCAAAATTCATTCCCCGCTCATCTGATGTGTGTGTGTGTGAGTGAGTTACTCGGAAGACTGATCGACAAGGACATCGATTGGACATGGCTACCACAGTCTCAACTGCTGAGTCATGGTATCAAACCGTCACAACACCCAACGCTCAAATACTACAACCTGAACGAGGAAGTCACCCTGCGGTGTGATGCCGGTGAGGCAGGTTTGGGTGCAGCCCCGCCACAGAAAGGACAACCTGTTGCACTTAACCTCCAGAACATTTGACTCAGACAGAACAAAGATGTGCACAGATTGAGAAAGAACGTCTCGTTATTATTTTTTGAATGTGACAAGTTCGACCAGTATCTGCACGGCAGAGAGTTCATCACAACACAAAGCGACCACAAACTGCTGGAGCCAGTCTTAAAAAAAATAAAAGAATTCCCTACTCACAACACCCAAGAGACTACAGAGAACGTTGCCAAGGCTACAGAAGATACCCACGTGCAACACAACGGCAAAGAACTACTATGTGGTCACATACGACCGAATACAACAGGTCCACATGACCGTGAAATACTTACTTACAAGCCCTTAAACCAACAACGCAGTTCAAGAAAGAGTTAAGAAAATCTTTACTAAATTAGGTTTAAAAAATAATCGTTAAAAGAGCAACAATAACGAGGCTGTTGGATGACTGGTGTCGTTGAGCAGCTTCCCTGCATGTATATCGTACGTTTCAGATATTCAATAAATCAATTCAATAACGAGGCTGTTGGATGACTGGTGTCGTTGAGCAGCTTCCCTGCATGTATATCGTACGTTTCAGATATTCAATAAATCAATTCAATAACGAGGCTGTTGGATGACTGGTGTCGTTGAGCAGCTTCCCTGCATGTATATCGTACGTTTCAGATATTCAATAAATCAATTCAATAACGAGGCTGTTGGATGACTGGTGTCGTTGAGCAGCTTCCCTGCATGTATATCGTACGTTTCAGATATTCAATAAATCAATTCAATAACGAGGCTGTTGGATGACTGGTGTCGTTGAGCAGCTTCCCTGCATGTATATCGTACGTTTCAGATATTCAATAACGAGGCCATGTACAGGGGGGTACATGCTACCCAATGAAGACCGTATCAACGTTCCCTTGCTCTTGTACTGAATAATCTGCCTACAAAACAGATATTATTGGGGTATTGTGTGTAGGCTAGTGACCAAAAAAAACAAACAATTTAATACATTTTAAATTCAGGCTGTAACAAATCTAAATGTAACAATAAAAAGTCTAGAGGTTTAAAATCCTTCTAAAGTTTCTGTACCGGTCTTTGTGACACTCAGGGTGATGTATCAAACTCATTCAATTAATTCAAATGTACATTTTTTTGCACGATATTCCAAATGCCTGGTATAGCAAGAATCAAGGCATTGTTATTTTTGTTATTTTTATGAGAGTGTTTACGTCCGCTTGTTCTCCGGTTGTATTTTTGGTCTCGTCTCTTTCGCTCCTCTGTGCACCTTCCCATTCACACCAGAGATAATATATAATGATGAGATGCACGTCTCCACCCTAACAACGGGAGTCGTTGTCCTAAAGATGGGAAGACAGGCGACAAGCTCAGGTCCATAATAAACCCATAGAAACGCATTGGCTTTATTTAAACCCATGGTTTACACACACCAAGCCCCCGCGCCAAGCCCCCCCCCCCTCACGCCAAGCCCCCCGCCCCTCACGCCAAGCCCCCCGCCCCAACAAAGTTGAGAGATCTCATCTTAATCTCTAACAAGCGGTTTCAACTCATTATTTGGATTTGAGATTTGGTCCAACAGAATCTGGACACCGAAACACATTGAGACATTATTTTACTGTAAGGGAGGAGAAGTAACCTTTTCTAATGATACCCTTTATGTGTCTCAACTCCTCACATTGGTTTTAGTAGTGTCTGCTCTGTGCACAGAGTATCACTGTACATTGATTATGGAAAATGAATGCTCAGTTTGTCGCGGGTGGCTTTGGGGTACCACGTACCGCTAGCAGCAATTTAGCCAAAGACTGTTATACTAGGTGTGTAGTCTGTGTTTTATATATGTGCAATAAGCATAAAACACACTTAACTAAGGAATTGGCAAATCGTTCTCATTCTGAGACATAAGGTAGGCCAACATCTCAACAAAGTGGACAGGCCAACATCTCAACAAAGTGGACAGGCCAACATCTCAACAAAGTGGACAGGCCAACATCTCAACAAAGTGGGACAGGCCAACATCTCAACAAAGTGGGACAGGCCAACATCTCAACAAAGTGGACAGGCCAACATCTCAACAAAGTGGGACAGGCCAACATCTCAACAAAGTGGACAGGCCAACATCTCAACAAAGTGGACAGGCCAACATCTCAACAAAGTGGGACAGGCCAACATCTCAACAAAGTGGGACAGGCCAACATCTCAACAAAGTGGGACAGGCCAACATCTCAACAAAGTGGACAGGCCAACATCTCAACAAAGTGGGACAGGCCAACATCTCAACAAAGTGGGACAGGCCAACATCTCAACAAAGTGGACAGGCCAACATCTCAACAAAGTGGACAGGCCAACATCTCAACAAAGTGGACAGGCTAACATCTCAACAAAGTGGACAGGCTAACATCTCAACAAAGTGGACAGGCCAACATCTGAATAAAGTGGACAGGCCAACATCTGAACAAAGTGGACAGGCCAACATCTGAACAAAGTGGACAGGCCAACATCTGAACAAAGTGGACAGGCCAACATCTGAACAAAGTGGACAGGCCAACATCTGAACAAAGTGGACAGGCCAACATCTCAACAAAGTGGGACAGGCCAACATCTCAACAAAGTGGGACAGGCCAACATCTCAACAAAGTGGGACAGGCCAACATCTCAACAAAGTGGGACAGGCCAACATCTCAACAAAGTGGACAGGCCAACATCTCAACAAAGTGGACAGGCCAACATCTCAACAAAGTGGACAGGCCAACATCTCAACAAAGTGGACAGGCCAACATCTCAACAAAGTGGACAGGCCAACATCTCAACAAAGTGGGACAGGCCAACATCTCAACAAAGTGGGACAGGCCAACATCTCAACAAAGTGGACAGGCCAACATCTCAACAAAGTGGGACAGGCCAACATCTCAACAAAGTGGGACAGGCCAACATCTCAACAAAGTGGACAGGCCAACATCTCAACAAAGTGGACAGGCCAACATCTCAACAAAGTGGACAGGCTAACATCTCAACAAAGTGGACAGGCTAACATCTCAACAAAGTGGACAGGCCAACATCTGAATAAAGTGGACAGGCCAACATCTGAACAAAGTGGACAGGCCAACATCTGAACAAAGTGGACAGGCCAACATCTGAACAAAGTGGACAGGCCAACATCTGAACAAAGTGGACAGGCCAACATCTGAACAAAGTGGACAGGCCAACATCTCAACAAAGTGGGACAGGCCAACATCTCAACAAAGTGGGACAGGCCAACATCTCAACAAAGTAGACAGGCCAACATCTCAACAAAGTGGAAAGGCCAACATCTCAACAAAGTGGACAGGCCAACATCTCAACAAAGTGGACATGTTGTTCAAAACAGTTGGAGACGGACAGCCGTGTGTGTTCATAAAATCAACAGGGCAAACCTTGTTCGCTAGCAAATAGATTCAAGTTGAAATATTAAAAGATGAGCTGGCTACTCACTAGCACGTGGGCTTGAGAGGTTGTTGAGGAGACCGGTGTTCGTTTTCTACAGCAGGCATTAGCCTGCTACAAGATAATGCCTGCTACAGGCATTAGCCTGCTACAAGATAATGCCTGCTACAGGCATTAGCCTGCTACAAGATCATGCCTGCTACAAGATCATGCCTGCTACAGGCATTAGCCTGCTACAAGATCATGCCTGCTACAGGCATTAGCCTGCTACAAGATCATGCCTGCTACAGGCATTAGCCTGCTACAAGATCATGCCTGCTACAGGCATTAGCCTGCTACAAGATCATGCCTGTTACATGCATTAGCCTGCTACAAGATCATGCCTGCTACATGCATTAGCCTGCTACAAGATCATGCCTGCTACAGGCATTAGCCTGCTACAAGATCATGCCTGCTACAGGCATTAGCCTGCTACAAGATCATGCCTGCTACAGGCATTAGCCTGCTACAAGATCATGCCTGCTACAGGCATTAGCCTGCTATAAGATAATGCCTGCTAC
Source organism: Oncorhynchus kisutch (assembly GCF_002021735.2). Taxonomy (NCBI): domain Eukaryota; kingdom Metazoa; phylum Chordata; class Actinopteri; order Salmoniformes; family Salmonidae; genus Oncorhynchus; species Oncorhynchus kisutch. Next base: position 8,676,330 of record NC_034185.2, on the reverse strand, counting down.
AAGATAATGTCTACTACAAGATAATGCCTGCTACAGGCATTAGCCTGCTACAAGATCATGCCTGCTACAGGCATTAGCCCTCTACAAGATAATGCCTGCTACAAGATAATGCCTGCTACAAGATCATGCCTGCTACAGGCATTAGCCTGCTACAAGATAATGCCTGCTACAAGATAATGCCTGCTACAAGATCATGCCCGCTACAAGATCATGCCTGCTACAGGCATTTGCCTGCTACAAGAAGTTAGGTATTATTAGTGAACGGGAACTATGAATGGTTCTAGATGAATTTGTAAAAAATCTCTCTCTCTATATATCTATATATCTCTATATATAGTGAATCACCTATAAGTTATAAAAACACGGAGATATGATTTTTAGTTACTACACCTACCACCTTTGAAGAGGGCTCTGTGTAGCAGTGGCAGCAGCCCAGCCTGCCAGAAGGAGTAGCAGCCGTCCACCAGTTTGTTACAACGACCCTGGAACCCTCCCTCGTACCTCTCTGTCTGCTTGCCACCCACCGCTAACGGAGAGGAGAAGAAGGAGAGAGAGAGAGGATAAGAAAGAAGGGAGATGAGAGAGAGATGGAGAGAAAAAGAAGGAGAGGGAGAGAGAGAGAGGAGAGAGGAGGAGAAGAAGAGAGAGAGAGGAGAAGAATAAGAAAAGAGGAAGAAGAAGGAGAGAGAGAGGAGAGAGAGAGAGGGAGAAGAAGAGAGAAGAAGGAGAGAGAGGGAGAAGAAGGAGAGAGAGAGAGAGGAGGAAGAAGGAAGAGAGAGGAGAAGAAGAAGGAGAAGAGAGAGGACAGAAGAAGGAGAGAGAGGAGAGAAGAGGAGAGGAGAGAGGAGAAGAGAAGGAGAGAGAGAGGAGAAGAAGAAGGAGAGAGAGAGAGAGAGGAGAAGGAGAGAGAGAGGAAGAGGAGAGAGAGGAGAGAGAGAGAGGAGAAGAGGAGAGGAGAGAGGAGAAGAAGGAGAGAGAGAGAAAGAAGAGAGAGAGGAGGGGAAGAAGGAAAGAGGGAGAGAGAGAGAGGAGAAGAGAAGAGAAGAGAGAGGGAGAGAAGAAGAGGAAGAGAGAGAGAGAGAGAGAGAGTAGAGAGGAGAGGAGAGAGAAGAGAGAGAGAGAGGAGAAAGAAGAGAGAAGGAGAGAGAGGAGAGAAGGAGAGAGAGGAACGAAGGAGAGAGAGGAGAAGAAGGAGAGAGAAGGAGAGAGGAGTACAGCAGGAGAAAGATAGGCAGTAAGAGAAGAGAGAGTAAGGGTGGTGTTATCATCACTAAAGAGCCTCATCACAATGAGAGAAACTGACGCCATTTTCCCTACAGTTCCAGGAAGGCAGCCATTTTCTATCCAAACCAGCCATAGTGTAAATGCCGTGCAGCGTACACAGTGAGAGCGGATGGAGTTTCATCCAGCCTTTCTGCTCTTTAAAACTAGCCAGATGATGAAACCCCATGAGGTTCCTATCAGAGAGGGTCTAACATGAATTGATATTTGCAAACTGAAAAATGTGGACGTGGTTGCTATAGCAATGGCTAATTGGGAATCATTCCAGAGGACTGGACTGAATCATTATGGAATTGGTTTAAGTACCAGCTGGAGTCCTCAGTCGTGTGTCTGTTTCTGAAGCTGGGGAAGAAAACTTGACAGGTTTCATTCCCCAACTGCATATGAAAACAAAAACACTGTTCTTATAGAAAAAATCCCCTCCTCGTTTGTCAGTTCTCTTCTGTTTAGTGTCTAGTGAATAGGACCTGTTCTGAGAGCTGTGCTTAGCGGTGAGGACTGGTGGCCAGAGGGGTGAGGACTGGTGGCCAGAGCGGTGCGGGCTGGTGGCCAGAGCGGGGTGGGGACTGGTGGCCAGAGGGGTGAGGACTGGTGGCCAGAGGGGTGAGGACTGGTGGCCAGAGCGGTGAGGACTGGTGGCCAGAGGGGTGAGGACTGGTGGCCAGAGGGGTGAGGACTGGTGGCCAGAGGGGTGAGGACTGGTGGCCAGAGGGGTGAGGACTGGTGGCCAGAGGGGTGAGGACTGGTGGCCAGAGGGGTGAGGACTGGTGGCCAGAGGGGTGAGGACTGGTGGCCAGAGGGGTGAGGACTGGTGGCCAGAGGGGTGAGGACTGGTGGCCAGAGGGGTGAGGGAGGACTGGTGCCAGAGGGGTGAGGACTGGTGGCCAGAGGGGTTGAGGGACTGGTGGCCAGAGCGGTGAGGGTTCCTACTCTTCTGGTAGTTTTGGGGAAGTGATCTACACGTCAGCCCATGGTGTCTCTTTACAGACCTGGGCGGAGTCCAAAATGGCACCCTCTTCCCTATATAGTGTACAACTTCTGACCGACCGGCCTCTGCGCACCCTCTATATACACACACCATCACTTCAGTCAAATGCTGATCAAGAAAATGGGTTCTCAGGGGAAGTAGTGACATGGGATACCTCTGCAGAGAGGACACAGTGACATGGGATACCTCTGCAGAGAGGACACAGTGACATGGGACACCTCTGCAGAGAGGACACAGTGACATGGGACGTGTGAGTGGAGTTCTGGACAGAACTGAAAGCAATGCTGTAGCTGAATGGTTGACTCAGTTCAGAAAAGGAGGAGATTTGAGGTCTGGATAGAACTGAAAGCAATGCTGTAGCTGAATGGTTGACTCAGTTCAAAATGATGTATAACTATCTTTTTTATAAAGTGTTATCGTCCATTACACAAATCGGAACCAAAGGAAACAAGACGTGGAACCTGTGATGTTGGTGACTCACCAGCAGAGACTTGAGATCCAGCATGTGCTCCTTCCCCAGGATGACCAAGGCAGCCATCCCACAGAAGGTGTACCCTCCATGGGCCTCTAGCCCAGGGACGCCCCCGAGACCCCCCTCCCAGTTCTGACAGCTGGAGGAAGACAGGAAGGAGACATCACGGTAGCAGACAGTGAGTAGGCATGAGGAAGACAGGAAGGAGACATCACGGTAGCAGAGAGTGGGTAGGCATGAGGAAGACAGGAAGGAGACATCACGGTAGCAGAGAGTGGGTAGGCATGAGGAAGACAGGAAGGTGACATCACGGTAGCAGAGAGTGGGTAGGCATGAGGAAGACAGGAAGGAGACATCACGGTAGCAGAGAGTGGGTAGGCATGAGGAAGACAGGAAGGAGACATCACGGTAGCAGAGAGTGGGTAGGCATGAGGAAGACAACATGGTAGGCATTCACTGTCTTTCTACAGAACGGTGTAAACACATGATCACTACGAAGTTATTTTTCTAAAGTACAGGGGACCAAACCCTTGTAATTATTACAGTCCATTTAACTCACAGTATGACTGTCCTATTCTTATGATGTAACTGAAATGTTAATTATCAAAAAGGAACACCAGTTCGATAGACAGACATGAAATAAGTGGTCTGGCTGAGCGCTATACTACAGTACCTGACAATCCACGTGGGAGTGTCCTGGAACAGTGTGGGTGTCATGATGTTGGTGAGAGACGCCACTGACGCAGCACAGTAGGTACTCCTACAACACAGAGAGGGGTGGGGCTTAATACACAGTAGGTACTCCTACAACACAGAGAGAGAGGGGTGGGGCTTAATACACAGTAGGTACTCCTACAACACAGAGAGAGAGGGGTGGGGCTTAATACACAGTACGTACTCCTACAACACAGAGAGAGAGAGGGGTGGGGCTTAATACACAGTACATACTGCTACAACACACAGAGGTAGGGCTTAATACACAGTATGTACTGCTACAACACAGAGGGGTGGGGCTTAATACACAGTATGTACTGCTACAACACAGAGAGAGAGAGGGGTGGGGCTTAATACACAGTACGTACTCCTACAACACAGAGAGAGAGAGAGAGGGGTGGGGCTTAATACACAGTATGTACTGCTACAACAGAGAGGGGTGGGGCTTAATACACAGTACATACTGCTACAACAGAGAGAGAGAGGGGTGGGGCTTAATACACAGTACGTACTGCTACAACACAGAGAGAGAGGGGTGGGGCTTAATACACAGTACGTACTCCTACAACACAGAGAGAGAGAGAGGGTGGGGCTTAATACACAGTACGTACTCCTACAACACAGAGAGAGAGGGGTGGGGCTTAATACACAGTACGTACTCCTACAACACAGAGAGAGAGGTAGGGATTAATATACAGTACGTACTCCTACAACACAGAGAGAGACCAAGAAAGATAACGAGAGAGACCATGTTTGGACCATTCTAGTTTGTTGTTGATGTGGACACCAAGCAATTTGAAGCTCTCAACTTGCTCCACAACAGCCCCGTCGATGAGAATGGGGACGTGCTCGGTCCTCCTTTTCCTGTAGTCCACAATCGTTGAGGGAGAGGTTGTTATTCTGGCACCACCTGGCCAGGTCTCTGACCTCCTCCCTATAGGCTGTCTCATCGTTGTCAGTGATCAGGCCTACCACTGTTGTGTCGTCTGCAAACTTAATGGTGTTGGAGTTGTGCCTGGCCATGCAGTCCTGGGTGAACAGGGAGTACAGGAGGGGACTGAGCACGCACCCCTGGGGAGCTCCAGTGGATCAGCGTGGCAGATGTGTTGCTACCTACCCTCACCACCTGGGGGCGACCCGTCCAGTTGGATCCAGTTGCAGAGGGAGGTGTTTAGTCACAAGGTCCTTAGCATATTAATGAGCTTTGAGGGCACTATGGTGTTGAACGCTGAGCTGTAGTCAATGAATAGCATTCTCACATAGGTGTTCCTTTTGTCCAGGTGGGAAAGGGCAGTGTGCAATAGAGATTGCATCATCTGTGGATCTGTTTGGGCGGTATGCAAATTGGAGTGGGTCTAGGGTTTCTGGGATAATGGTGTTGATGTGAGCCATTACCAGCCTTTCAAAGCACTTCATGACTACAGACGTGAGTGCTACAGGTCTGTAGTCATTTAGGCAGGTTGCCTTTGTGTTCTTGGGCACAAGGACTATGGTGGTCTGCATGAAGCATGTTGGTATTACAGATTCAATCAGGGACATGTTGAAAATGTCAGTGAAGACACCTGCCAGTTGGTCAGCACATGCCCGGAGCAGAGTACACGTCCTGGTAATCCATCTGGCCCCACAGAGTGAATGTTGACCTGTTTAAATGTCTTACTCACGTTGGCTACGGAGAGCGTGATCACACAATCGTCTGGAACAGCTGATGCTCTCATGCATGCCTCGAAGCGAGCATAGAAGTGATTTAGCTCGTCTGGAAGGCTCGTGTCACTGGGCAGCTCGCGGCTGTGCTTCCCTTTGTGGTCTATAATAGTTTGCAAGCCCTGCCACATCCGACGAGTGTCTGAGCCGTTGTAGTATGATTCAATCCTAGTCCTGTATTGATGCTTTGCCTGTTAGATGGTTCGTCGCAGGTCATTGCAGGATTTCTTGTAAGCTTCCCGGTTAGAGTCCCGTCCCACACCTTGAAAGCGGCAGCTCTAGCCTTTAGCTCAGTGCGAATGTTGCCTGTTATCAATGGCTTCTGGTTGGGATATGTACGTACGGTCACTGTGGGGACGACGTCCTCAATGCACTTATTGATAAAGCCAGCGACTGATGTGGTGTACTACTCAATGGGAAGAATCCCAGGAACATACTCCAGTCTGTTCTAGTAAAACAGTCCTGTAGTTTAGCATCTGCTTCATCTGACCACTTTTTTTAATAAACCGAGTCACTGGTGCTTCCTGCTTTAATTTAGCTTGTAAGCAGGAATCAGGAGGATAGAGTTGTGGTGTGTGGAGTACAGGTTATCTAGAATTTTTTTCCCCTTTAGTTGCACATTTATACAGCTGACTGAGTTAGTGCCAGCATCTGTCTGTGGTGGTAAATAAACAGCCACGAAAAGTATAGCTGAGAACTCTAGGCAAGTAGTGTGGCCTGCAGTTTATCACAATATACTCAACTTCAGGCGAGCAAAATCTAGAGACTGCCTTAGATTTCATGCACCAGCTGTTTCAAATATGCACAGACCCCCCCCCCCCCCACCTCGTCTTACCGGAGTGTGCTGTTCTATCCTGCCGGTGCAGCGTGTATCCAGCTAGCTGATTATCCATGTCGTCATTCAGCCACAATTCCGTTAAACATAGGATATTACAGTTTGTCCCATTGGTAGGATATTCGTGATCGTACCTCGTGTAGTTTATTGTCCAATGATTGCACGTTGGTAGGATATTCGTGATCGTACCTCTTCTAGTTTATTGTCCAATGCCTGCACGTTGGCGAGTAATATTGACGGTAACGGCAGCTTTCCTAGTTGTCTTCTGCGGGTCCGGACGAGGCATCCGGCTCTTCGCCCTCTGCGGGTCCGGACGAGGCATCCGGCTCTTCGTCCTCTGCGGGTCCGGACGAGGCATCCGGCTCTTCGTCCTCTGCATCGCTTCCTTTTGCGAATAATTGGGATGTCGGCCCTGTGGGGTGTTTGGAGAATAACGTGAGAGTCCTGCTTGTTGTTGTTGAATAAATTTGTCTAATCCGAGGTGAGTGATCGCTGTCCAGATATCCAGAAGCTCTTTGTCTAATCCGAGGTGAGTGATCGCTGTCCTGATATCCAGAAGCTCTTTGTCTAATCCGAGGTGAGTGATCGCTGTCCTGATATCCAGAAGCTCTTTGTCTAATCCGAGGTGAGTGATCGCTGTCCTGATATCCAGAAGCTCTTTGTCTAATCCGAGGTGAGTGATCTCTGTCCTGATATCCAGAAGCTCTTTGTCTAATCCGAGGTGAGTGATCGCTGTCCAGATATCCAGAAGCTCTTTGTCTAATCCGAGGTGAGTGATCGCTGTCCTGATATCCAGAAGCTCTTTGTCTAATCCGAGGTGAGTGATCGCTGTCCTGATATCCAGAAGCTCTTTGTCTAATCCAAGGTGAGTGATCTCTGTCCTGATATCCAGAAGCTCTTTGTTTAATCCGAGGTGAGTGATCTCTGTCCTGATATCCAGAAGCTCTTTTCTGACGTAAGATACGGTTGCAGAAACATTATGTACAAAATATTTGACAAATATCGCAAAAAAAAACCCCCACAAAAACCACATAATAGCACAATTAGTTAGGAGACCGTAAAACGGAGGCCATCTCCTCCAGCACCATTTTTCCATCAGCAGAACCCGAGACAGAGCTGCATTTCCTGACAAAATGGAAAAATGATATAAAACAATTAAGAGAGTTCAGTTAACCCACTGTTCCTAGGCCGTCTTTGTAAATAAGAATTTGTTCTTAACTGACTTGCCTAGTTTAATAAAGTTTACATTAAAAAAAAAAAAAAGTTGTGGAACCCTCGTCTCTCTCAGCCCAGCTGCTGACGGTTAAGGATGGATTCCAATCCAATACTTCGACCTCCTTTCCTCTGCCAATGCTGGCCGTGTGGATTTAAAAGAACTGGAGTACGGTACTTATCACCTATGCTTATCCAATCCTTTAAGCTATCTGAGAGTATTTCCACAAAGTTGAAACCCTCTGATGAGAGTAGGCTACCCGTCCTGTTGGGGGAGGACGCAGAGAGCCGTGGGTTGGAAGCGCACTACAATGCTGCCTGCCATAAGATGAGGGACAGTGTCTGACAGACCAAACAACCTGCAGACCAATGTCCTTTGTGATTATTGTTCAATGTATGGTTATTTTGACCATTTATTGTTGTTACTGTTGACAATATTGTTGATTAAATTGTAAATATTGCAAATCCCCAAAGTAAGCTTTGGCAATATGTACATTGTTAAATCATGCCAATAAAGAACATTTCTTTTTGAGAGCACGAGACACACAGAGCGAGAGAGAGAGACAAAGCGTGAGACAGAACTGCAAGGCCTACGCCTGTTGTATTCGGCGCATGTGACTAATAAAATTTGATTTGAAAGAGATCGAGAGAAACATTGTTATCACATATCAGTGATGTCTGCTCCACTAACAGTGAAACCATGGCGATGGAAGGCTGCTCAACTTCGTCACTCACCTGACGTCCACCTCTCCTCCTATGTGCATCACAAAGGACCCATCTGGCTGCTTCACAGAGAACAGGAAGGAGAGCAACTTCTCCCTGAGGGAAGAGGGAGGGAAAGAAGGAGGGAGGGAGGGAGGGAGGGAAAGAAGGAGGGAGGGAGGGAAAGAAGGAGGGAGGGAGGGAGGGAGGGAGGGAGAGAGGGAGGGAGGGAGGGAAAGAAGGAGGGAGGGAGGGAAAGAAAGAAGGAGGGAGGGAGGGAAAGAAGGAGGGAGGGAGGGAAAGAAGGAGGGAGGGAGGGAGGGAGGGAAAGAAGGAGGGAGGGAGGGAGAGAAAGAAGAGGGAGGGAGGGAGGGAGGGAAAGAAGAGGGAGGGAGGGAGGGAGGGAAAGAAGGAGGGAGGGAGGGAGGGAGGGAGGGAGGGAGGGAGGGAGGGAGGGAAAGAAGGAGGGAGGGAGGGAGGGAGGGAAAGAAGGAGGGAGGGAGGGAGGGAGGGAAAGAAGGAGGGAGGGAGGGAGGGAGGGAAAGAAGGAGGAGGGAGGGAGGGAGGGAAAGAAGGAGGGAGGGAGGGAGGGAGGGAAAGAAGGAGGGAGGGAGGGAGGGAGGGAAAGAAGGAGGGAGGGAGGGAGGGAGGGAAAGAAGGAGGGAGGGAGGGAGGGAGGGAAAGAAGGAGGGAGGGAGGGAAAGAAGGAGGGAGGGAGGGAGGGAAAGAGGAGGAGGGAGGGAGGGAAAGAAGGAGGGAGGGAGGAGGGAGGGAGGGAAAAGAAGAGGGAGGTAGGAGGGAGGGAGGGAGGGAGGGAAAGAAGAGGGAGGGAGGAGGGAGGGAGGGAAAGAAGGAGGGAGGTAGGAGGGAGGGAGGGAGGGAAAGAAGGAGGGAGGTAGGAGGGAGGGAGGGAGGGAAAGAAGGAGGGAGGTAGGAGGAGGGAGGGAGGGAAAGAAGGAGGGAGGTAGGAGGGAGGGAGGGAGGGAAAGAAGGAGGGAGGTAGGAGGGAGGGAGGGAGGGAAAGAAGGAGGGAGGGAGGGAGGGAGGGAGGGAGGGAAAGAAGGAGGGAGGGAGGGAAAGAAGGAGGGAGGTAGGAGGGAGGGAGGGAAAGAAGGAGGGAGGTAGGAGGGAGGGAGGGAGGGAGGGAAAGAAGGAGGAGGTAGGAGGAGGGAGGGAGGGAAAGAAGGAGGGAGGTAGGAGGGAGGGAGGGAGGGAAAGAAGGAGGGAGGTAGGAGGGAGGGAGGGAGGGAGGGAAAGAAGGAGGGAGGTAGGAGGGAGGGAGAGAAGGAGGGAGGTAGGAGGGAGGGAGGGAGGGAAAGAAGGAGGGAGGTAGGAGGGAGGGAGGGAGGGAGGGAAAGAAGGAGGGAGGTAGGAGGGAGGGAGGGAGGGAAAGAAGGAGGGAGGTAGGTAGGAGGGAGGGAGGGAAAGAAGGAGGGAGGTAGGTAGGAGGGAGGGAAAGAAGAGGGAGGGAGGTAGGAGGAGGGAAAGAAGAGGGAGGGAGGTAGGAGGGAGGGAAGAAGAGGGAGGGAGGTAGGATGGAGGGAGGGAAAGAAGGAGGGAGGTAGGAGGGAGGGAAGAAGAGGGAGGGTTACTATAAAACATTGCTGCTATGGCAACACGTGTGTCACGCTCAGTCGTCACAACGTTCGGTTGGCAGACACTAGAGACAAATAGTTTGAAGTAAAAGGTCTGTAGTGACGTCTCTAGCACTGCCTTCGACCACTGTGCCACTCGGGAAGCTCCCGAGAATTGGTTGTTTAATGTGACTTCTTTCTTTTGATGTTGTAGTCGCGACCGTACCCGTCGACAATGGTGTCGTACCCGTCGATAATGTTGTAGTACCCGTCGACAATGCTGTAGTACCTGTCGACAATGCCGTAGTAACTGTACCCGTCGACAATGCTGTAGCACCTGTCGATAATGCCGTAGTAACTGTACCCGTCGACAATGGTGTCGTACCCGTCGATAATGTAGTAACTGTACCCGTCGATAATGTTGTAGTAAATGTACCCGTCGACAATGGTGTCGTACCCGCCGATAATGTAATAACTGTACCTGTCGATAATGTTGTAGTACCCGCCGATAATGTTGTAGTAACTGTACCCGTCGATAATGTTGTAGTAACTGTACCCGTCGACAATGGTGTCGTACCCATCGATAATGTTGTAGTAACTGTACCTGTCGATAATGTTGTAGTATCCGCCGATAATGTTGTAGTAACTGTACCCGTCGATAATGTTGTAGTAACTGTACCCGTCGACAATGGTGTCGTACCCGTCGATAATGTAGTAACTGTACCTGTCGATAATGTTGTAGTACCCGCTGATAATGTTGTAGTAACTGTACCCGTCGATAATGTTGTAGTAACTGTACCCGTCGACAATGGTGTCGTACCCGTCGATAATGTTGTAGTAACTGTACCCGTCGATAATGTTGTAGTACCCGTCGATAATGGTGTAGTAACTGTACCCGTCGACAATGTTGTAGTAACTGTACCCGTCGACAATGTTGTAGTAACTGTACCCGTCGACAATGTTGTAGTAACTGTACCCGTCAATAATGTTGTAGTAACTGTAGCCGTCAATAATGTTGTAGTAACTGTAGCCGTCGATAATGTTGTAGTAACTGTACCCGTCAATAATGTTGTAGTAACTGTAGCCGTCAATAATGTTGTAGTAACTGTAGCCGTCGATAATGTTGTAGTAACTGTACCTGTCGATAATGTTGTAGTACCTGTCAATAATGTTGTAGTAACTGTACCCGTCAATAATGTTGTAGTACCTGTCAATAATGTTGTAGTACCTGTCGATAATGTTGTAGTACCTGTCAATAATGTTGTAGTACCTGTCGATAATGTTGTAGTACCTGTCGATAATGTTGTAGTAACTGTACCCGCCGATAATGTAGTAGTACCTGTTGATAATGTTGTATGCCTCCTGGGTGCCGATGATACAGAGTGCGTTGACCGCAGCGTAGGTGGGAGCCAGGTGGGCAGCTTGACATGGACCTCCAGCAAAACCCCCAGTAGGACTCTGACACCGCGCCAGGAACTTACACACACTGGAGGGGCAGAGGGCAATGTGAGTTACACACACACACACACACACACTGGAGGGGCAGAGAGGGCAATGTGATTTACACACACACACACTGGAGGGGCAGAGAGGGCAATGTGAGTTACACACACACACACACTGGAGGGGCAGAGAGGGCAATGTGAGTTACACACACACTGGAGGGGCAGAGAGGGCAATGTGAGTTACACACACACTGGAGGGGCAGAGAGGGCAATGTGAGTCACACACACACACACTGGAGGGGCAGAGAGGGCAATGTGAGTTACACACACACACTGGAGGGGCAGAGAGGGCAATGTGAGTCACACACACACTGGAGGGGCAGAGAGGGCAATGTGAGTTACACACACAAACTGGAGGGGCAGAGAGGGCAATGTGAGTCACACACACACACACACTGGAGGGGCAGAGAGGGCAATGTGAGTTACACACACACTGGAGGGGCAGAGAGGGCAATGCGAGTTACACACACACACTGGAGGGGCAGAGGGCAATGTGAGTTACACACACACACTGGAGGGGCAGAGGGCAATGTGAGTTATACACACTGGAGGGGCAGAGAGGGCAATGTGAGTTACACACACACACTGGAGGGGCAGAGAGGGCAATGTGAGTTACACACACTGGAGGGGCAGAGAGGGCAATGTGATTTACACACACACACACACACACACTGGAGGGGCAGAGAGGGCAATGTGAGTTACACACACACTGGAGGGGCAGAGAGGGCAATGTGAGTCACACACACACACACACTGGAGGGGCAGAGAGGGCAATGTGAGTCACACACACACACTGGAGGGGCAGAGAGGGCAATGTGAGTCACACACACACTGGAGGGGCAGAGAGGGCAATGTGAGTTACACACACACACACACACTGGAGGGGCAGAGAGGGCAATGCGAGTTACACACACACACACACACTGGAGGGGCAGAGGGCAATGTGAGTTACACACACACACACTGGAGGGGCAGAGAGGGCAATGTGAGTTACACACACACACACACACACACACACACTGGAGGGGCAGAGGGCAATGTGAGTTATACACACTGGAGGGGCAGAGAGGGCAATGTGAGTTACACACACACACACACACTGGAGGGGCAGAGAGGGCAATGTGAGTTACACACACACTGGAGGGGCAGAGAGGGCAATGTGAGTTACACACACACACACACTGGAGGGGCAGAGAGGGCAATGTGAGTTACACACACACACACTGGAGGGGCAGAGAGGGCAATGTGAGTTACACACACACACACACACACACACACACACTGGAGGGGCAGAGAGGGCAATGTGAGTTACACACACACACACTGGAGGGGCAGAGAGGGCAATGTGAGTTACACACACACACACTGGAGGGGCAGAGAGGGCAATGTGAGTTACACACACACACACTGGAGGGGCAGAGAGGGCAATGTGAGTTACACTGCAAAGCAGATCACATCGTCAGGGGGAACACACAAAATCCTAAAATACTGTTTATATTGTAAACTGAAAAGGCAAAACTAATCTCTCCAACAGCCGGGTACGGACTGAGACAGCCTGAAAACAATCTGTGATGTTTCTGAGGTAGGCATATGTACTTCATGATAAGCCCATCATTGATGACCACGTACTGGGCCTATATGTCATGTATCCACTAGAGTAGGACTATTTCCCCCAGACACTTGACCATAAAGCACATCAATGACCACAGAGAGAAGATTGAAGCTACCCCCTCTAGTCACAATAGCACATGGGGGGGAAAGAGTATCTAATCCACACTTTCCTGCCAGTCTGCCCACTCTAACCTCCCCAACTCAGGCTACAGAGCCTCGTGATGGCCCAGGGCAGTGGGGGGGGGGGTTGATGGCACAGGGCAGTGGGGGGGGGTTGACGGCAAAGGGCAGTGGGTTGGCTCGGTATTACAGTACTGAGACGAGCACCAGTGGGTTGGCTCGGTATTACAGTACTGAGACGAGCACCAGTGGGTTGGCTCGGTATTACAGTACTGAGACGAGCACCAGTGGGTTGGCTCGGTATTACAGTACTGAGACGAGCACCAGTGGGTTGGCTCGGTATTACAGTACTGAGACGAGACGAGCACCAGTGGGCTGGCTCGGTATTACAGTACTGAGACGAGCACCAGTGGGTTGGCTCGGTATTACAGTACTGAGACGGAGATAGGTGTTGTTTTACAGGGTCAGACATAGTAGTATGATAGGTGTTTTACAGGGTCAGACATAGTAGTATGATAGGTGTTGTTTTACAGGGTCAGACATAGTAGTATGATAGGTGTTGTTTTACAGGGTCAGTCATAGTAGTATGATGGGTGTTGTTTTACAGGGTCAGTCATAGTAGTATGATGGGTGTTGTTTTACAGGGTCAGTCATAGTAGTATGATGGGTGTTGTTTTACAGGGTCAGTCATAGTAGTATGATGGGTGTTGTTTTACAGGGTCAGTCATAGTAGTATGATGGGTGTTTTACAGGGTCAGTCATAGTAGTATGATGGGTGTTGTTTTACAGGGTCAGTCATAGTAGTATGATGGGTGTTGTTTTACAGGGTCAGTCATAGTAGTATGATGGGTGTTGTTTTACAGGGTCAGTCATAGTAGTATGATAGGTGTTGTTTTACAGGGTCAGTCATAGTAGTACGATAGGTGTTGTTTTACAGGGTCAGTCATAGTAGTATGATGGGTGTTGTTTTACAGGGTCAGTCATAGTAGTACAATAGGTGTTGTTTTACAGGGTCAGTCATAGTAGTATGATAGGTGCAGTTAAATGTGTAGTTTTACAAGGTCAGCCACAGTAGTGCTCCAGGGATGCTGTACATTAGGGTCAAGTGCCTTGCACAAGGACAGAGTTTTCACCTTTCGGGTATTTTCCACTCTAACCGCTAGACTACCTGCCCCCCAACACATCCACAGTATTCATTCTAAGGGCAGTGCCAGCCGGTGGGTTGGCTTGGCATTGCAATGCTGAGACAGAGGCTAGTGGGTTGTCTTGGCTGGCATCACCGTACCGACTCTGAAAAGACAGAGGCGGGCGCCAGAGGTTTGGCGAGAATAGAATAAAATGCATTCTAAGGGCTGTAGGTTGAGAGGCTGTTTGGCCAGCATCAGGGTACAGAGTAGGCTGCATGTACCCGCAGTAGGTAGACAGTGATGACCAGTAGGTCTGTATTATAGTAGGGCAGCAGCTCTAACCAGTCATCATTTGTACACTTGCATTTTGTTAGGGTAGCGTGGGTAGTGTAGCGTAGTGGGTGGGGCGACCTTGTTCCGGAGGAGCCGCAGGTACTGCAGGATTTTGTTCCAATTAGGCACCACACCTGACCAACTGAGCTAATTGATCAGTTCAGTGATTGTCTAAATTCAGCTGCGCTGTGTTACAATACTCGGCAGGGTAGCCTAGTGGTTAGAGCGGTGGACTAGTAACCGGAAGGTTGCAAGTTCAAACCCCCGAGCTGACAAGGTACAAATCTGTCATTCTGCCCCTGAACAGGCAGTTAACCCACTGTTCCTAGGCCGTCATTGAAAATAAGAATTTGTTCTTAACTGACTTGCCTAGTTAAATAAAGGTAAAATAAATACTAACTGCACTAACCATACTATTTGTGACATAAATTGAGTATATAGTATGCTTATTGGATATAGTTTCCAAAAGTTCCCGGATGTCGTACAACATTGATCAAAATACGAAGTATACAAGCAGTGGAGACTATTTCCGTGCTATTTGGGGCCCATAATGCAATTCTTCAGGAAATGGGCGTGGCTTCACATCGTTTTCAGATTTGAAGAAAAATGGCGGAAAATATGCAGCAGAAGTCCGAAGACAGCGGATACAAATTCATTGCTTTAACTAATTATGAAAAATGTTAAGAAAATGTTAAGCGATGTAATGACTTTTCAAATAAGTTACGTTGGTTGACAGTTTGTTAGCTACGCTAGCATCATGAACCGCATATCATTACAGCAGTTGGTTGTACGTTCTGGTATGTTCGCCATCTACCTAACGTTAGTTGGCTACTAATACATGGAACTTAGTTAGCATATAGGTAATATACTGCTAACTATCTAACGTTTATTGACATGATTATCCACGTCATTCTTAGCTTAGCTAAGTGGTATAGTCATTGTGTATTCTCAAACAGACATGGTTTAATGAAGTCGTAAGATGTGTAGCTAGTCATTTGTTATGCTAACAAGCTAGCAAGATGTTGCATAGCAACAGCAGCAACTTCGAGGTAGACAGGCGAAGCGCTAGTACACTGAAAGATACCGTTCGTTTACAGTATACTAAAACAAAGTAATAGTAAATACAGTATGTAGTATACAGTATGTTCGTATGGGTATTCCAACACATCTCTGGTCTTCCAGGTCGGTTGAATTAAAAACATGAAGTGACTCCAGGACCAGGAGTAGCCTACCTCTAGTGTAGCGCACGGTTGCTGTACTTACTCTGAGGCGATGGCGGTGGGCACAGGTTCCTCCAGCAGCTCCAGACTGTGTAGAATCCAGTAGCACAGCCAAGGCCTGCTGGCGTCCAGACACTAGTAAGGATAGGGAATACAGGCAGCCAATTTTAGAGTACTGGGACAAAACTAGGCAACAGCTGCACAGGCCAGTGGAGATTAATGGAGGGGGTTAGAGTCTATCGTTACTCTGTGCTTTGTGGGAAATACTAAATCACGCAGTACATCGGCCTACCTCATAAGCGTCGGAGAGATGACGTAATCCTTTCTTCAGGTACTGGTAGTGCTGGTCCCTCAATAGAGTGGGCCTGAGGAGACAACACACTGAAGATCAATAGCCCAGTAGGCCTGAGGAGACAACACACTGAAGATCAATAACCCAGTAGGCCTGAGGAGACAACACACGGAAGATAAATAACCCAGTGGGCCTGAGGAGACAACACACTGAAGATCAATAACCCAGTAACACTAACCCAGTGGGCCTGAAGAGACAACACACTAAAGATCAATAGCCCAGAAACACTAACCCAGTGGGCCTGAGGAGACAACACACTGAAGATCAATAACCCAGTGGGCCTGAGGAGACAACACACTGAAGATCAATAGCCCAGTAGGCCTGAGGAGACAACACACTGAAGATCAATAACCCAGTAGGCCTGAGGAGACAACACACGGAAGATAAATAACCCAGTGGGCCTGAGGAGACAACACACGGAAGATAAATAACCCAGTGGGCCTGAGGAGACAACACACTGAAGATCAATAACCCAGTAACACTAACCCAGTGGGCCTGAAGAGACAACACACTAAAGATCAATAGCCCAGAAACACTAACCCAGTGGGCCTGAGGAGACAACACACTGAAGATCAATAACCCAGTGGGCCTGAGGAGACAACACACTGAAGATCAATAGCCCAGTAGGCCTGAGGAGACAACACACTGAAGATCAATAACCCAGTAGGCCTGAGGAGACAACACACGGAAGATAAATAACCCAGTGGGCCTGAGGAGACAACACACTGAAGATCAATAACCCAGTAACACTAACCCAGTGGGCCTGAAGAGACAACACACTAAAGATCAATAGCCCAGAAACACTAACCCAGTGGGCCTGAGGAGACAACACACTGAAGATCAATAACCCAGTGGGCCTGAGGAGACAACACACTGAAGATCAATAACCCAGTGGGCCTGAGGAGACAACACACTGAAGATCAATAACCCAGTGGGCCTGAGGAGACAACACACTGAAGATCAATAACCCAGTGGGCCTGAGGAGAAACACAAGAGTGTAAATCTATACGTGTGCATGTCGTAATGCTTGTCGATACAATAGTGAAAATGCACAAAGACTCTGGAGTGGAGAAAAAAAACAGAAGAAATTATCTATACATGTAGCCTACCCACAACATGGTTTAGCCAGAGTACCAGTGTGTTTGTGCCATCATCACAGCTCCGTGTCACTCGTTGCCATGACAACGAGCAATGGAGCAGGCTAGAAGTATAAACAGATCTGGGACCAGGCTACGTTATGGTTGCTAATGCTAGCTTAACACAGTTAGGATACATAAACCGAGGTAGCACACATTCTAATATAGGACACAAACAAACATAACACAGTATACACACACAGAGCAAGCTAAATAAGTTGGGGTACCTAAAAATTATTTATTTTTTTACTTTACCCTTTACTTTATCAAACACACATTATGAATACGGTTGGCATTTTAAAACTATAGAGACTTAGAGTGATTTCTCAGCAGAATTCAAAATAAAATCATCTCTCTCCTCTCTCCCAGTTACTAACTCTCAGCTCAGTACTGTTGATCTGCAGGTGCCAAAGGTGACACTCTCACTTCCATTCCCCTGCTTTAGACTGTGGTGTGTGTGTGTGTATGTGAGAAAGAGTGTGTGTTTGTGTGTATGACATCAGACCCCTGACACTCCTCCTCCTCTCCCAGTAGGGGGGGGGGGACAGAGAGGATAAGAGCCAGTACCATTCAGTACTGAGGATTAGTCACGGATCAGTTGGCATATCATTATCACAGAGTCACTGTACAATTATAAAATCCCGACACGACAGTAATCTCACACAGACACACATATTAAAGCATCACAGTAGTTTCATAGAAGGGCAATACCACAGTAATGGACATTGACTTCAAAGTTGAACCATACAACTCCATGCACAAGTAGTACTTATAAACAATTTACAAAAACACATTTACAGGAACAACTGTGTAGATGAGGTTTGGTACCAGAATTACAGTAAAATCATCCCTCGGGTCCTTATACAACCAGGTTTTTCTAAAACTTAAATATCTGCTCCGAATTATGATTTAAAGATATCTGCAGAATGAATGGAGTGTCAGCTAATAACATGACCCCATCGAGATTTTTTTTAAAATCTATTTTGGATTTAACTACCCTAAATTAAGTGGATTTACACCCGGTAACAGAATTGCAGTAAGTAAATTATACAGAACAAAATTATAAAAGCAACTATTTGAAAATATTTTAACTTAGTTGCAGTTTCTATAAGGAAAATCAGTCAATTGAAACGAATTAATTAGGCCCTGATCTATGGATTTCACATGACTGAGAATACAGATATGCATCTGCAGGTCACAGATAACATTTTTATTTTTATTTTTTTAGTAGAGGCGTGGATCAGACAACCAGTCAGTATCTGGTGTGCCCACCATCTCTTTCACAGAGTTGATGAGGCTGTTGATTGTGGCCTGTGGAATGTTGTCACACTCCTCTATGCGAAGTTGCTGGATATTGGTGGGAACTGGAACATGCTGTCGTGCACAATGATCCTGAGCATCCCAAACATGCTCAACGGGTGACATGTCTGGTGAGTACGCAAGCCATGGAAGAAATGGGATATTTTCAGCTTCCAGGAATTGTGTCTACACCTGTTGTAATTGGATACATTTTACATTGAAGTCTACACCTGTTCTAATTGGATACATTTTACAGTGAAGTCTACACCTGTTGTAATTGGATACATTTCACAACTAAGATTAGATTTGACCCGTGTTACATTTAGCCTGACACGTTCAAAGCTAATTGAACCGCTGAACAGTAACGTGCTTAGCTATGCCGCTGCTAAAAACTCCAGGCTTGAAATAGTAAAAGTTCGCACATATTTATGGAGTTGATAAAAAAATAAAATTAAAAGTAGGAATGGAAAGCTGGGAACCCAATCTTTTTAACAAAGGCCATTAAACCTGTTATTGCAAGAATTGTTGTGCATTGACTGCTTGTCAG
The DNA here is from genome assembly GCF_002021735.2 of Oncorhynchus kisutch. Classification (NCBI taxonomy): domain Eukaryota; kingdom Metazoa; phylum Chordata; class Actinopteri; order Salmoniformes; family Salmonidae; genus Oncorhynchus; species Oncorhynchus kisutch. The sequence goes on along the minus strand of NC_034185.2, from coordinate 8,657,601 downwards.
AATGCATGTTTACCTCCCTATGGCACTTGTAACTTGAATGCGCCTCGAGATCTCTCACATAGAACACACCACAACAAGCCAACTAGATAAATAGATCAAATATTCTACTATGGAGCTGTCAGATTGGTCTATTCATTTACTTATTTAGTTTGCAGGGGAAGTCAAATGTGGACTGTCCCAGCATCTTCAAAGTGAACAGAAAGACGTTTTCACGGTCCATTTTTTTTGGGGGGGGCCGTGGCGCTGTGCCACAGCTAAACGACTCTAGCGGAAACACTGACTGAGATAAACGACTCCAGCGGAAACACTGAATGAGCTAAACGACTCCAGCTTTAAAACAGAAGGAGCTAAACGACTCCAGCAAAAACACAGAAGGAGCTAAACGACTCCAGCTTTAACGCAGAATGAGCCAAACGACTCCAGCGGAAACACTGAATGAGCCAAACGACTCCAGCTTTAACACTGAAATATTACGTGTTCCTGTGTCGTAGGTTAGAGTCCCAAACATAGGAAAACCCACTACTGTAAGTTGCTTTGGGATAAAAGCGTTGACTAAATACATGTTGACATACTCACTCGGTCATGGTGGCGAAAACAGTGGTGGTGCTTTGAATGGAGAGAAAAGGACAGAAACAAGTACAAGGAAGCAATGAAAACCCGCCGTGGAATGAGTTTGACACGCGATCTAGGACGTCATTCGGGACACGTCGGTTGGTCGGTAAGTCAGTCAGTCAAAGCGCAGACCGAGCCGCGCACCGCGCCCCAGACCGAGCCGCGCCCCAGACCGAGCCGGCCCCAGACCGAGCCGCGCCCCAGACCGAGCCGCGCACCGCGCCCCAGACCGAGCCCCAGACAGAGCCGCGCACCGCGCCCCAGACCGAGCCGCGCACCGCGCCCCAGACCGAGCCCCAGACAGAGCCGCGCACCGCGCCCCAGACCGAGCCGCGCGCCGCCCCAGACCGAGCCGCGCGCCGCCCCAGACCGAGCCGCCCGCCGCCCCAGACCGAGCCGCCCGCCGCCCCAGACCGAGCCGCGCGCCGCCCCAGACCGAGCCGCGCACCGCCCCAGACCGAGCCGCGCACCGCCCCAGACCGAGCCGCGCACCGCCCCAGACCGAGCCGCGCACCGCCCCAGACCGAGCCGCGCACCGCCCCAGACCGAGCCGCGCACCGCCCCAGACCGAGCCGCGCACCGCCCCAGACCGAGCCGCGCACCGCCCCAGACCGAGCCGCGCACCGCCCCAGACCGAGCCGCGCACCGCCCCAGACCGAGCCGCGCACCGCCCCAGACCGAGCCGCGCACCGCCCCAGACCGAGCCGCGCACCGCCCCAGACCGAGCCGCGCACCGCCCCAGACCGAGCCGCGCACCGCCCCAGACCGAGCCGCGCACCGCCCCAGACCGAGCCGCGCACCGCCCCAGACCGAGCCGCGCACCGCCCCAGACCGAGCCGCGCACCGCCCCAGACCGAGCCGCGCACCGCCCAGACCGAGCCGCGCACCGCCCCAGACCGAACCGCGCCCCGCTCCCGCTCCAGACCGAACCACGCCCCGCTCCAGAGCTTGGGTTTGTTTCGCAGATCAGACTTTCTGTGTAGATTAAGACACAGCGTAGACGGTGTGAGATATGGCTCAGAAAACATACATCAATCCAGGAATGAGAAATGCTTTGTACTCTGAATTGTCCCATTATCCCAACTGTTAACACAGAAGAATGTGATGGTGTTTTTAGTCTTTTTAGCAGTCGTTCAATCTTCTTGGTGTAACAGTTGGGATATGTTTTCCGAGCCATATCTCACGCCATCTCCGCTGTGTCATAATCTACACAGGAAGTCTGTCCGACCCTAGTTCAGCTGTAAGCAAGCAGGTCGGATCTACTGGCTAGAGTTTCTTCAGAAAGGTGAAACTTTAAGAACCCTGTAGACAACTTGTTCAGAAGAGTGAAATGTTAACAACCCTGTAGATAACTTTGACTTGTATGAATTCGTCTTACTCCCAGTATTTTATTGTATTCTCAAAATGTTCACACACAAAAAAAAGGACTACAACTCAGGTCTTGTAATATTTGGTCACATTTCAGGTAAAGGACATAGCCAAGTAGGATTCAAAGCAATGACAGATTATCACATACAAAACAAAGACTGTGATCATGCTGAAAAGCAGAGAATGAAGTCAAACGTGTACTTACTGTGGTAAGCTGTGTATCTGTTTGTAAACACTGACTACTTCTTGAATACTGCGTTCGACTTTTCTCTGGATAAAAATAAGATGTTTGAGTGAGACACAAATCAAAACTAAAAATGAGAGCTTTAACCAGGCATGAGAATGAAACTGACTGCATGCACACCTGTTAATTGTTATAATTTTTTTTTTTTTACATTATGGACGGCAGCAAAACACTAGAATTGGCTGTCCTTTCTTGACCATACAAAACAGTCTTTATCCAGAATGACAACATTGGAGCAGTTTCTCTCACTTCCCCCTGAGGGTGCACAGTTTTGTTCTAAGCAAGCACTGACAGAACCTGACTTAAGGGGCTATCAGTCTTTGCAACATCCATTTTTTGACTTATAAATTAATAATATGTACCCATTGATTCTTGAAGAATATAACTTCTAAATGCCTCATGAGTGAGTTCAACTGTGATACACCATCAGAACCCACAATAAGCTTGTTTTACTCTAATGTTGTTAAACAAATAAAATAAACACCATAGTCTCCCCCCAAAAATTTAAACTATCATTTATTTTGATATCATGGCTGGTCAATCCTTCCATCCATATTTATGTGTATACATTTGTGACGGATTACATTTCACCAGCCCAATCCCTCAACTTTTTAACGAACCGGGGGTGGCAAGGCGCTCTGTTACTGTTTTGTACAACCGTTTACAGCTTTAACTAATCAAGCCCTTGATTAGTTGAATCCCACGTGTCAGTGCTGGACTAGAACAAACAAAAAATGTGCGTATTTTGATAAACACTCCTTAGAATTGATAAGGAATGTATATTTTGACATAATGAAAAAAGTATTCATAGCATTTAAGATGTCTGCATTGCCAATCCACACCCTTGTATCGACTAATCGTCTTCTATTAAAAATCTTAGCCAGCTAGCTAGCCAGCCATGGAGTTAATTACATTACAGCTGCGGCTAATGCTAACTAGATACTCATGGTATACATCGTACAACGAAATGGTTACTTGCATGTTCATTCTCGACAATCCAACAATAGGAAATAGGAAAAAACGAACAATACGAACATAAAGTAAAATGGCAGTAGAATACAAACATTTTAGCTTGGCATGTCTCAACAAAATGCAAGTGATTTTAAAAGCAGGTAAAAAAAAAAAACACTTGTTTATGATTACGCAACTCATCACTTCTTGCCTCCAGTGTAGCTTGACAACAATGTTTGTTAGCCATGGCAGCTAACGGGGCTAATCCGGCCGTCAACTGGCTTAATTTACCTGTTCTACCGAAGTCACGGTCTCCACTCCGTCATCCGTGTATTTCTCCGCGGTGTGACATTCGCCGAAGCACCGTAACGGCGAGGATACACTTTCCATTATTGTTTTATGTGAGTTTGTTTAAAAGTGTACCGTTATTTCCCCCTATCTACCTACTTTTCTCTGCTTATCAACAGATGTAGTACAATCAGTGCTACACGGTCAGTTTGACAGTTACTTCCGGGAAAATAGGCGGGGTTTCCTAAGACATACAGCAAGTCGGATGGAACAATTGAAATCCTCGTTTGCTGTCATAATAGTGCATTGTAGTGAATCCTAAAATGCATGCATATATATATATATATATATATTTTTAAACTCAATCCAACCCTGACTTAATTAGAAATGTAATAAAACTGTCACTTGATTACTAGTTGACACATCATAAAACAACATGTATTATCCACAATTATAGGCTGGCACTAAGACCGCACTCAATGAGCTGTTCTCAATGAGCTGCAAACAGGAAAACGCTCACCCAGAGGCGGCGCTCCTAGTGGCCGGGGACTTTAATGCAGGAAAACTTAAATCGTTTTTACCAAATTTCGATGAGCATATCAAATGTGCAAATGTGAGGGAAAAAAACTCTCCCTCCACACACAGAGACGCAGACAAGGCTCTCCATTTGGCAAACCTGACCATAATTCTATCCTTCTGATTCCTGCTTACAAGTAAAAAATTAAAGCAGGAAGCACCAGTGACTGGATCAATAAAAAAGTGGTCAGATGAAGCAGAAGATGCTAAGCTACAGGATTATTTTGCTAGTATGGACTGGAATATGTTCCGGGATCCCTCTGATGGCATTGAGGAGTACACCACATCAGTCAATCAATAATTGCATCAATGACGTCGTCCCCACAGTGATCATACGTACATACCCGGACCAGAAGCCATGGATTACAGGCAACATCCATACTGAGCTAAAGGCTAGAGCGGCCGCTTTCAAGGAGCGGGACTCTAACCCGGAAGCTTATAAGAAATCCCGCTATGCCCTCCGATGAACCATCAAACTGGCAAAGCATCAATACAGGACTAAGATCGAATCGTACTACACCAGCTCTTACGCTCGTCGGATGTGGCAAAGCTTGCAAACTGTTACAGACGACAAAGGGAAGCACAGCCAAGAGCTGCCCAGTGACACGAGCCTGCCAGATGAGCTGAACTTCTTCTATGCTCGCTTAGAAGCAAATAACACTGAAACATGTATGAGAACACCAGCTGTTCCGGAAGGCTGCGTGATCACGCTCTCCGCAGTCACTGTGAGTAAGACCTTTAAACAGGTCAACATTCACAAGGCCGCAGGGCCAGACAGATTACCAGGACGTGTACTGCGAGCATGAGCTGACCAGATGGCAAGGTTCTTCACTGACATTTCAACCTCTCCCTGTCCAAGTCTGTAATACCAACATGTTTTAAGCAGACCACCACAGTCACCGTTCCCAAAAACACTAAGGTAACCTGCCTAAATGACTGCCGACCCATAGCACTCATGTCTGTAGCCATGAAGTGCTTTAAAATGCTAGTCATGGCTCACATCAACACCATTATCCCAGAAACCCTAGACCCACTTTGCATACCGCCCTAACAGATCCACAGATGATGCAATCTCAATTGCACTCAACACTGCCTTTTCCCACCTGGACAAAAGGAACACCTATGTGAGAATGCTATTCATTGACTACAGCTCAGCGTTCAACACCATAGTGCCCTCAAAGCTCATCAATATGCTAAGGACCTTGTGACTAAACACCTCCCTCTGCAACTGGATCCTGGACTTCCTGACGGGCAATAGGTGGTAAGGGTAGGTAACAACAAATCTGCCAAGCTGATCCTCAACACAGGGGCCCCTCAAGGGTGCGTGCTCAGTCCCCTCCTGTGCTCCCTGTTCACTCATGACTGCACAGCCAGGCACGACTCCAACACCATTATTAAGTTTGCCGATATTTGCCACACAACAGTGGTAGGCCTGATCACCGACAACGACGAGACAGCCTATAGGGAGGTCAGAGACCTAGCCATGTGTTGCCAGGACAACAACCTCTCCCTCAACGTGATCAAGATAAAGGAGATGATTGTGGACGACAGGAAAAAGAGGACCGAGCATGCTCCCATTCTCATCGACGGGGCTGTAGTGGAGCAGGTTGAGAGCTTTAAGTTCCTTGGTGTCCACATCACCAACAAACTAACATGGTCCAAGCACACCAAGACAGTTGTGAAGAGGGCACGACAAAACCTATTCCCCGTCAGGAGACTGAAAAGATTCGGCATGGGTCCTCAGATCCTCCAAAGGTTCTGCAGCTGCACCATCGAAAGCATCCTGACTGTTTCCATCACTGCCTGGTATGGCAACTGCTCAACCTTCCATCACAAGGCACTACAGAGTGTAGTGCGTACAACCCAGTACATCACTGGGGCAAAGCTTCCTGCCAACCAGGCCTCTATACCAGGCGGTGTCAGAGGAAGGCCTTGAATATTGTCAAAGACTCCAGCCACCCTCGTTATAGACTGTTTTATCTGCCACCTCACGGCAAGCAGTACCAGAGCATCAAGTCTAGGTCCAAGAGGCTTCTCAACAGCTTCTACCCCCAAGCCATAAGACTCCTGAACATCTAATCAAATGGCTACCCAGAGTATTTACAATGCCCCTTTTACACCGCTGCTACTTGCTGTTGTTATCATCGATGCATAGTCACTCTATAACTCTACCTACATGTACATATTACCTCAATTACCTCCACTAACCGGTGCCACCACACATTGACTTTACCGGTACCCCCCTGTATATAGTCTCTGTCACGAGTTACTAAGGTGGGTGGAATCAGGCGCAGAGAGCAGGTTTAAATTATTAGACAGTTTATTCTCCGGCGCACAAAACAACGGTCAACCCAACACACAGGGTGAATAATCCAAAGCAGGACCAGAATAGTCCGGAGAATAAAACTCATAAACACCACCAAATAACAGGAATACAAAAACAATCCCGCACAAAACAAGGGCGGGACAACCTACTAAATATAAGGAGGCTAATTAAACTAAAATACACACAGGTGAAACTAATAAGACAAAACCAACAGACAAATGAAAAAGGGATCGGTAGTGGCTAGTACGACGACCGCCGAGCACCGCCCGAACAGGCAGGGGAGCCAACTTCGGCGGAAGTCGTGACAGTCTCGCTATTGTTATTTTACTGCTGCTCTTTAATTACTTGTTACTTTTATTTATTCTTATTGTTCATAATTTATAAACATGTTTTTTAACTGCATTGTTGTTTTGGGGCTCAACAATAAGCATTTTACTGTAAGGTTGTATTCAGCCCATGTGACTAATACAATTTGATTTGATTTGAATAGGAACAAAAGGGATAGGGAGGACTGGCTATAGCCTATATTTGATTTAGCTCACTTATGTAGGCTACTTTGCACAATTACCCGACATGATGTGGTTTACTGGCAAGAAAATATAGGCCTAATGAGTATTAGGGTACTGTCTTGGTTTGCTTCATCCCCACCCATCTCGTGTATGGCATCAATTCCGATTCAAAAGTCGAACGGGCGCGAGATGGCACGCGCGAGCAAGATGAAACATCATTGCATAAACACTTGAGTCAAGAGAGGAACTGTGGTTGAGCGAGCAGAGGACGGGTGCCACCAGCGCAGGCCAGCGTGCTGAACCAAAATTAAATTGAGAGCTTGCGATGCTCGAATTTCCGCTTTCCAGTAAATTAACTTGAGAGCAGAGATTTTGTTGTTCGCCTGAAGAAATACAATACTTACTACATGTCAAGACTCAGAAATTACTGCGTCCCCACACGAATGTCTTTTCTCCCTCTCACACCAGTTCTCCAGTTTTCTCTCCAAAATCAATAATAATTGATACTATAATTTTATATAGCAAATTTGAGGAAAATGCTACCGGAGTTCTATCAACACATTTACTGTAGGACTCGAGTTCTATCAACACATTTACTGTAGGACTCGAGTTCTATCAACACATTTACTGTAGGACCCGAGTTCTATCAACACATTTACTGTAGGACTCGAGTTCTATCAACACATTTACTGTAGGACTCGAGTTCTATCAACACATTTACTGTAGGACTCGAGTTCTATCAACACATTTACTGTAGGACTCGAGTTCTATCAACACATTTACTGTAGGACTCGAGTTCTATCAACACATTTACTGTAGGACTCGAGTTCTATCAACACATTTACTGTAGGACTCGAGTTCTATCAACACATTTACTGTAGGACTCGAGTTCTATCAACACATTTACTGTAGGACTCGAGTTCTATCAACACATTTACTGTAGGACTCGAGTTCTATCAACACATTTACTGTAGGACTCGAGTTCTATCAACACATTTACTGTAGGACTTGAGTTCTATCAACACATTTACTGTAGGACTCGAGTTCTATCAACACATTTACTGTAGGACTTGAGTTCTATCAACACATTTACTGTAGGACTCGAGCTGCTAAAACACTCGACCACTGCTACTCCAACTTCCGGGATGCCTAGGAGGCCCTCCGACACCCTCCCTTTGGCAAAACTCAATTTTGCTCATCCTTTCCTATAGGCAGAAACTCAAACAGGAAATACCCGTGCTAAGGTCTATTCAATGCTGGTTTGACCAATCGGAATCTATGCTTCAAGATTGTTTTAATCATGCGGATATGTTTCACTGATCACTGGGATATGTTTCAGCTGGTCTCTGAGAATAACATTGATGTATACACTGACACTGTGACTGAGTTCATCAGGAAGTGTATACCAGATGTTGTTCCCACTGTGACTATTAAAACCTACCCAAATCAGAAACCGTGGATAGATGGCAGCATTCGCACAAAACTGAAAGTGCGAACCACCGCATTTATCCATGGCAAGGTGACTGGGAATATGGCAGAATACAAACAGTGTAGTTATTCCCTCCGTAAGGCAAACAAACAGGCTAAACGTCAGTACAGAGACAAAGTGGATTTGCAACTCAATGGCTCAGACATGAGACGTATGTGGCAGGTCTACGGACAATCAAGGTTTACAAAGGGAAAACCAGCCACGTCGCAGATACTGACGTCTTGCTCCCGGACAAGCTAAACACCTTCTTCGCCCGCTTTGAGGATAACACAGTGCCACCGACAAGGCCCGCTCCCAAGGACTGTGGGCTCTCCTTATCCGTGGCTGATGTGAGTAAGACATTTAAACTTGTTTACCCTCGCAAGGCTGCCGGCCCAGACGTCATCCCTAGCCATGTCCTCAGAGCATGCGCAGACCAGCTGGCTGGAGTGTTTACGGACGTATTCAATCTTTCCCTATCCCAGTCTGCTGCCCCCACTTGCTTCAAGATGTCCATCATTGTTCCTATACCCAAGAAAGCAAAGGTAACTGAACTAAAATACTATCGCCCCATGACACTCACTTCTGTCATCATAAAGTGATTTGAGAGGCTAGTTAAGGATCATATCACCTCTACCTTTCCTGACACCCTAGACCCACTTCAATTTGCTTACCGGCCCAGTAGATCCACAGACGATGCAAACGCCATCGCACTGAACACTGCCCTATCCCATCTGGACAAGAGGAATACCTATGTAAGAATGCTGTTCATTGACTATAGCTCAGCCTTCAGCACCATAGCACTCTCCAAGCTCATCATTAAGCTCGGGGCCCTGCATCTAAACCCCGCCCTGTGCAACTGGGTCCTGGACTTCCTGACGGGCCGCCCCCAGGTGGTGAAGGTAGGAAACAACACATCCACTTCACTGATCCTCAACACAGGGGCCCCACAAAGGTGCGTGCTCAGCCCCCTCCTGTACTCCCTATTCACCCATGACTGTGTGGCCACGCATGCCTCCAATTCAATCATCAAGTTTGCAGACGACACAACAGTTGTAGGCCTGATTACCAACGATGATGAGACAGCCTACAGGGAGGAGGTGAGAGCCTTGGTGGAGAGATGCCAGGCGCATAACTTCTCCCTCAACGTCAACAAAACGAAGGAGATGATTGTGTACTTCAGGAAACAGCAGAGAGAGCACACCCCTATCCACATTGATGGGACTGCAGTGGAGAAGGTGAAAAGCTTCACGTTCCTCAGTGTACACATCACCGACAATCTGAAATGGTCCACCCACACAGACAGTGTGGTGAAGAAGACTCAACAGCATCTCTTCAACCTCAGGAGGCTGAAGAAATTTGGCTTGGTCCCTAAGACCCTTACAAACTTTTACAGATACTCAATTCAGAGCATCCTGTAGGGCTGTATCACCGCTTGGTACGGCAACTGCACTGCCCGCAACTGCAGGGCTCTACAGAGTGTGGTGAGGTCTGCCCAACTCATCACTGGGGGCACACTGCCTGCCCTCCAGGACACCTACAGCAGCCGATGCTACAGGAAGGCCAGAAATATCATCAAGGACATCAACCACCCGAGCCACGGCCTTTTCACCCCGCTACCATCCAGAAGGCAAGGTCAGTACAGGTTTATCAAAGCTGGGACCGAGAGACTGAAAAAGGCCATCAGACTGTTAAATAGCCATCACTAGCCAGCTACTACCCGGTTACTCAACCCTGCACCTTAGAGGCTGCTGCCCTATATACATAGACATGGAATCACTGGTCACTTTAAGAACGGACCACTAGTCACTTTAATAATGTTTACATACTGCTTTACTCATTTAATTTGTACACTACCGTTCAAAAGTGTGGGGTCACTTAGAAATGTCCTTGTTTTTGAAAGAAAAGCACATTTGTAATCCATTAAAATAACATAGAATTGATCAGAAATATAGATATGTGTAGACATTGTTAATGTTGTAAATGACTATTGTAGCTGGAAATGGCTGATATTTAAAAGAATATCTGCATAGGCGTACAGAGGCCCATTATCAGCAACCATCAGTCCTGTGTTCCAATGGCACATTGTGTTAGCTAATCCAAGTTAATAATTTTAAAAGGTTAATTGATCATTAGAAAACCCTTTTGTAATTTTGTTAGCAGAGCTGAAAACGGTTGTTTCTGCTTAAATGAAGCAATAAAAAGGGCCTTCTTTAGACTAGTTGAGTATCTGGAGCATCAGCATTTATGGGTTCAATTACAGGCTCGAAATGGAACTCTTCTGAAACTCATCAGTCTATTCTTGTTCTGAGAAATTAAGACTATTCCATGCAAGAAATGTCCAATAAACTGAAGATCTCGTACAACGCTGTGTACTACTCCCTTCAGAGAACAGTGCAAACTGGCTCTAACCAGAATAGAAAGTGGAGTGGGAGGCCCCGGTGCACATATGAGCCAGAGGACAAGTACATTAGAGTTTCTAGTTTGAGAAACATACGCCTCACAAGTCCTCAACTGGCAGCTTCATTAAATAGTACCCGCAAAACACCAGTCTCAACGTCAACAGTGAAGAGGCTTCTCTGGGATGCTGGCCTTTTCAACAGTACAATGACCCAACACACCTCCGGGTTTAGTAAGGGCTATTTGAGAGTGACGGAGTGCTGCATCAGCAGACCAGACTTTTGACTGGTAAATACAATATAATTGTTTGTCTGTATATTCTGTCTATCATCTCTATATTCTGTTTATTGTGGCAGCACCATTTCACAGAGTCAAATTCCTGTACATGCAAATGCATTTGTTGAATAAAGCTGATTCTAACATGTTAGTTAGCCTGCTGAGTTGGTTTATCATATCAGTTTACATTCTATTATTAGGGACTGATTATGTACTGAATGAACTTGCAGCAGGTAGCAGATTCTCTCCTTAGTGAGTTCCATTCAAAATCCCCCATGTGCTGCGTGTGTAACAGTATAACTTTAGACTGTTCCCTCGCCCATACCCGGGCACGAACCAGGGACCCTCTGCACACATCAACAACAGTCACCCACGAAGCATCGTTACCCATTGCTCCACAAAAGCCGCGGCCCTTGCAGATCAAGGGGAACTACTACTTCAAGGTCTCAGAGCAAGTGACGTCACCGATTGAAATGCTATTTAGAGCGCACCGCTAACTAAGCTAGCCGTTTCACATCCGTTACACTCACCCCCCTTTTGACCTTCCTCCTTTTCCGCAGCAACCAGTGATCCCGGGTCACGGCACCAATGTAACAGTATAACTTTAGACCCTCCCCTCGCCCATACCCGGGCGCGAACCAGGGACCGCGCACCGCTAACTAAGCTAGCCGTTTCACATCCGTTACACTCAGTGGGATGTACCTCAGGGAGCTAACCCCCCCATGTGCTGCGTGTTTGTGTCATTGGGCTTAATACACTAAATATGAGCTCCTGCCTGCAATTAGAGGAACTTGTTTTATGGTGTTTGCTTGACTGTCTGCTTTTCATTTTACAGACAAATGTTGCTGGCTGACAAGTAATAAGCTAGCTAATTTTAGCTCGTAAATTCCACTCAACTCAAGGTTTTGTATACCTATTAGAATGTATTTGCCAATTAATTTGGTTATCAAGCTGCTGGGTTTCATAAATTGTTCAGCGCTTACTCACAGACAGAACAATGAGATTGGTGGGATAGTTATAAACATCTTAGGCTTTCTACTCAAACCGGCTAGCTAGCTAGCTAAACAGACGGTACTGCAGTGCATCGCAAACAAAAGGCTCGTGAGAGCCAATCACAACACTGGACTTGCCAGTTACTTGTTACTTCGTCCATCACTCCAGTGAAAGTGACCAATTGAATGTTTCTAGACAAGTGCCCACCTTTAAGCCCCACCCCCATCAGTCTGAAATCCAAACCCAAAGGTGCAACAATTTGAGAGAGAGGAATTTGAAATTTAGAGCAAAAACTTGACAATGACAAGTGACTATTGCTTTAACATATTTTTTGGGGGCGGGATCTCTGACAATGATGTTCTGCTCGCTCAAAGTCACACTTGCAAGCTCGTAAGTTTAATTTGCACTTGCTCGACCATTTTCTTCTCTCTAGACTCAAACTGTGTTCAAATACACATACTAACCGCACTAACCGTACAATTTGTGACGTGAATTTTAGTATATAGTATGCTTATTGGTCACAGTATGGATATAGTTAGTATGCCAAAAGTTCCCGGATGTTGTACATCGCCAAAATATGAAGTATACACACAGAGGACACTATTTCCGTACTTTAGGACCCATAATGCAGTTCTTCAGGAAATGGGGGTTGCTTCAAATCGTTTTCAGATTTTAAGAAAATGGGGACAAGGACAATCTGACAACGCTCTGAATTTACAAGTGCACTCTGGCACTCCACACCCGAAGTCGTAAAATGTCTCACTAGTCATTTGTTATGCTAACTAGCTAGCAAGAGCAACTTCCGGTAGACAGGCGAAGAGCTATTACGCTCAACTGAAAGGATACTGTTCGAAGAGCTAGTACGCTCAACTGAAAGGATACTGTTCGTTGACAGTATACTAAAATAAACTAATAAATATTGTAATGAAACAGGCAGGTAGCAGGTCTCGAACCCTCGACCTTTGAGCCCGAGGCCCGGCGCGCTATCTACTGTGCCGCAAAAGCATGCTCGTGCGGCAGGGTCGTTACATTATGTAGTGTATATACTCATTAAGTATGTAGTATACAGTATGTTAGTATGGGTAGTCGAACACAGCTTCAATGTTTACTCACGCAATGTTTCATATTGCTCGCGCGCTCTATCTAGTGCCCGTTAGACTTTTGAAACCGGATTTGACCCCATCCTCGTGCGTTGACGGTAATATCGAGAGAGGAAATAGGATGCTGCGGAGCGCGCATCCCCCGTCACCGCGCCCATCAGAAAGGAGGAGAGGGCTGTGGATGGAGGGAATCTGGTCCCTTCTCATATAACTACTCTTTGTTACCAAAAGAGACCGCTCCAGGGTTGATAGAAGAAAAGACTGGTTCGAGCTTTCTCTCCCGTTTTTCGAAAGAAAATTAGAAGACTACTTTATATTTTGGACAGACATGGGCTGGGTTGTAGATGGGTTGGGTTTAGGGTAGATATGGGCTGGGTTGTAGGTGTGTTGTGTTTGGTAATTCGTTGCTGAGTTAGCTGGCTTGCTGTTCTTATTTCTAAGACGCTATGGCTAAGCAGTATGATGTGCTCTTCCGACTCCTGCTTCTCGGTGATTCGGGGGTTGGGAAAACATGTTTATTATGCAGATTCACGGACAACGAATTTCACCCGTCTCACATCTCCACAATCGGTAAGACCGCTTCTTTGATGCATGCATTATTTGAGGAAATCAGAATACACCTAATACGATCTGATTATCTCTAGGCTAAATAGTCTTATGGAATATGCTACTGGTGCTATATCATTAGCCTATTGAAATTATATTATTATGTACGGCCTACACTTCCTTTGTGCAGAATGTTGTTCGCAATTTGATATTATACATTTACAAATAGCCTATTGTATTAAAATAATTTGGCACTCTATTTCAAGGCACTATATATTTGCATTGTTATTCAGCTCTAAACTCGGATTAAAATAATAAATAGCTTATTTAATCGAAAACAAAAGGACAGCTGCAGGACAAATTAAAATAACCACTTGTGAGGGCATCCACTTGGCAAAAGATAAAACTGTTCATACGATGTCCAGTAGCGTAATTAAAAGAGCCACAGTTGCTACCTGGATCCTGTGATAAATGGAATTCTACTATAGCTGCTATATGCAAACTATAAACACAATATTCAATTTTGAAAATAACAAAATGCAACACAATTACATGTTAACGTCAAAATGTTAGCAACTGTCAGAAAGATTTGGGGCACGTGTCACAGTCATAGTGCTTCCTCTACTGGAAAAATGTGCAAAATGAACTAAAGTGGAATTAAACTTTATATGTGGGTTATAATCCTGTATATACCTTTTTACTGTGCTGCCATAACATTCATATCACAGTAGCTCGAATTAATATTACAACACATACAAGTCTTTACAGCAGAAAATCCTCTAATTTCCCCTCTTCCACCTTGTATAGAGAAAACATTAAAGCAGTAGCCTATGGACTTAACCAGCCAGGCTCGGCCCCTAGAGTTAATCCGGACAGTCACACTGATTTTCACTAGTTAGAATTCAGTACATCCACAGCTTTCTTATTGAGGCCAGTGAAATTATCTATCAGGACAGCTTTCTTCCCCCTTTTATTTAACTAGTCAAGAACAAATTCTCATTTACAATGACAGCCTACCCCTTACAATGCTTTAGGGAACTCCCAATCACAGCCAGATGTAATGCAGCCTGGATTTGAACCAGGTACTGCAGTGATGCCTCTTGCATTGAGATGCAGTGTCTTATATCACTGCACCACTCTGGAGCTTGAAACCAATATCTCTCAGGACAGCCTTCTTCCCTCCTTTACCAATCTCTCTCTCTCAGGACAGCCTTCTTCCCTCCTTTACCAATCTCTCTCTCAGGACAGCCTTCTTCCCTCCTTTACCAATCTCTCTCTCAGGACAGCCTTCTTCCCTCCTTTACCAATCTCTCTCTCAGGACAGCCTTCTTCCCTCCTTTACCAATCTCTCTCTCAGGACAGCCTTCTTCCCTCCTTTACCAATCTCTCTCTCAGGACAGCCTTCTTCCCTCCTTTACCAATCTCTCTCTCAGGACAGCCTTCTTCCCTCCTTTACCAATCTCTCTCTCAGGACAGCCTTCTTCCTCCTTTACCAATCTCAAGCATAGATCATCATGTCACCAGAATAAGACCCTCAATATTTATTGGAAAGGAGCATCAAGCTCATCACCGTGCACTTTCACCACCCGGTGAAGTTCATCACCATGCACTTTCATCACCCTGTGAAGTTCATCACCGTGCACTTTCACCACCCTGTGAAGTTCATCATCATTTATTTAATCTGTAGCCTAATAAACTGCATGCTTCCTCGAGTCGCAGTGGGAGGACCGCACAACATGTCATCGCAAGACTCTTAAGTTAACTTCGATATGATGGTTATTATATCACTATTTCCGCATAAAGGCGTTTCCACTACCGTTTCTCGCATAATTAATTTCACAGATACAAAAAGATCCCACCGTGTCAAACAAAACAGAAACAAATGATCTGTCGCCATTTATAAAATGTATATAAATGTATAATAAAACTTCCTGTTTCCAGTGATGTATTTATTATAAAAGGTATGACTTTACTCACATAAAAACTATGGATGGGAACTTGGTTAGTGACTGCTCATTGAACTCCACCTCCCATCGCAGAGAAATCCCATGTCCCAAATGCCACCCTATTCCATTTGTAGTGCACTACTTTTGACAATATATTAAATAGGGTGCCACCTGGGAGGCATCCACACATCACCCACTGCAGAGGAAGTCATTGGTTGGATTAAGGGTGCATCTATAGCCGGGCATCCCTGGTCTCTCACCTCTACGCATTGATTGGGAAGAAGAGACTTTAACTAGTAGTGGGTGTGATATTTTTATTTATCTGTTATTTTACCAGGTAAGTTGACTGAGAACACGTTCTCATTTGCAGCAACGACCTGGGGAATAGTTACAGGGGAGAGGAGGAGGGAGATGAAGAGCCAATTGTAAACTGGGGATTATTAGGTGACCGTGATGGTTTGAGGGCCAGATTGGGAATTTAGCCAGGACACCAGGGTTAACACCCCTACTCTTACGATAAGTGCCATGAGATCTTTAATGACCTCAGAGAGTCAGGACACCTGTTTAACGTCCCATCCGAAAGACGGTACCCTACACAGGGTAGTGTCCCCAATCACTGCCCTGGGGCATTTGGGATATTTTTTTAGACCAGAGGAAAGAGTGCCCCCTACTGGCCCTCCAATACTGTACAGGCATGTTGGTCTACTAGACAAGGACATCTGACTGCAAAACAGGGACACAATAGGGATTAGTGTAATTCAATGTGTTTGCCTGTGCCAGCTTTTCATGTGTTGATAAATCGTCCTTGAATTAGAGTACATAAATCGTCCTTGAATTAGAGTACATAAATCGTCCTTGAGTCGTCCTTGAGTACATCATACAGTAGCAACCATTCTAGAATAGAATTGAGGAAATATTTGGGGAAAGTTCCAATTTCTAGAATAATGGTGATTGAGAATGCTGAATACAGATGCCAAATATCATACCCCCAAGATATGCTAACCTTTCACCATTATAATGGCATGGGGGTATGATATTTGTGAGTCCACATTAATATAGAATGGTTTATAAACATTATATTCTTATTTACAATAAAAGTGACTCCAAAATGACACAGTACATTATTTACCATTCATTTCTATTGGGCACAAAATAACCTGAAACGCAACCAAAACAAACAGCAAATGTGTACAGTCACAAGCTTGATTTTTTACAACCTTTATTTAGCCAGGTATGCTTTGCCAGCTGGTGCTTAAAGCTAGTGAGGGAGATATGAGTCTCCAGCTTCAGTGATTTTTGCAGTTCGTTCCAGTCATTGGCAGCAGAGAACTGGAAGGAAAGGCAACCAAAGGAGGAATGGGCTACCTGCCTCCAGCTACCTGCTGGAGCGCGTGCTACAAGTGGGTGCTGCTATGGTGACCAGTGAGCTGAGATAAGGCGGGGCTTTACCTAGTAGAGACTTGAAGATAACCTGTAACCAGTGGGTTTGGCGACAAGTATGAAGCGAGGGCCAACCAACGAGAGCGTACAGGTCGCAGTGGTGGGTAGTGTATGGGGCTTTGGTGACAAAACGGATGGCACTACCAATTTGTTGAGTAGAGTGTTGGAGGCTATTTTATAGATGACATCGCCGAAGTCGAGGATCGGTAGGATGGTCAGTTTTACGAGGGTATGTTTGGCAGCATGAGTGAAGGAGGCTTTGTTGTGATATAGGAAGCCGATTCTAGATTTTATTTTGGATTGGAGATGCTTAATGTGAGTCTGGAAGGAGAGTTTACAGTCTAGCCAGACACCTAGGTATTTGTAGTTGTCCACGTATTCTAAGTCAGAGCCGTCCAGAGTAGTGATGCTGGCCGGGCAGGCAGGTGCGGGCAGTGATCGATTGAATAGCATGCATTTAGTTTTACTTGCATTTAAGAGCAGTTGGAGGCCATGGAAGGAGAGTTGTATGGCATTGAAGCTCGTCTGGAGGTTAGTTAACACAGTGTCCAAAGAGGGGCCAGAAGTGACAGAATGGTGTCGAATGATGAAGTCATTGCGTGCTATGAATATGGGAGCAAATACAAAACTTTTGACTTCTTTCAATACACATATAAGTGAATTGGTCCCAATGCTTTTGGGGAGAAAAAGTGCTGTAATTTCTAAACCCTCAAATTATAGCTGAACAGTCTGCACTTTAACCTCATATAAGGAAATCAGTCAATTTAAGTACATTCATTAGGCCCTGATCTATAGATTTCACATGACTGGGAATACAGATATGCATCTGTTGGTCAAATCAAAATCAAATTTATTTATATAGCCCTTCAGCTAATATCTCAAAGTGCTGTACAGAAACCCAGCCTAAAACCCCAAACAGCAAGCAATGCAGGTGTAGAAGCACGATGGCTAGGAAAAACTCCCTAGAAAGGCCAAAACCTAGGAAGAAACCTAGAGAGGAACCAGGCTATGTGGGGTGGCCAGTCCTCTTCTGGCTGTGCCGGGTGGAGATTATAACAGAACATGGCCAAGATGTTCAAATGTTCATAAATGACCAGCATGGTCGAATAATAATAAGGCAGAACAGTTGAAACTGGAGCAGCAGCACGGCCAGGTGGACTGGGGACAGCAAGGAGTCATCATGTCAGGTAGTCCTGGGGCATGGTCCTAGGGCTCAGGTCCTCCGAGAGAGAGAGAGAAAGAGAGAATTAGAGAATGCACACTTAGATTCACACAGGACACCGAATAGGACAGGAGAGGTACTCCAGATATAACAAACTGACCTTAGCCCCCCGACACATAAACTACTGCAGCATAAATACTGGAGGCTGAGACAGGAGGGGTCAGGAGACACTGTGGCCCCATCCGAGGACACCCCCGGACAGGGCCAAACAGGAAGGATATAACCCCACCCACTTTGCCAAAGCACAGCCCCCACACCACTAGAGGGATATCTTCAACCACCAACTTACCATCCTGAGACAAGGCTGAGTATAGCCCACAAAGATCTCCGCCATGGCACAACCCAAGGGGGGGCACCAACCCAGACAGGATGACCACATCAGTGAATCAACCCACTCAGGTGACGCACCCCTTCCAGGGACGGCATGAGAGAGCCCCAGTAAGCCAGTGACTCAGCCCCACTAATAGGGTTAGAGGCAGAGAATCCCAGTGGAAAGAGGGGAACCGGTCAGGCAGAGACAGCAAGGGCGGTTCGTTGCTCCAGAGCCTTTCCGTTCACCTTCCCACTCCTGGGCCAGACTACACTCAATCATATGACCCACTGAAGAGATGAGTCTTCAGTAAAGACTTAAAGGTTGAGACCGAGTTTGCGTCTCTGACATGGGTAGGCAGACCGTTCCATAAAAATGGAGCTCTATAGGAGAAAGCCCTGCCTCCAGCTGTTTGTTTAGAAATTCTAGGGACAATTAGGAGGCCTTCGTCTTGTGACCATAGCGTACATGTAGGTATGTACGGCAGGACCAAATCAAAGAGATAGGTAGGAGCAAGCCCATGTAATGCTTTGTAGGTTAGCAGTAAAACCTTGAAATCAGCCCTTGCTTTGACAGGAAGCCAGTGTAGAGAGGCTAGCACTGGAGTAATATGATCAAATTTTTAAAATCTAGTCAGGATTCTAGCAGCCGTATTTAGCACCAACTGAAGTTTATTTAGTGCTTTATCCGGGTAGCTGGAAAGTAGAGCATTGCAATAGTCTAACCTAGAAGTGACAAAAGCATGGATTCATTTTTCTGCATCATTTTTGGACAGAAAGTTTCTGATTTTTGCAACGTTACATAGATGGAAAAAAGCTGTCCTTGAAATGGTCTTGATATGTTCTTCAAAAGAGAGATCAGGGTCCAGAGTAACGCCGAGGTCCTTCACAGTTTTATTTGAGACGATTGTACAACCATTAAGATTAATTGTCAGATTCAACAGAAGATCTCTTTGTTCCTTGGGACCTAGAACAAGCATCTCTGTTTTGTCCGAGTTTAAAAGTAGAACGTTTGCAGCCATCCACTTCCTTATGTCTGAAACACATGCTTCTAGCAAGGGCAATTTTGGGGCTTCACCATGTTTCATTGAAATGTACAGCTGTGTGTCATCCGCATAGCAGTGAAAGTTAACATTATGTTTTCGAATAACATCCCCAAGAGGTAAAATATATAGTGAAAACAATAGTGGTCCTAAAACGGAACCTTGAGGAACACCGAAATTTACAGTTGATTTGTCAGAGGACAAACCATTCACAGATTCACTAAACCAGGCCAGAACTTGTCCGTGTAGACCAATTTGGGTTTACAATCTCTCCAAAAGAATATGGTGATCGATGGTATCAAAAGCAGCACTAAGGTCTAGGAGCACGAGGACAGATGCAGAGCCTCGGTCCGATGCCATTAAAATGTAATTTACCACCTTCACAAGTGCCGTCTCAGTGCTATGATGGGGTCTAAAACCAGACTGAAGCATTTCGTATACATTGTTTGTCTTCAGGAAGGCAGTAAGTTGCTGCGCAACAGCAGATTCGATATAGGCCGATAGTTTATATTTTCTGGGTCAAGGTTTGGCTTTTTCAAGAGAGGCTTTATTACTGCCACTTTTAGTGAGTTTGGTACACATCCGGTGGATAGAGAGCCGTTTATTATGTTCAACATAGGAGGGCCAAGCACAGGAAGCAGCTCTTTCAGTAGTTTAGTTGGAATAGGGTCCAGTATGCAGCTTGAAGGTTTAGAGGCCATGATTATTTTCATCATTGTGTCAAGAGATATAGTACTAAAACACTTGAGCGTCTCTCTTGATCCTAGGTCCTGGGAGAGTTGTGCAGACTCAGGACAACTGAGCTGGTCACAGATACCTTTTAAAAAAAAAAGTAGGGGTGTGGAGTAACCAGTCAGTGTCTGGTGTGACCACCATTTGCCTCATGCAGAGCGACACATCTCCTTCCCATAGAGTTGATCAGGCTGTTGAGGCCTGTGGAATGTTTTCCCACTCGTCTTCTGACTGGATCGATGGAAAGATAAACGGAGCAAAGTACAGAGACTTGAACCTAATCGAACATCTCTGGAGAGACCTGAAAATAGCTGTGCAGCGACGCTCCCCATCCAACCTGACAGAGCTTGAGATGATCTGCAGAGAAGAATGGGAGAAATTCCCCAAAATACAGGTGTGCCAAGCTTGTAGCGTCATACCCAAGAAGGCTCAAGGCTGTAATCGCTGCCAAAGGTGCTTCAGCAAAGTACTGAGTAAAGGGTCTGAATACTTACAGTATATAAATAAGGTATTTATGTTTTTAATACATTTTTCAAACATTTCTAAAAACCTGTTTTTGCTTTGTCATTATGGGGTATTATGTGTAGATTGATGAGAATGTAATTGTTACGTGAAATGAGTGAGGAGGTGTGGAGTCAGGCGCAGAGAGCAAAAGATGTGGGAAAAAACACGTTTTAATGTCCCGGAAACATAACATGAACCAAAAGTGGAAAAACAAAATGATCAGAAATATAAACGGACAGCGTGAAACCCAAATACAAACAAAATACACTCAAACAACAAAACAGACTGACAAGCCCGCACGAAACAGAAGCGGGCTGAACGAACTATATATAACCCTCCCCTAACAACCAAACAACAAACAGACTGACAAGCCCGCACGAAACAGAAGCGGGCTGAACGAACTATATATAACCCTCTCCTAACAACCAAACAACAAACAGACTGACAAGCCCACACGAAACAGAAGCGGGCTGAACGAACTATATATAACCCTCTCCTAACAACCAAACAAGAAACAGGTGATACCAATCAGACAAAACCAAAGGAACACAGAACAACGGATCGGCGATAGCTAGTAGACCGGCGACGACGACCGCCGAGCGCCACCCGAACAAGAAGGGGAGTCACCTTCGGTAATATTCGTGTCAGTAATCCATTTTAAAATAAGGCTGTAACGCAACAACATGTGCAGCAAAATATACAGTACCTGTCAAAAGTTTGGACACACCTACTCATTCAAATTCTGACTATTTTCTACATTGTAGAATAATAGTGAAGACATCAAAACTATGAAACAACACATATGGAATCATGTAGTAACCAAGAAAGTGTTAAACAAATCAAAATATATTTTATATTTGAGATTCTTCAAAGTTGACCCCCTTTGCCTTGATGACAGGTTTGCACACTCTTGGCATTCTCTCAACCAGCTTCATGAGGTAGTCACCTGAAATGCTTTCCCAACAGTCTTGAGTTCCCACATATGCTGAGCACTTGTTGGCTGCTTTTCCTTCACTTTGCGGTCCAACTCATCCCAAACCATCCTAATTGGGTTGAGGTCAGGTGATTGTGGAGGCCAGGTCATCTGATGCATCACTCTTCTTCTTGGTCAAATAGCCCTTACACAGCCTGGAGGTGTGTTTTGGGTCATTGTCCTGTTGAAAAACAAATGATTGGCCCACTTAGGGTTGCACATTTTGGGGAATATTCAGAGGTGGAAACTTTCTGTGGGAATTAATGTGAATATATGGGAATTAACGGAAATATATGCAAATTAATATTAATACCATATAAATGTAGATGTTTTTTTGCATTGGATATATTTACCATATCATATGGAGACAGAAACATAAACCTTTTACCTTATCATAAGTAGATATAATTATAAATGATTAAATCCTTCTAATATATATATATATTTTTTATTTAGTTAAGAATTGAACTTTAAAGTAAATTAGTTGACTCTTCACATGGGATGATTTCACTGAACAGCAAAAGAAAGGGAATATTGAATGATCCCCAATGATCCATTGCATCTCCCAAAAACGTTTTCAACATACATCTGTAAAATGATAGTCTTGGAACTAAAGCTTTGGTTGTCTTCCTCTCAGGCTTCTATGTCTTCTCGCTGGACCTCCTCAATGTCCACCTCTTGAACATCAGACTCTGAGGCCTCATCTTCACTGTCACTTTCCAACCTTGTTGAGGATGGCTCGTTGTCAGGCTCAAAAAAACTCAAAATTGCCCGGATGGCCACCAATTGTTCCACCCTTGTATCGGTCAGCTTGTTGCGTTCTTTGGTGTGTGTTCCCAAACAAGGACCAGTTGTGCTCTGAGGCGCCTGATGTTGGTGGTATTTGGGGGATGATTGAGGATGATCCACAAAGTCCCTTCTACCAGGTGGCTGATGAGATATGTTGGCACGACTGCCATATTGCATCTCCACCCCAAAGCCCTTGCTTGGAAGTATAATTCACCAGACTGCGAAGAACCTTGCCCTCATCCAGGCCAAGGTGGCGAGACACAGTAGTGGTGACACCATAGGCCTTGTTGATCTCTGCACCAGACAGGATGCTCTTGCCAGCATTCATGGGGTCCAACATGTACGCTGCAGCATGTATGGGCTTCAGGTAGAAGTCTTCACGCTTTGTGATGGATTTCAAAACTGCAGTTTCCTCTGCTTGGAGCAACAGTGAAGTGGGCAGGGCTGTACGGATTTCTTCTCTTACATCTGCAAGCAGAGTCTGAACATCAGACATTGTCTCCCTCAATCTGTGCCATGGCTACTGCAATATGTTTCAGGAGTTTCAGGCTGCTTACTACTCTCTCCCAAAATACATCATCCAGGAGAATCCCCTTGATGGGGCTGACCATATCGGCAGACTGTGATATGACCATTTCTTGGAGAGGCTCCTTCCCCTCCAGGAGACTGTCAAACATGATGACAACACCACCCCAATCTACCTCACTTTGCTTGGTGAGGTAGATTGCTGCTATAACTTGATGACCCTTCACATTCCTAACCATTTCCTTGGCTCTCTTGTAGAGTGTATCCATTGTTTTCAGTCCTTGATGTCCTTGAGGCGCAGATTCAATGCATGAACAGCAAATTTAATGTGTGGGTAGGACTCCTCCACTTTAGACCAAGCAGCCTTCATGTTCGCAGCACTGTCTGTCACCAGTGCAAATACCTTCTGTGGTCCAAGGTCATTGATGACAGCCTTCAGCTCATCTGCAATGTAGAGACCAGTGTGTCTGCTGTCCCTTGTCTGTGCTCTTGTAGAATATGTTTTAAAATGAAACATGTATGGAAACAGGTGAAATAACACTCCTCAGTTAGCAGGCTCAAGCAAGCTAAAACCCACACGGTAGCAAAAAAATAACTAGCAGAAAATGTTAACAAGTTAGAAATGATTTCAACACACTTTGCTGTAGGCTACTAATTACTAGTTATCAAAATATCATGTATGTCGTATAAAATATATTCAACCCACCCAGTATTGTAATCAAAGCTTACCAGAAAGCATGTTGTCCTTGGCTCAGACAGTGTAGTAGTGTGGGCTCAATAGCATCTCATTACTGTGCAAGATCTTGAGAATCAGCTGTACAGTCGTGGCCAAAAGTTTTGAGAATGACACAAATATTAATTTCCACAAAGTTTGCTGCTTCAGTGTCTTTAGATAATGTTGTTAGATGTTACTATGGAATACTGAAGTATAATTACAAGCATTTCATAAGTGTCAAAGGCTTTTATTGACAATTACATGAAGTTGATGCAAAGAGTCAATGTTTGCAGTGTTGACCCTTCATTTTCAAGACCTCTGCAATCCGCCCTGGCATGCTGTCAATTAACTTCTGGGCCACATCCTGACTGATGGCAGCCCATTCTTGCATAATCAATGCTTTGAGTTTGTCAGAATTTGTGGATTTTTGTTTGTCCACCCGCCTCTTGAGGATTGACCACAAGTTCTCAATGGGATTAAGGTCTGGGGAGTTTCCTGGCCATGGACCCAAATATCAATGTTTTGTTCCCTGAGCCACTTAGTTATGACTGTTGCCTTATGACAGGGTGCTCCATCATGCTGAAAAAGGCATTGTTCGTCACCAAACTGTTCCTGGATGGTTGGGAGAAGTTGCTCTCAGAGGATGTGTTAGTACCATTCTTTAGTCATGGCTGTGTTCTCAAGCAAAATTGTGAGTGAGTCCCCTCCCTTGGCTGAGAGATGCTTTTTGACAACAAGCTGTCTTCATCAAGCTGTCCTCATCAAGCTGTCCAGCTCTCTTCATCAAGCTGTCCTCATCGAGCTGTCCTCATCAAGCTGTCCTCATCAAGCTGTCTTCATCAAGCTGTCCTCATCAAGCTGTCTTCATCAAGCTGTCCTCATCAAGTTGTCCTCATCAAGCTGTCCAGCTGTCCTCATCAAGCTGTCCTCATCAAGCTGTCCAGCTGTCCTCATCAAGCTGTCCTCATCAAGCTGTCTTCATCAAGCTGTCCTCATCAAGCTGTCTTCATCGAGCTGTCCAGCTGTCCTCATCAAGCTGTCCTCATCAAGCTGTCCAGCTGTCCTCATCAAGCTGTCCTCATCAAGCTGTCTTCATCGAGCTGTCCTCATCAAGCTGTCCAGCTGTCCTCATCAAGCTGTCCTCATCAAGCTGTCCTCATCGAGCTGTCTTCATTGAGCTGTCAAGCTGTCCTCATCAAGCTGTCCAGCTGTCCTCATCAAGCTGTCCTCATCAAGCTGTCTTCATCAAGCTGTCCTCATCAAGCTGTCTTCATCAAGCTGTCCAGCTGTCCTCATCAAGCTGTCCTCATCAAGCTGTCCAGCTGTCCTCATCAAGCTGTCCTCATCGAGTTGTCTTCATCGAGCTGTCTTCATCAAGCTGTCTTCATCGAGCTGTCCTCATCAAGCTGTCCTCATCAAGCTGTCCTCATCAAGCTGTCCTCATTAAGCTGTCCAGCTGTCCTCATCAAGCTGTCTTCATCAAGCTGTCCTCATCAAGCTGTCCTCATCAAGCTGTCTTCATCAAGCTGTCCTCATCAAGCTGTCCTCATCAAGCTGTCCTCATCAAACTGTCCAGCTGTCCTCATCAAGCTGTCTTCATCGAGCTGTCCTCATCGAGCTGTCCTCATCGAGCTGTACTCATCGAGCTGTCCTCATCGAGCTGTCTTCATCAAGCTGTCTTCACCATGGTATCATCTCAGAAACACACAGACAAGGCTCTACACACAGACAGGGCTCTACACACAGACAGGGCTCTACACACAGACAGGGCTCTATAGGGCTCTACACACAGACAGGGCCCTGTAGGGCTCTACACACAGACAGGGCTCTACACACAGACAGGGCACTACACACAGACAGGGCTCTACACACAGACAGGGCTCTATAGATGGGAGTCTCCAGTAATAATAATGCCTGCAGTCAGTTAGGGAGATGTCTAAGACACAGGCACACACACACACACACAAACACACACACACACACACAGGCACACACACACACACACACACACACACACACACACACACACACAGGCACACACACACACGGTGGGAGGTCAATGGGAGGTCTGTGGGGGGTAGTGGGAGGTATGTGGGGGGTCTATGGGAGGTCTGTGAGGGATAGTGGGAGGTCTGAGGGGTAGTGGGAGGTCTGTGAGGGGTAGTGGGAGGTCTGTGAGGGGTAGCGGGAGGTCTGTGAGGGGTAGTGGGAGGTCTGTGGGGGGTAGTGGGATGTCTGTGGGGGGTAGTGGGAGGTCTGTGAGGGGTAGTGGGAGGTCTGTGTGGGCTCGTGGGAGGTCTGTGAGGAATAATGGGAGGTCTGTGGGGGATAGTGGGAGGTCTGAGGGATAGTGGTAGGTCTGTGAGGGATAGTGGGAGGTCTGTGGGATAGTGGGTGGTCTGTGAGGGATAGTGGGTGGTCTGTGAGGGATAGTGGGAGGTCTGTGGGGGATGGTGGGAGGTCTGTGGGGTATAGTGGGAGGTCTGTGGGGGATAGTGGGAGGTCTGTGAGGGATAGTGGAAGGTCTGTGAGGGATAGTGGGAGGTCTGTGAGGGATAGTGGGAGGTCTGTGAGGGATAGTGGGAGGTCTGTGGGGGATAGTGGGAGGTCTGTGAGGGATAGTGAGAGTTCTGTGTGCGTGTGTCTACCCCTGGCTCAATAAGCTGCTCTCCTCCTTATAGCCCTGAACCACAGCTACTATGTCCCTGGCCCATCAGCCCCCTCACTATAAGGGTTAAGTGCTGCTCGTTATGGTATAGCTACAGTAGGGAGATGCCCTGGACACGGTAGTGTGAACAGATACTAATCCATTCATAGAAAAACAGTTAGCTAATAGCTACGCTAACTAGCAACAGTGTGTTGAATTAAACTGTTAGCTAATAGCTACGCTAACTAGCAACAGTGTGTTGAATTAAACTGTTAGCTAATAGCTACGCTAACTAGCAACAGTGTGTTGAATTAAACTGTTAGCTAATAGCTACGCTAACTAGCAACACTTTTGTCAGTGTGTTGAATTAAACTGTTGCAAAACAATGAACTTAGGTGTACATATACTTTGATACAACTATAGGCTACTGGGTAAGTATAGGCTGCTGTTAACACTTAGGTCTGATGGTTTCTAAGACACTGCATTACAGCGTCACTCCAGCCCCGGGTTTGATTCCAGGCTGGGAGAGCCATATGAGAGCGGCGCACAATTGGCCCTGCGTTGTCTGGGTTAGCGAAGGGTTTGTCGGACGGAATTACCTTGTCTCATTGCGCTCTAGCGACTCCTTGTGGCGGGCCCGGGCGCCTGCAAGCTGACTCCGGTCGCCAGTTGGACGGTGTTTCCTCCGACACATTGGTGCGGTTGGCTTCCTGGTTAAGCGAGCAGTGTGTCAAGAAGCAGTGCGGCTTGGCTGGGTCGTGTTTCGGAGGACGCGTGACTCTCGACCTTCGCCTCTCCCGAGTCCGTTGGGGAGTTGCAGCGATTTAGGAGAAAAAGGGGTAGATAGAAAAGAAAGAAAGAAAAACGATGGTCATCGTTGACTGTTTCGTCTTTAAGAATTCTTGGACTACAAGTCAACCTTTAGGCTAGCCTGGGTACCAGTCTGTTTGTACCATCATGCCACTCACAAGGAGTTGACATGTTATTACAAACATATCTGGGACCAAGCTGCACTACCTTAAGGCCACTCTCACATAAACCTACTCTGTGAGTGTATATGATTGTAAGAAGCTTTTTTTATACCGTGTGTTTGAGAATTACATTGCTTTGAGGTATTCCTTCATTCCCTTGAGGTCTGTAATTTGCTAAAATAGGTGGGCCAATTCCATTAGATTTGGAACGGAAAGAAAGACTAAATTAAACAGACCTATTTATATAATGAATATGAATTAGAGGGCAGAAATGATTCAATATTAAAATCATTAGACCTCTCACTAAAGGCCTCTCACTAAAGACCTCTCACTAAAGACCTCTCACTAAAGACCTCTCACTAAAGACCTCTCACTAAAGGCCTCTCACTAAAGGCCTCTCACTAAAGGCCTCTCACTAAAGACCTCTCACTAAAGACCTCTCACTAAAGACCTCTCACTAAAGACCTCTCACTAAAGACCTCTCACTAAAGGCCTCTCACTAAAGACCTCTCACTAAAGACCTCTCACTAAAGACCTCTCACTAAAGACCTCTCACTAAAGACCTCTCACTAAAGGCCTCTCACTAAAGACCTCTCACTAAAGACCTCTCACTAAAGACCTCTCACTAAAGACCTCTCACTAAAGACCTCTCACTAAAGACCTCTCACTAAAGACCTCTCACTAAAGGCCTCTCACTAAAGACCTCTCACTAAAGACCTCTCACTAAAGGCCTCTCACTAAAGACCTCTCACTAAAGACCTCTCACTAAGGCCTCTCACTAAAGGCCTCTCACTAAAGACCTCTCACTAAAGACCTCTCACTAAAGACCTCTCACTAAAGACCTCTCACTAAAGACCTCTCACTAAAGACCTCTCACTAAAGACCTCTCACTAAAGACCTCTCACTAAAGACCTCTCACTAAAGACCTCTCACTAAAGACCTCTCACTAAGACCTCTCACTAAAGACCTCTCACTAAAGACCTCTCACTAAAGACCTCTCACTAAAGACCTCTCACTAAAGACCTCTCACTAAAGACCTCTCACTAAAGACCTCTCACTAAAGACCTCTCACTAAAGACCTCTCACTAAAGACCTCTCACTAAAGACCTCTCACTAAAGACCTCTCACTAAGACCTCTCACTAAAGACCTCTCACTAAAGACCTCTCACTAAAGACCTCTCACTAAAGACCTCTCACTAAAGACCTCTCACTAAAGACCTCTCACTAAAGACCTCTCACTAAAGACCTCTCACTAAAGGCCTCTCACTAAAGGCCTCTCACTAAAGACCTCTCACTAAGACCTCTCACTAAAGACCTCTCACTAAAGACCTCTCACTAAAGACCTCTCACTAAAGACCTCTCACTAAAGACCTCTCACTAAAGACCTCTCACTAAAGACCTCTCACTAAAGACCTCTCACTAAAGGCCTCTCACTAAAGACCTCTCACTAAAGACCTCTCACTAAAGACCTCTCACTAAAGACCTCTCACTAAAGACCTCTCACTAAAGACCTCTCACTAAAGACCTCTCACTAAAGACCTCTCACTAAAGACCTCTCACTAAAGACCTCTCACTAAAGACCTCTCACTAAAGACCTCTCACTAAAGACCTCTCACTAAAGACCTCTCACTAAAGACCTCTCACTAAAGACCTCTCACTAAAGACCTCTCACTAAAGACCTCTCACTAAAGACCTCTCACTAAAGACCTCTCACTAAAGACCTCTCACTAAAGACCTCTCACTAAAGACCTCTCACTAAAGACCTCTCACTAAAGACCTCTCACTAAAGACCTCTCACTAAAGACCTCTCACTAAAGACCTCTCACTAAAGACCTCTCACTAAAGACCTCTCACTAAAGACCTCTCACTAAAGACCTCTCACTAAAGACCTCTCACTAAAGACCTCTCACTAAAGACCTCTCACTAAAGACCTCTCACTAAAGACCTCTCACTAAAGACCTCTCACTAAAGACCTCTCACTAAAGACCTCTCACTAAAGACCTCTCACTAAAGACCTCTCACTAAAGACCTCTCACTAAAGACCTCTCACTAAAGGCTTCAGTCATACAAAAGTTATACTTAAATCCGAACTGGTTCTCTAGCCCGATTAGGAAGAATGTCTCACCCCTTGTTCAAGAATGGCCTTTTCCCCTTTATTCACATTACAACCTGTCACTTTCCATTATTTCAAAAAGAAACAATCTAAAAAATATTGCTATTTTTAAAACAATCCTTAGAAAGTTGGTTGCAATTTCAGTTGAATCCCCAGAAAAGACAAACAAATAATACAGCAAATATTATGGTTCAACTCAAATATACTAATTGATTAAAATAAATAAAAAATGCATTTATTAAAATTAAAAAAAATATATATATATATATATATATATTTGGAAATTATATCATAAATAGGACTGGTGGAGTTATGTCACACATGCAGCTAACAGAAATATATGGAAATGTCTGATCTATCCAAAATTACAACCAACTATTGCAGCATTACTGTAAAAATGAAAGAAGCAAGTGGAAGGATCTTGGATGTACCGATTCCATGACACATGGTTTATGAACTGATACGCAAAACAATGCCGGATTCAAAACGTATATATTTCCCCCCCCCAAAAAAAATATATATGGGGGATTGGAAATGATGCAGACAATTACATTGATGGAAGCTACAATCTGCATTATTAAAGCTGATCTACCCTTAAAAATAATACAAATAAATGAAAAAAGATAGCTGGGCCAAGACTTCCCATTCATTTAGATGACGTCGTAGATGCTACATTTATTTTGAAGCTGAACTTCACTCACTTCCAAATCACTGAACGCATGGATGACTCCAGGACAGAAGCAAAAGGCATAGAAAAGAGGGATAGAGAAAGATCGGGAGAACAAGAAACATAGCGAGAGGGTAGGAGAGAGAGAGAGAGAGAGAGAGAGAGAATCAAGCGGTGGATCGATAAGAATAGAAAGAGGGTAGGGAAGAGAGAGAGATTCAAGGGGTGGATCGATGAGAATAGAAAGAGGGTAGGGAAGAGAGAGAGATTCAAGGGGTGGATAGATAAGAATAGAAAGAGGGTAGGGAAGAGAGAGAGATTCAAGGGGTGGATCGATAAGAATAAAAAGAGGGAGGAGAAGAGAGAGGTGCTTGGAGAGAAGCATCCTAGAAAGGGAGAGGGAGACGCTTCCCAGCCCCAGGCAAAGCAGGCCAGTGACTGTGATGATGTTGATGGCCTTTCACTGTGCCACTGTCTGCATACTGCATACTCCCTCCCTCCTTATCGTATGCTTCCCAGTCCAAACAGTCCAAACAGTTTGCGCATATATCATGACAACATTTTGTGTTCGGGCAAAAAAAAAATTGGGGGGAAGATGGTCGAAGTTCGGTAGCCAGAATTTCATTTTTCAACTGAAGGTTTTTTAAGGGAGTATGTGAGGCACAGATGTTAGTTTTGCCAAGCCGAGATCTGCTAGGAGCAAACCAAACCTAGTGTGTCTATGCCTTTACTCTCTAGTAGTCACACAGTCCTGGTCAGACAGCAGGCTGCTTCACTGTTTTCAAAGGCCTCTCAGTCACTCCGTCTCTCACTGAAGTGGAGTGAACTCCAGTCTTGGCCCAGGACTGTGAGAGCATGTCTATAGTGTTTTACATGAGACGTGTGCCTGAGACTGTTTCAAGCGGCAGTTTGAAAAGTTGGCCTCTGAGAGTGCCTCTCGTCATCGATAGTATTTTAGATGAGGTATGCGTAACGAGATCTGTGGGGGGTAGTGGGAGGTCTGTGGGGGGTAGGGGGGGGGTCTGTGAGGGATAGTGAGATGTCTGTAGGGGATAGTGGGAGGTCCTTGTTTCAAATGAACACGCAGAAGTATAAAAGCAGTATGTCACATCTATCAGAGGACCCAGTCAGAGGGCCCAGTCAGAGGACCCATTCAACACACAAGGTAAATACTGTAGTATATCAGCCCCAGGCTCTACAGATAGGTTCAAGGGCATGTCCCTGGTTAAGTCTGAGGGTCTGACAGTGTGTCTACAGATAGGTTCAAGGGCATGTCCCTGGTTAAGTCTGAGGGTCTGACAGTGTGTCTACAGATAGGTTAAAGGGCATGTCCCTGGTTAAGTCTGAGGGTCTGACAGTGTGTCTACAGATAGGTTAAAGGGCATGTCCCTGGTTAAGTCTGAGGGTCTGACAGTGTGTCTACAGATAGGTTCAAGGGCATGTCCCTGGTTAAGTCTGAGGGTCTGACAGTGTGTCTACAGATAGGTTCAAGGGCATGTCCCTGGTTAAGTCTGAGGGTCTGACAGTGTGTCTACAGATAGGTTAAAGGGCATGTCCCTGGTTAAGTCTGAGGGTCTGACAGTGTGTCTACAGATAGGTTCAAGGGCATGTCCCTGGTTAAGTCTGAGGGTCTGACAGTGTGTCTACAGATAGGTTAAAGGGCATGTCCCTGGTTAAGTCTGAGGGTCTGACAGTGTGTCTACAGATAGGTTCAAGGGCATGTCCCTGGTTAAGTCTGAGGGTCTGACAGTGTGTCTACAGATAGGTTAAAGGGCATGTCCCTGGTTAAGTCTGAGGGTCTGACAGTGTGTCTACAGATAGGTTAAAGGGCATGTCACTGGTTAAGTCTGAGGGTCTGACAGTGTGTCTACAGGCTCTACAGACAGGTTGAAGTGCCAAGGCCCTTATCAAGAGAACACACTGCAGTTCGAGAGCAGTATTTCTGTACTCTCCTCATTCTCATGGGAGAGCACGCTCAGGCTCAGTAGAGGAATATAACTGAAGAAAAACAGGGATGACTCGCGTCTCTCTCAGTGTTTCAGTCTGAGAATCGGAGGGACTGAGTATCGATTTGCCACAGTTTACCCTACAGCGGTGTAGAGTGGAGCCCAACATACTGAGTAATGGTATTTTAGCTGCAGAGAGGGTTGGTCTCATCGGTTAGAGCTGGTTATTGGTTTATCTGGGATTGTTGTGTTGTTTAAATGCCATGTATGTTTATTTACCTCCATAGTATTCATCTAGTAGTCTGTTTAGAAACTACACAAAACAGGTAGTACTGTATAGTATAATATATAGTATAATATACAGTATAATATATAGTATAATATATAGTATAATATATAGTATAATATATAGTATAATATATAGTATAATATACAGTATAATATATAGTATAATATATAGTATAATATATAGTATAATATATAGTATAATATACAGTATAATATATAGTATAATATATAGTATAATATATAGTATAATATATAGTATAATATATAGTATAATATACAGTATAATATATAGTATAATATATAGTATAATATATAGTATAATATATAGTATAATATATAGTATAATATACAGTATACCCGACAGTCTGTTTACCTTCATAGTATTTTATTTATGTGTTTATTTTATTTAACCTTTATTTAACTAGTCAAGTCAGTTAAGAACAAATTCTTATTTACAACGACGGCCTACAATGGCTCTTATATACAGTAACTCAGTGCTCTGATTGGCCTGACACGTCAGTCTCTCTGGGCCTCTCCATGCTGCTGTCTGGCCATAGCTCATTGGAGCAAAACCCACCTCTCTCCCTCGATCTCTCTGTTTTTCTCTCAGTTTCTCTCTTGCTTATTAGCTATCCCTCTGTCTGTCCGTCCGTCCGTCTGTCTGTCCCTGCCTCCCTCCCTCCCTCTTTCTCTGGTGGGGGTGGGAGGGAGGCAGAGGTTAAAAAACCTCTTGCTTTGCTACCCAGTCCTCTCCCTCTTCTCCCTCCTCCCCTCCAGTATCTTTCCCCCCCGTGATCGATCCAGGTCTAAACTAAGTTAATCTCACTGATCCATCACCATTAGCTCTATATCTTTAAAGGAGCATTCAGTCGTAATTTAAAAAAGGCCTGATAGATATGGGATAAAATGGCTCTCAGTATCTTTGCTGTTAAAAAGCTGTACGAAACTGAGATAAAAGGTACCTTGAGGAGAATAAACAGCAGGACTGTCTTCGCCTCGCTAGCCTCGTCTCGCCTCACCTTACCTCTCCACACATTAAATAGGATGAATTAATCAAGAGGTTTTCATATTCACAATATTTGACTCTTCTCTTTTTTTGCAGGAGTCGATTTTAAAATGAAGACACTGGAGATAGATGGCATCAAAGTTAGGATACAGATATGGTAAGTTGTGAATGCATGCAGCCAGAGCATTCTACTAAAGTAGGTCAAACATGGGAATCACCCCTTTGAATATAGTGAATGTCCTAGTTCAGTGTCAGGGATGTTCAGTCTTATCCCACGCTATTCTGTCAGGGATGTTCAGTCTTATCTCATGCTATTCTGTCAGGGATGTTCTGTCTTAGCCCATACTGTTCTGTCAGTGATGTTCAGTCTTACCCCATGCTATTCTCTCAGGGATGTTCAGTCTTACCCCATGCTATTCTGTCAGGGATGTTCAGTCTTACCCCATGCTAGGGATGTTCAGTCTTACCTCATGTTATTCTGTCAGGGATGTTCAGTCTCACCTCATGCTATTCTGTCAGGGATGTTCAGTCTTACCCCATGCTATTCTGTCAGGGATGTTCAGTCTTACCCCACGCTATTCTGTCAGGGGTGTTCAGTCTTACCCCATGCTATTCTGTCAGGGATGTTTAGTCTTACCTCATGCTATTCTGTCAGGGATGTTCAGTCTTACCCCATGCTATTCTGTCAGGGATGTTCAGTCTTACCACACGCTATTCTGTCAGGGATGTTTAGTCTTACCCCACGCTATTCTGTCAGGGATGTTCAGTCTTACCCCATGCTATTCTGTCAGTGATGTTCAGTCTTACCCCATGCTATTCTGTCAGGGATGTTTAGTCTTAGCCCATGCTATTCTGTCAGGGATATTCAGTCTTACCTCATGTTATTCTGTCAGGGATGTTCAGTCTTACCCCACGCTATTCTGTCAGGGATGTTTAGTCTTAGCCCATGCTATTCTGTCAGGGATGTTTAGTCTTAGCCCATGCTATTCTGTCAGGGATATTCAGTCTTACCTCATGTTATTCTGTCAGGGATGTTCAGTCTTAGCCCACGCTA
Source organism: Oncorhynchus kisutch (assembly GCF_002021735.2). NCBI lineage: Eukaryota > Metazoa > Chordata > Actinopteri > Salmoniformes > Salmonidae > Oncorhynchus > Oncorhynchus kisutch. Next base: position 8,623,054 of record NC_034185.2, on the reverse strand, counting down.
TTCTGTCAGGGATGTTCAGTCTTAGCCCACGCTATTCTGTCAGGGATGTTCAGTCTTAGCCCACGCTATTCTGTCAGGGATGTTCAGTCTTAGCCTATACTGTTGTTTACTCAGACTTGACACTAAACCAGTTCCTCCTGCCCTGCAAGGAGTCTTATCTCAAGATTAAAAAAAAAAAGTTTGAACTCACGAAGATCCACATTGGATTGAAACATTGCCTGATATTATCACTATTCGCTACCTGTTTTGTCATTTTCTAAGAGAGGGTGTTTGACATTTGATTTCTTCCAGGGACACAGCAGGACAGGAGAGATATCAGACCATCACTAAGCAGTACTACAGACGAGCACAGGTAAGGTAACGCTACTCTTCCCTCAAGATATTGTAGGTAAGAGGTCAGATCAGGTAAGATTATTTTACTGGAGCTCCACTCTTTCTTGAGTCTAATCCGTCTGGTCATTAGCCTGGAGACGAGGGAGCTCTCCCTTCTGCACTTGTAGCTAAAGCTGCAGTTGTATGTCAAATATGTACTGTAGTTATGGTTGGTAGCACAGTTTCTTGGTGCTAGTTTCCTCCTGTCCACTCACCACCCTAAACCACGTGGGGTTGCTGTGACAACCATAACTGAATTAGCTGACAATTCGTCTTCTCTCCCCTCATCTCCTACCCTCTCCTCTTCCCTCCCCTCATCTCCTCTTCCCTTCCCTCATCTCCTACCCTCTCCTCTTCCCTCCCCTCATCTCCTACCCTCTCCTCTTCCCTCCCCTCATCTCCTACCCTCTCCTCTTCCCTCCCCTCAATTCCTCCCCTCTCCTCTTCCCTCCCCTCATCTCCTACCCTCTCCTCTTCCCTCCCCTCATCTCCTACCCTCTCCTCTTCCCTCCCCTCTTCTCTCCTCTTCCCTCCCCTCATCTCCTACCCTCTCTTCTTCCCTCCCCTCTTCTCTCCTCTTCCCTCCCCTCATCTCCTACCCTCTCCTCTTCCCTCTACCTCATCTCCTACCCTCTCCTCTTCCCTCCCCTCATCTCCTACCCTCTCCTCTTCCCTCCCCTCATCTCCTACCCTCTCCTCTTCCCTCCCCTCATCTCCTACCCTCTCCTCTTCCCTCCCCTCATCTCCTACCCTCTCCTCTTCCCTCCCCTCATCTCCTACCCTCTCCTCTTCCCTCCCCTCATCTCCTACCCTCTCCTCTTCCCTCCCCTCATCTCCTACCCTCTCCTCTTCCCTCCCCTCATCTCCTACCCTCTCCTCGCCTCTCTTCAGGGAATCTTCCTGGTTTACGACATCACAAGTGAGCGATCCTTCCAGCACATCATGAAGTGGGCCAGCGATGTGGACGAGGTGAGATCAAGGGGAACAAGGGTCAGGCCAACTTATTTTATATAGCAGCACAGGGTGCTTTTGTCAAATCAGACTGAATGACCCTCCCTCCCTCCCTCCCTCCCTCCCTCCCTCCCTCCCTCCCTCCCTCCCTCCCTCCCTCCCTCCCTCCCTCTCTCTCAGTATGCTCCTGATAACATCCAGAGGATCCTCATAGGGAACAAGTCAGACGAGGAGGAGAAGAGGCAGGTAGCTACAGAACAGGGCAACAAGCTGGCCAAGGATTATGGGATGGACTTCTTTGAGACAAGTGCCTTCACCAACCATAACATAACAGAGGTGAGTGGCTGATAGCTCCCGTAGAAACACTGTACGGCTGGCTGCCTGCCTGTCTGTCACAGGACCATTGGCAAACACCACGGCCAGACTACCGGTATGTGAACTATTGATGACGATAAAATGGAACAACATTTCATCCTTAGTCACCTTGTCTTATTCTGTATCTCCCAGAGTCCAAGTGATATACAGTGGGGCAAAAAAGTATTTAGTCATCCACCAATTGTGCAAGTTCTCCCACCTAAAAAGATGAGAGAGGCCTGTAATTTTCATCATAGGTACACTTCAACTATGACAGACAAAATGAGAAAAAAAATTCCAGAAAATCACATTGTAGGATTTTTTATGAATTTATTTGCAAAATATGGTGGAAAATAAGTATTTGGTCATCTACAAACAAGCAAGATTTCTGGCTCTCACAGTTGACATACAGTGATCAGTGGAATCTGCTGATGGGAGAACAGGCTCGTAATAAAAAGACCCGGAACAGAGCAAATGGAACGGCATCAAACATCTAGAAACCATGGAAACCATGTATTTTGATTCCATTCCACTGATTCCACTCCTGTCATTACCACCAGCCCGTTCTTCTCAAGTAAGGTGCCATCATACCTCCTGTTCACCACAGCCTATATACAGGATCACAGATCAGACGGAGATCAGTTCCACCACACTGTGAGGTCTCAGACCGTTGTAATGGAGCTCAGAGAGAGGAAGATCTAAGGATAGCAGAGAGACTTTGAGTTTTCAATTACGGTGCCATCAACCTCCTGACATGTACAATGCCTTCGGAATGTATTCAGACCCCTTGACCTTTTCCACATTTTGTTACGACACAGCCTTACTCTAAAATGTATTAAATTACTTTATTTCTACACCCAATACACCAATAATGACAAAGTGAAAACAGGTTTTCATACATTTTTGCAAATGTATTAAAACTTTTAAAAAACGAAATACCTTATTTAAATAAGTATTCAGACCCTTTACTATGAGACTTTAAATTAAGCTCAGGTGCATCCTGTTTCCATTGATCATCCTTGAGATGTTTCTACAACTTGATTGGAGTCCACCTGTGGTAAATTCAATTGATTGGACATGATTTGGAAAGGCACACACCTGTCTATATAAGGTCTCACAGTTGACAGTGCAAAAACCAAGCCATGAGGTCGAAGGAATTGTCCATAGAGCTCAGAGACAGGATTTTGTTGAGGCACAGATCTGGGGAAGGGTACCAAAACATTTCTGCAGCATTGAAGGTCCCCAAGAACACAGTGGCCTCCATCATTCTTAAATGGAAGAAGTTTGGAACCACCAAGACTCTTCCTAGAGCTGGCCGCACAGACAAACTGAGCAATCAGGGGAGGAGGGCCTTGGTCAGGGAGGTGACCAGGAATCCGATGGTCACTCTGAAAGAGCTGCAGAGCTCCTATGTGGAGATGGGAGAAACTTCCAGAAGGACAACCATCTCTGCAGCACTCCAGCAATCAGGCCTTTATGGTAGTTGCCAGACCGAAGCCACTCCTCAGTAAACGGAACATGACAGCTCGCTTGGAGTTTGCCAAAAGGCACCTAAAGGACTTTCAGACCATGAGAAACAAGATTGAACTCTTTGGCCTAAATGCCAAGTGTCACGTCTGGAGGAAATCTGGCACCTCCTCTACGGTGAAGCATGGTGGTGGCAGCATCATGCTGCGGGGATGTTTTTCAGCGGGAAAGACTGGGAGACCAGACTGGGAGACCGAAGCCACTCCTCAGTAAACGGAACATGACAGCTCGCTTGGAGTTTGCCAAAAGGCACCTAAAGGACTTTCAGACCATGAGAAACAAGATTGAACTCTTTGGCCTAAATGCCAAGTGTCACGTCTGGAGGAAATCTGGCAGAGGGAAAGATAAACGGAGCAAAGTACAGAGAGATCCTTGATGAAAATCTGCTTCAGAGCGTTCAGGACCTCAGACTGGGGCGAAGATTTACCTTCCAACAGGACAACAACCCTAAGCACACAGCCAAGACAACGCAGGAGTGGCTTCGGGACAGGTCTCTGAATGTTCTTGAGTGAACCAGCCAGAGCCCGGACTTGAACCCGATCGAACATCTCTGGAGAGACCTGAAAATAGCTGTGCAGCGATGCTCCCCATCCAACCTGACAGCTTGAGAGGATCTGCAGAGAAGAATGAGAGAAACTCCCCAAGTACAGGTGTGCCAAGGTTGTAGTGTCATATCCAAGTAGACTCTAGGCTGTAATCGCTGCCAAAGGTGCTTCAACAAAGTACTGAGTAAAGGGTCTAAATACTTATGTAAAAAATTATAATCTAAAAACCTGTTTTATCTTTGTCATTATGGGGTATTGTGATGTCATTATGGGGTATTTTTTTTGTAGATTTATGAATGGAAAAAACTATTTGATCCATTTTAGAATAAGTCAAGGGGTCTGAATACTTTCTGAATGCACTGTATACAGTGATTATATATAGTGACATATACAGTGACATATATACTGTGATATATACAGTAATATATAATAATAATAATATATATATATATATCTATATATATATATATATATATATATATATATATATTTGCACTAACAGTTAAATTAATGATTGGTGTTGCAAAACACGTTTCTGTCCTTCACCCAGTCCTTCACGCGATTGGCTGAGCAGGTCCTGTCGGCCAATAAGAAGGACCTGGACCTCCTGAGGGCGTCGGTCACAGACGAGCTCAACCTCACCGCCCTGGAGGAGGAGGAGGGCATCACAGACGGGGCCGCCGCCTCACAGAAGAGCTGCTGGTGTTAAGGGCCTGGTCAAAAGTAGGGAACTAAATAGGGAATAAGGTGAGAAAAGTAGGGAACTATATAGGGAATAGGGTGAGAAAAGTAGGGAACTATATAGGGGATAGGGTGAGAAAAGTAGGGAACTATATAGGGAATAGGGTGAGAAAAGTAGGGAACTATATAGGGAATAGGATGAGAAAAGTAGGGAACTATATAGGGAATAGGGTGAGAAAAGTAAGGAACTAATATAAGGAATAGGGTGAGAGAAGTAGGGAACTATATAGGGAATAGGGTGAGAGAAGTAGGGAACTATATAGGGAATAGGGTGAGAGAAGTAGGGAACTATATAGGGAATAAGGTGAGAGAAGTAGGGAACTATATAGAGAATAGGGTGAGAGAAGTAGGGAACTAATATAGGGAATAGGGTGAGAGAAGTAGGGAACTATATAGGGAATAGGGTGAGAGAAGTAGGGAACTATATAGGGAATAGGGTGAGAGAAGTAGGGAACTATATAGGGAATAGGGTGAGAGAAGTAGGGAACTATATAGGGAATAGGGTGAGAGAAGTAGGGAACTAATATAGGGAATAGGGTGAGAGAAGTAGGGAACTATATAGGGAATAGGGTGAGAGAAGTAGGGAACTATATAGGGAATAGGGTGAGAGAAGTAGGGAACTATATAGGGAATAGGGTGAGAGAAGTAGGGAACTATATAGGGAATAGGGTGAGAGAAGTAGGGAACTAATATAGGGAATAGGGTGAGAGAAGTAGGGAACTATATAGGGAATAGGGTGAGAGAAGTAGGGAACTAATATAGGGAATAGGGTGCCACTTCTCCTTATGTAAGGACTGGGTCTGGCTGCGTTTAAAATCACACCCTATTCCTTATGCGAGCTCTGCTTGAAGGTAGTGCACTTTGTAGGGAATAGAGTGACAAAAGTGATGCCCTATGTAGGGAATAGAGTGACAAAAGTGATGACCTAGGTAGGGAATAGAGTGACAAAAGTGATGCCCTATGTAGGGAATATGGTGGGAGGGGGAGGGGGGGGGGTGACACTTCTCGTAGCTGATTGCCTTTCTACCATTGTAGGTGGTGTACTGGTGTTTGATAGGTTTTTACCAGTGATGTTTGTAAAACCCTGGATTGCTAATGCTATGTATTGGCCAATGAGATGCTTTGAAGTCACCGGTCGGCCATATTGGCTCTCCTCAGAAAAGCAGTCCTCTAGGAATGAATGGAATTCTACAGTATTTCATTGAAATGTTTCAAGGACAAAATTACATGTATTTAAGTATTTTTTTGTTATAGTGGGAACAGTAATATCAGTACTTAATTTAATTTTTAGTTTTTTTATTCTCTATATTTTTTGGTATGTTTAGCTCACACAATATAATTTAAAAGTATGCTTTAAGTTGTCTGTAATAGAATAAATGTGGCAAAAACAAATATAGACATTTATAAATACATTTCTATATCTTCCTAGGTATTTTTTTTTACACTGGTGGGGGAGTACCAAGATGGAGGCGCGGTGGCTTCAAAACAGTGCCCCTTTATCAGTCATCTAGAAAGCATAGTGGTTTTTCATGGTATTTTTCATTGTAGTTCATAGATTTCGGCACCAGACGGTGCTACTGATACATGCTGCGTTGCTATATGAAGCCGATACACTGCAGAGCTGTTGATGAAGGGGGTCACGACACATTACACACACTGTTCTACTGTAGTGAGTCTCAAATCACACTGCTCGGCTCTGCTCAGACCTACTGCACTATAGGGGATAGGGTGTCGTTTGTAGTGCAGACAATGTTCCGTTTAGTTTTAGCTTTACAAATTGTGTTTCTCAATACAACTTTCCATGATCATGTCCGTTAGTTTAATGTTAGTTTAAAGCTATGAGCATTAACAAGGCCTGGAAAAAGGTGTTGACTTTTAATTTCGATGCTCTAGAAATATTCCATCTGTGATTCTATCTATGATGACATATTTAGTTTGCTTCAGGTTTACGCCATATTATCCACTAGATAGCTGCTGTTTCCGGAGTAGCCCATCGAATGGAAACTTAGAAACGTATCATCCAGACTAGCAAAGGACCAGCAAGAGATGTGTCATGTGTCCGACGTCCGTCCTCATCTTCTTCTGTCTTGCAACTTCAATGAAGTTAATTATTTAACTGTTCATGATACCCCTATATCCCTCGTTTAGCCTTTTGACCCGATTGGCTATAGGAACTGATCTTAGGACTGACCTCTACTGTCTGCAGCTACTGACTCAATGTTACTACCGCTACTGTCAAGAACTACTGTTTGTGTGCAAGTGATAATAAGGTATGTCGTTTTGAATGAAATACAGGACTATGATCTCTAAGGGTGAAATACAGGACTATGATCTTAAAGGGTGAAATACAGGACTATGATCTCTAGATACAGGACTATGATCTCTAGATACAGGACTATGATCTCTAGATACAGGTGGAATACAGGACTATGACCTCTAAGGGTAAAATACAGGACTATGATCTCTAGATACAGGACTATGATCTCTGATACAGGACTATGATCTCTGATACAGTTGAAATACAGGACTATGATCTCTGATACAGCTGAAATACAGGACTATGATCTCTGATACAGGTGAAATACAGGACAATGATCTCTAGATACAGGACTATGATCTCTGATACAGGACTATGATCTCTAGATACAGGTGGAATACAGGACTATGATCTCTAGATACAGGTGGAATACAGGACTATGATCTCTAGATACAGGTGAAATACAGGACTATGATCTCTGATACAGTTGAAATACAGGACTATGATCTCTGATACAGCTGAAATACAGGACTATGATCTCTGATACAGGTGAAATACAGGACAATGATCTCTGATACAGGACAATGATCTCTAGATACAGGACTATGATCTCTGATACAGGACTATGATCTCTAAGGGTGAAATACAGGACTATGATCTCTGATACAGGACTATGATCTCTAAGGGTGAAATACAGGACTATGATCTCTGATACAGGACTATGATCTCTAAGGGTGAAATACAGGACTATGATCTCTAGATACAGCTGAAATACAGGACTATGATCTCTAGATACAAGTGAAATACAGGACTATGATCTCTAAGGGTGAAATACAGGACTATGATCTCTAGATACAGGTGAATTACAGGACTATGATCTCTGATACAGGTGAAATACAGGACTATGATCTCTAATGGTGAAATACAGGACTATGATCTCTAATGGTGAAATATAGGACTATGATCTCTGATACAGCTGAAATACAGGACTATGATCTCTAAGGCTGAAATACAGGACTATGATCTCTAAGGGTGAAATACAGGACTATGATCTCTAAGGCTGAAATACAGGACTATGATCTCTAAGGCTGAAATACAGGACTATGATCTCTAAGGGTGAAATACAGGACTATGATCTCTAAGGCTGAAATACAGGACTATGATCTCTAAGGGTGAAATACAGGACTATGATCTCTAAGGGTGAAATACAGGACTATGATCTCTGATACAGCTGAAATACAGGACTATGATCTCTAAGGCTGAAATACAGGACTAGGATCTCTAAGGCTGAAATACAGGACTATGATCTCTAAGGCTGAAATACAGGACTATGATCTCTAAGGGTGAAATACAGGACTATGATCTCTAAGGGTGAAATACAGGACTATGATCTCTAAGGGTGAAATACAGGAATATGATCTCTAAGGGTGAAATACAGGACTATGATCTCTAAGGGTGAAATACAGGACTATGATCTCTAAGGGTGAAATACAGGACTATGATCTCTAAGGGTGAAATACAGGACTATGATCTCTAAGGGTGAAATACAGGACTATGATATGATCTCTAAGGGTGAAATACAGGACTATGATCTCTAAGGGTGAAATACAGGACTATGATCTCTAAGGGTGAAATACAGGACTATGATCTCTAAGGGTGAAATACAGGAATATGATCTCTAAGGGTGAAATACAGGACTATGATCTCTAAGGGTGAAATACAGGACTATGATCTCTAAGGGTGAAATACAGGACTATGATCTCTAAGGGTGAAATACAGGACTATGATCTCTAAGGCTGAAATACAGGACTATGATCTCTAAGGCTGAAATACAGGGTGAAATACAGGACTATGATCTCTAAGGGTGAAATACAGGGTGAAATACAGGACTATGATCTCTAAGGCTGAAATACAGGGTGAAATACAGGACTATGATCTCTAAGGGTGAAATACAGGACTATGATCTCTAAGGCTGAAATACAGGACTATGATCTCTAAGGGTGAAATATAGGACTATGATCTCTAAGGGTGAAATACAGGACTATGATCTCTAAGGCAGAAATACAGGACTATGATCTCTAAGGGTGAAATACAGGACTATGATCTCTAAGGGTGAAATACAGGACTATGATCTCTAAGGGTGAAATACAGGACTATGATCTCTAAGGGTGAAATACAGGACTATGATCTCTAAGGGTGAAATACAGGACTATGATCTCTAAGGGTGAAATACAGGACTATGATCTCTAAGGGTGAAATACAGGACTATGATCTGTGATGATGAAATGTATATCTGTGCTGTTTGATCATAACTACTTGAATTACATTTGGTGGAAATACATAAGGAGGAACGTTGTAATACTTTCAGATGTTTATTGAATAAATACTGGCAGATGTATGACTCATCATGCTGTGTGGTAACTTGATGAAATAGAGAAAGAAAAAGGGGTACGATTGGCCACCCCTATGTCATGGACCAATAGGAATCAATAAAGCATGAATTGGATTGAATTCCAGGCAAACAGCGCCCAATGGCTTTCACGAATGACTTTTTAGTTGTTGTTTTTATTGATGCCTGTTTCAGGGACTAATTTAGACCTGGGTGTCAAATGGAAAGACCAGTAGGACATCAGCTCCTGTGTCTCAGAAAGTAGAAATCTGGAATATAAAGTATTTTGCTTCTTCTTCTTCTTCTTCTCTTTTTTACCAGTAGGTGGAATAGTTGGATAACTCATGTTTTACATGATCTCATTGCATCCATATATCCCAGGAAAAGAACCTAAAAGTTTAAATAATTGTATCCGGATGAATGTTGTGTCTGTTTTGGGTTTACAAGTACATGTAGTTCTAGAAGGATCTTTTCCTTCAACTCCAAATCTGTTTTCATTTAATCCTGGCAAGACTGAGGATCACGACGAAACACAAGCAACGATTCCTCAGTCCGAGGTGACAGCGAGGGTGACTGGCAGCCTATGGTGTCCCGTGAGGCTCAGTTGGTAGAGCATGGCGCTTACAATGCCCGGGTTCCTTACGGGTTCCTTACGGGTTCCTTTTTTTCCCACGCAGAACAAATATGGGAAAAATGCATGCAGTCAACTCCTGTAAATCACTCTGGATTAGAGCGTCTGCTAAATGACTAACACGTGAATCTGCATAATAATGATGATGTGTCAGAGGTATTGCTGTGAAGTCTACCTGACTGAAATGGCAGCTTTGGGATATATCTCTGTATCTGTGTGACACCCACTCTCTCTGGTTACGTCTCTCCTCCTCTCCAACGTGTGCACCTGGTCAATCCCCTCACTGCTTCAAAGGAAATAAATGGTCTAAGAAATATGCAACCAGCAATGCAATGCTTTTAGATTTGTGGGGAAGTAGTGAATGAGTACACACTTCTGAAGAAAGGAGATATTATTGGGATGTATCCTCTCTCTCTCTCTCTCTCTCTCTCTCTCTTCACTCTCTCTTCACTCTCTCTCTTTCTCTCTCTCCTCTCTCTCTCTTTCTCTCTCTCTTCACTCTCTCTTTCTCTCTCCTCTCTCTCTCTCTCTCTCTCTCTCTCACTCTTCACTCGTTCTCTTCACTCTCTCCTCACTCTTTATTCATCTCTCTCTCTCTCTCTCTCTCTCTCTCTCTCTCTCTCTCTCTGGCAGACACACACACAGATGGAGAGACCGTACTCTCTATAATTTGGTGGGAACTAGTCCACTAGTCTAATCCGTGGCGTGGCGTGTCAGAGAAAGCAGTGATCAGAGCACATCACACAGAACCCTGAGCTGCCGCCTCTGGGTGAGAGAATGAGAGGGGGGGCTGCTATAGCAGTTCTGTGAGATAGAGAAGACCCTCCCCGACCTGAAATATCCCTCTCCCTCATGCATCTCTCTCGCTCTCGCTCGGAAACACACACCCCCTTTCATACACACAAACACACACACACAGTTGGTGCCATGAGGAGAGTAGCTACCATATCTCAAGTAGGTCCAATTCTGCTTAGTGTGAAGACAGAGGGAAACATAGATGCTTGAGAGAGAGAGGATCCTCATCCTCTAGTGCAGGGGTATTCAACTCTGACCCTACCAGGTCTGTAGCCTGCTGGTTCTCTGTTCTACCTGATCATTAACATTGCACCCACCTGATGTCCCAGGTCTAAATCAGTCCCTGATTAGAGGGGAATCACCCACCCAATGTCCCAGGTCTAAATCAGTCCCTGATTAGAGGGGATTCGCCCACCTGGTGTCCCACGTCTAAATCAGTCCCTGATTAGAGGGGAATCACCCACCTAATGTCCCAGGTCTAAATCAGCCCCTGATTAGAGGAGAATCACCCACCTAATGTCCCAGGTCTAAATCAGTCCCTGATTAGAGGGGAATCACCCACCCAATGTCCCAGGTCTAAATCAGTCCCTGATTAGAGGGGATTCGCCCACCTGGTGTCCCAGGTCTAAATCAGTCCCTGATTAGAGGGGAATCACCCACCTAATGTCCCAGGTCTGAACCAGTCCCTGATTAGGTGGCTTCCATGTCCAGAGGCTCTAGTGGTTATTTATAGAGATTAGAGGAAGATACATGGGATTGGGGCTGTCCCAAATGGCACCCCATTCCCTGTTGGCCCCTGGTCAAAAGTAATGCAAAATATAGGGAACATGGTGTCATTTGGGATACAGTTTGGATGTCATGAAAGAAACACCGTCTGCATCTTAACCTACACCATCTCACAGATGCTTCTAGAACTAATCCAACTGCCTTTCATCAGGCTCCATTCAATCGCATTTAGGAACAGTAGGAGGGAGTGTGTGTGTGAGAGAGAGAGAGTGTGTGTTTGTGATAGAGAGTGTATTTGTGAAAGTGTGTGTGTGTGTGTGTGGGGGGGGCTACAGATTAATCACACTCCCCTCGTCCCTCTGTGCTATCATGGCATCCCAGGGCCGGGAGCTGGGACCAAGCTGTGCCTTTAGGGAAGACAGTTCACACACACATGCACTCAGACACGCACACACACATGCAAACACACACACACACACTGTCGTTGTCACAGCACAGGGCCACAGTTTGAAATCCCCTCCGCTCCTCCATTTCTACACCTTAGCCCCCATCCCAAAAATCTTGTCAGAGTGTGACCGTGTCCTAGCCACCCATTGGCCACCACTCTCCCCCCACCTCTAGTTAGCCTGAACACCACTCTCCCCCCTCCTCCCCCTAACCCTCCTCTAGTTAGCCTGAACACCACTCTCCCCCCTCCTCCCCTAACCCTCCTCTAGTTAGCCTGACCACCACTCTCCCCCCTCCTCCCCCTAACCCTCCTCTAGTTAGCCTGGCCACCACTCTACCCCCTCCTCCCCCTAACCCTCCTCTAGTTAGCCTGACCACCACTCCCCCCCCCCCCCTAACCCTCCTCTAGTTAGCCTGGCCACCACTCTCCCCCCTCCTCCCCCTAACCCTCCTCTAGTTAGCCTGACCACCACTCTCCCCCCTCCTCCCCCTAACCCTCCTCTAGTTAGCCTGGCCACCACTCTCCCCCTCCTCCCTCTAACCCTCCTCTAGTTAGCCTGACCACCACTCTCCCCCCTCCTCTAGTTAGCCTGACCACCACTATCCCCCCTCCTCCCCCTAACCCTCCTCTAGTTAGCCTGACCATCACTCTCCCCCCCCTCCCCCTAACCCTCTTCTAGTTAGCCTGAACACCACTCTCCCCCTCCTCCCCTAACCCTCCTCTAGTTAGCCTGACCACCACTCTCCCCCCCCCCTAACCCTCTAACCCTCTTCTAGTTAGCCTGAACACCACTCTCCCCCTCCTCCCCTAACCCTCCTCTAGTTAGCCTGACCCCCACTCTCCCCCTCCTCCCCTAACCCTCCTCTAGTTAGCCTGACCACCACTCCCCCCCCCTAACCCTCTAACCCTCTTCTAGTTAGCCTGAACACCACTCTCCCCCTCCTCCCCTAACCCTCCTCTAGTTAGCCTGACCCCCACTCTCCCCCCTCCTCCCCCAAACCCTCCTCTAGTTAGCCTGACCCCCACTCTCCCCCTTCCTCCCCCTAACCCTCCTCTAGTTAGCCTGGTGACAAACCAAAAACAAACATCTGAAACATTTCCTCATAACAGTACATCAAGAAAACTATGTTCTTGTTATGGCAGGAGGGAGGATGAAGGGAGGAGAGGAGGGCGATGTTCTGTGTTGTTATGGGAGGAGGGAGGATGAAGGGAGGAGAGGAGGGCGATGTTCTGTGTTGTTATGGGAGGAGGGAGGATGAAGGGAGGAGAGGAGGGCGATGTTCTGTGTTGTTATGGGAGGAGGGAGGATGAAGGGAGGAGAGGAGGGCGATGTTCTGTGTTGTTATGGGAGGAGGGAGGATGAAGGGAGGAGAGGAGGGCGATGTTCTGTGTTGTTATGGCAGGAGGGAGGATGAAGGGAGGAGAGGAGGGCGATGTTCTGTGTTGTTATGGGAGGAGGGAGGATGAAGGGAGGAGAGGAGGGCGATGTTCTGTGTTGTTATGGGAGGAGGGAGGATGAAGGGAGGAGAGGAGGGCGATGTTCTGTGTTGTTATGGGAGGAGGGAGGATGAAGGGAGGAGAGGAGGGCGATGTTCTGTGTTGTTATGGGAGGAGGGAGGATGAAGGGAGGAGAGGAGGGCGATGTTCTGTGTTGTTATGGGAGGAGGGAGGATGAAGGGAGGAGAGGAGGGCGATGTTCTGTGTTGTTATGGGAGGAGGGAGGATGAAGGGAGGAGAGGAGGGCGATGTTCTGTGTTGTTATGGGAGGAGGGAGGATGAAGGGAGGAGAGGAGGGCGATGTTCTGTGTTGTTATGGGAGGAGGGAGGATGAAGGGAGGAGAGGAGGGCGATGTTCTGTGTTGTTATGGGAGGAGGGAGGATGAAGGGAGGAGAGGAGGGCGATGTTCTGTGTTGTTATGGGAAGAGGGAGGATGAAGGGAGGAGAGGAGGGCGATGTTCTGTGTTGTTATGGGAGGAGGGAGGATGAAGGGAGGAGAGGAGGGCGATGTTCTGTGTTGTTATGGGAGAAGGGAGGATGAAGGGAGGAGAGGAGGGCGATGTTCTGTGTTGTTATGGGAGGAGGGAGGATGAAGGGAGGAGAGGAGGGCGATGTTCTGTGTTGTTATGGGAAGAGGGAGGATGAAGGGAGGAGAGGAGGGCGATGTTCTGTGTTGTTATGGGAAGAGGGAGGATGAAGGGAGGAGAGGAGGGCGATGTTCTGTGTTGTTATGGGAGGAGGGAGGATGAAGGGAGGAGAGGAGGGCTCAGTGTGCATGTGGAAGAGGAGTTTGACATTGGTGGTGGGTGGAGATGGGGAGGGAGAATGTGTGTGTCTGTGTGCATGTGTTTCTCTCTCTCTCTGTCTGTTTCTCTCTCTCTCTCGCTCTCTCTCTGTGTGTAGTGTCTGTTTCTCTCTCTCGCTCTCTCTCTGTGTGTATGTGTCTGTTTCTCTCTCTGTGTGTGTGTCTTTATCTCTCTCTCTCTGTGTTTGTCTGTTTCCCTCTGTCTGTTTCTCTGTCTGTCTGTCTCTGTGTGTGTGTGTGTGTGTGTGTGTGTGTGTGTGTGTGTGTGTGTGTGTGTGTGTGTGTGTGTGTATGTGCGTGTGTGTGTGTGTGTGTGTATCTGTGATCAGCAGCAGCTTTAAGGCAACTCTTCAGTGTTATGACTGTAGTGATGTCATCCTCCCACCTCTTCTCTTCTCCGCGGTGTGTTCACTCCAGAGTGAGTCACTCTTCTTCTTCCCCTCCAGAGCTCCCTGAGAGGAGGAGAGGTGTGCACTGCTGAATGATAAACAGGCCAGATCTCCCTCACCGCTGAATGATAAACAGGCCAGATCTCCCTCACCGCTGAATGATAAACAGGCCAGATCTCCCTCACTGCTGAATGATAAACAGGCCAGATCTCCCTCACTGCTGAATGATAAACAGGCCAGACCTCCCTCACCGCTGAATGATAAACAGGCCAGATCTCCCTCACCGCTGAATGATAAACAGGCCAGATCTCCCTCACCGCTGAATGATAAACAGGCCAGATCTCCCTCACCGCTGAATGATAAACAGGCCAGATCTCTGTCACTGCTGAATGATAAACAGGCCAGATCTCGCTCACTGCTGAATGATAAACAGGCCAGATCTCCCTCACTGCTGAATGATAAATAGGCCAGATCTCCCTCACCTCTGAATGATAAACATGCCAGATCTCCCTCACTGCTGAATGATAAACAGGCCAGATCTCCCTCACTGCTGAATGATAAACAGGCCAGATCTCCCTCACTGCTGAATGATAAACAGGCCAGATCTCACTCACTGCTGAATGATAAACAGGCCAGATCTCCCTCACTGCTGAATGATAAACAGGCCAGATCTCACTCACTGCTGAATGATAAACAGGCCAGATCTCCCTCACCGCTGAATGATACACAGGCCAGATCTCCCTCACCGCTGAATGATAAACAGGCCAGATCACTGTCACTGCTGAATGATAAACAGGCCAGATCTCCCTCACCGCTGAATGATAAACAGGCCAGATCACTGTCACTGCTGAATGATAAACAGGCCAGATCTCTCTCACTGCTGAATGATAAACAGGCCTGATATCCCTCACTGCTGAATGATACACAGGCCAGATCTCCCTCACCGCTGAATGATAAACAGGCCAGATCTCCCTCACTGCTGAATGATAAACAGGCCAGATCTCCCTCACTGCTGAATGATAAACAGGCCAGATCTCCCTCACTGCTGAATGATAAACAGGCCAGATCTCCCTCACTGCTGAATGATAAACAGGTCAGATCTCCCTCACTGCTGAATGATAAACAGGCCAGATCTCCCTCACTGCTGAATGATAAACAGGCCAGATCTCCCTCACTGCTGAATGATAAACAGGCCAGATCTCCCTCACTGCTGAATGATAAACAGGCCAGATCTCCCTCACCGCTGAATGATAAACAGGCCAGATCACTGTCACTGCTGAATGATAAACAGGCCAGATCTCCCTCACCGCTGAATGATAAACAGGCCAGATCACTGTCACTGCTGAATGATAAACAGGCCAGATCTCTCTCACTGCTGAATGATAAACAGGCCTGATATCCCTCACTGCTGAATGATACACAGGCCAGATCTCCCTCACCGCTGAATGATAAACAGGCCAGATCTCCCTCACTGCTGAATGATAAACAGGCCAGATCTCCCTCACTGCTGAATGATAAACAGGCCAGATCTCCCTCACTGCTGAATGATAAACAGGCCAGATCTCCCTCACTGCTGAATGATAAACAGGCCAGATCTCCCTCACTGCTGAATGATAAACAGGCCAGATCTCCCTCACTGCTGAATGATAAACAGGCCAGATCTCCCTCACTGCTGAATGATAAACAGGCCAGATCTCCCTCACTGCTGAATGATAAACAGGCCAGTTTTGAAGCTGCAGTCTTTTTCTTCTACTTATATATGTTAAAATATATCTTATTTTTTATATTCCTCCAGTCCCTCTATACATACCTATGCATACAAACACAGGCACGCATGAATGCATGCACACACAGGTGGGTGCATAATTGGAAGTGAGAGAGGCAGAGCTGTAAACTAGACAAGCTGCCAATTGTTAAAACAAACATATTCTTCATTCAGCCAAAGTCTAGATTAGTGTCAAGAATGTGGCTAAATATTAATGGCTAAGAGCTGCTTATTGGAAATGTATGGGAAAGACTGCTGAAACGATTATCCACAATTTAACTAAACTGCTTCTTGTGTGGTTGAGAGACTAAAATGTGTGAGAGTAATTGATAGAGAGAGAGATGCTCAACATGCTCTGCTCACTGTGATGGTCCGGGGCCTAAACCAACAACAGAAACAACACCAGACACTATGGAACACAAAGCTTCTACTATCTCAACCTGGAATATACACGAACTGAGGTCCTCTGCCTGTGGCCTAAAGAGCAGGAACCCAGAATTCATCAAAGAAATTAGAAATACAGACATTGTCATCCTACAAGAAACGGTAATGGTATAAAGGAGACAGACCCACTGGTTGACCTCTAGGTTACAGAGAGCTGGTAGCCCATCCACCAAACTACCAGGTGGGTGGTATAGAGGAGACAGACCCACTGGTTGACCTCTAGGTTACAGAGAGCTGGTAGTCCCATCCACCAAACTACCAGGTGGGTGGTATAAAGGAGACAGACCCACTGGTTGACCTCTAGGTTACAGAGAGCTGGTAGCCCATCCACCAAACTACCAGGTGGGTGGTATAAAGGAGACAGACCCACTGGTTGACCTCTAGGTTACAGAGAGCTGGTAGTCCCATCCACCACACTACCAGGTGGGTGGTATAAAGGAGACAGACCCACTGGTTGACCTCTAGGTTACAGAGAGCTGGTAGTCCCATCCACCACACTACCAGGTGGGTGGTATAGAGGAGACGGACCCACTGGTTAACCTCTAGGTTACAGAGAGCTGGTAGTCCCATCCACCAAACTACCAGGTGGGTGGTATAGAGGAGATGGACCCACTGGTTACCCTCTAGGTTACAGAGAGCTGGTAGTCCCATCCACCAAACTACCAGGTGGGTGGTATAAAGGAGACAGACCCACTGGTTGACCTCTAGGTTACAGAGAGCTGGTAGTCCCATCCACCAAACTACCAGGTGGGTGGTATAGAGGAGATGGACCCACTGGTTGCCCTCTAGGTTACAGAGAGCTGGTAGTCCCATCCACCAAACTACCAGGTGGGTGGTATAGAGGAGACGGACCCACTGGTTGCCCTCTAGGTTACAGAGAGCTGGTAGTCCCATCCACCAATCTACCAGCTCTACCAATCATTGGTGTCCCAAGATGGCGTAGCAGTAAGTCGTCCTGTCCTGTCGTGTCCCTGTATATATCGTTTCTTTTTCGTTTTTTACATATTTTTCTCCGCATATCTCTTTAAAAACATTTTGCTAAACCTAAGCTTCCAAATACTCTCCTGCAACCCGCCTCACCCAATGTAGCTATTTTTCCTAAAGTATTTATATTTACTTCGGAACCCCTCAACTGAAGCTAGCCAGCTAACCACCAGCTATGCTAGCGGTCTTCAGCTAACCGGTCAGCTGGATCTTCACAACTATCTATCTAGCTAAACTGCAACCCCGGATGATTACTCCTGGCTAGCGTTTCCACCCACTTAGCTTGAAGCTAGCCTGGCCTGCGCACCTGTGCTACCACCGTAGCATACTCCTGAGCTACAATACCCGGGCCCACGACCGGTCTATCGATGTCACCGCATGAAGAGGAATAAACAGACTCACCCCATCGCGACGTCCCCCAAAGGCTAACTCTCTAGCCCTCGCTATCTCCCTGCTTGCTAATTCGGCCTGCTAACTGCTAGCTTGTCCAGCTCCGGTCCGCTAACTGCTACCTTGTCTAGCCCGGGCCTACAAACTGTTAGCTTGTTAGCACAGGCCTGCTAACCGCCTGAATCGCCGCGTCCCAAACGCTCACCGGACCCATATTTACTTTCTATCTCTTTTGACTTTTAATTTGTTTATACCTTCCGGAAACCTGCCTCACCCAATGTGATACGGAATCGCTATTATTTTTTTATTTTTAGAACACACTCAAGAACCTCCAGAAGCTAACCAGCTAACTAGCTACAAGCTATTTAGTCATTGTTAGTTTTTTTTTACCTGGATAACACTCGCCAGTCCAGCTTCCCTGCCCCATCCACCGCTGCCCCCTGGACACTGATCTCTTGGCTACATAGCTGATGCACGCTGGACTGTCCATTAATCACGGTACTCCATTCTGCTTGTTTGTTTTATCTGTTGGCCCCGTTGCCTAGTCTACGCCATTTTACCTGCTGTTGTTGTGCTAGCTGATTAGCTGTTGTCTCATCTACTGTTTTAGCTAGCTTTCCCAATTCAACACCTGTGATTACTGTATGCCTCGCTGTATGTCTCTCTCAAATGTCAATATGCCTTGTATACTGTTGTTCAGGTTAGTTATCATTGTTTTAGTTCACAATGGAGCCCCTAGTTCCACTCTTCATACCCCTGATAACTCCTTTGTCCCACCTCCCACACATGCGGTGACCTCACCCATTACTACCAGCATGTCCAGAGATACAACCTCTCTCATCATCACCCAGTGCCTGGGCTTACCTCCGCTGTACCCGCACCCCACCATACCCCTGTCTGCGCATTATGCCCTGAATATATTCTACCATGCCCAGAAACCTGCTCCTCTTATTCTCTGTCCCCAACGCTCTAGGCAACCAGTTTTGATAGCCTTTAGCCGCACCCTCATACTACTCCTTCTCTGTTCCGCGGGTGATGTGGAGGTTAACCCAGGCCCTGCATGTCCCCAGGCACCCTCATTTGTTGACTTCTGTGATCGAAAAAGCCTTGGTTTCATGCATGTCAACATCAGAAGCCTCCTCCCTAAGTTTGTTTTACTCACTGCTTTAGCACACTCTGCTAACCCTGATGTCCTTGCTGTGTCTGAATCCTGGCTCAGGAAGGCCACCAAAAATGCAGAGATTTCCATACCCAACTATAACATCTTCCGTCAAGATAGAACTGCCAAAGGGGGAGGAGTTGCAGTTTACTGCAGAGATAATGGTAATGTCATACTTTCCAGGTCCATACCCAAACAGTTCGAACTACTAATTTTGAAAATTACTCTCTCCAGAAATAAGTCTCTCACGGTTGCCGCCTGCTACCGACCCCCCTCAGCTCCCAGCTGTGCCCTGGACACCATTTGTGAATTGATCGCCCCCCATCTAGCTTCAGAGTTTGTTCTGTTAGGTGACCTAAACTGGGATATGCTTAACACCCCGCCAGTCCTACAATCTAAGCTAGATGCCCTCAATCTCACACAAATCATCAAGGAACCCACCAGGTACAACCCTAACTCTGTAAACAAGGGCACCCTCATAGACGTCATCCTGACCAACTGGCCCTCCAAATACACCTCCGCTGTCTTCAACCAGGATCTCAGCGATCACTGCCTCATTGCCTGTATCCGCTACGGAGCCGCAGTCAAACGACCACCCTTCATCACTGTCAAACGCTCCCTAAAACACTTCTGTGAGCAGGCCTTTCTAATCGACCTGGCCCGGGTATCCTGGAAGGACATTGACCTCATCCCGTCAGTTGAGGATGCCTGGTCATTCTTTAAAAGTAACTTCCTCACCATTTTAGATAAGCATGCTCCGTTCAAAAAATGCAGAACTAAGAACAGATACAGCCCTTGGTTCACCCCAGACCTGACTGCCCTCGACCAGCACAAAAACATCCTGTGGCGGACTGCAATAGCATCGAATAGTCCCCGTGATATGCAACTGTTCAGGGAAGTCCGGAACCAATACACGCAGTCAGTCAGGAAAGCGAAGGCCAGCTTCTTCAGGCAGAAGTTTGCATCCTGTAGCTCCAACTCCAAAAAGTTCTGGGACACTGTGAAGTCCATGGAGAACAAGAGCACCTCCTCCCAGCTGCCCACTGCACTGAGGCTAGGTAACACGGTCACCACTGATAAATCCATGATTATCGAAAACTTCAATAAGCATTTCTCAACGGCTGGCCATGCCTTCCGCCTACTTCAACCTCGGCCAACAGCTCCGCCCCCCCCCCCCCCCCCCCCCGCAGCTCCTCGCCCAAGCCTCTCCAGGTTCTCCTTCACCCAAATCCAGATAGCAGATGTTCTGAAAGAGCTGCAAAACCTGGACCCGTACAAATCAGCTGGGCTTGACACTCTGGACCCTCTATTCCTGAAACTATCTGCCACCATTGTCGCAACCCCTATTACCAGCCTGTTCAACCTCTCTTTCATATCGTCTGAGATCCCCAAGGATTGGAAAGCTGCCGCAGTCATCCCCCTCTTCAAAGGGGGAGACACCCTGGACCCAAACTGTTACAGACCTATATCCATCCTGCCCTGCCTATCTAAGGTCTTCGAAAGCCAAGTCAACAAACAGGTCACTGACCATCTCGAATCCCACCATACCTTCTCCGCTGTGCAATCTGGTTTCCGAGCCGGTCATGGGTGCACCTCAGCCACACTCAAGGTACTAAACGATATCATAACCGCCATCGATAAAAGACAGTACTGTGCAGCCGTCTTCATCGGCCTTGCCAAGGCTTTCGACTCTGTCAATCACCATATTCTTATCGGCAGACTCAGTAGCCTCGGTTTTTCGGATGACTGCCTTGCCTGGTTCACCAATTACTTTGCAGACAGAGTTCAGTGTGTCAAATCGGAGGGCATGCTGTCCGGTCCTCTGGCAGTCTATGGGGGTGCCACAGGGTTCAATTCTCGGGCCGACTCTTTTCTCTGTGTATATCAATGATGTTGCCCTTGCTGCGGGCGATTCCCTGATCCACCTCTACGCAGACGACACCATTCTATAAACTTTCGGCCCGTCTTTGGACACTGTGCTATCTAACCTCCAAATAAGCTTCAATGCCATACAATACCCTAGTAAAACTGACTATCCTACCGATCCTCGACTTCGGCGATGTCATCTACAAAATGGCTTCCAACACTCTACTCAGCAAACTGGATGCAGTCTATCACAGTGCCATCCGTTTTGTCACTAAAGCACCTTATACCACCCACCACTGCGACTTGTATGCTCTAGTCGGCTGGCCCTCGCTACATATTCGTCGCCAGACCCACTGGCTCCAGGTCATCTACAAGTCTATGCTAGGTAAAGCTCCGCCTTATCTCAGCTCACTGGTCACGATGGCAACACCCATCCGTAGCACGCGCTCCAGCAGGTGTATCTCACTGATCATCCCTAAAGCCAACCCCTCATTTGGCCGCCTTTCGTTCCAGTACTCTGCTGCCTGTGACTGGAACAAATTGCAAAAATCGCTGAAGTTGGAGACTTTTATCTCCCTCACCAACTTCAAACATCAGCTATCTGAGCAGCTAACCGATCGCTGCAGCTGTACATAGTCTATTGGTAAATAGCCCACCCTTTTTCACCTACCTCATCCCCATACTGTTTTTATTTATTTACTTTTCTGCTCTTTTGCACACCAATATCTCTACCTGTACATGACCATTTGATCATTCATCACTCCAGTGTTAATCTGCAAAATTGTAATTATTTGCCTACCTCCTCATGCCTTTTGCACACATTGTATATAGACTCCCCCTTTGTTTTCTACTGTGTTATTGACTTGTTAATTGTTTACTCCATGTGTAACTCTTTGTTGTCTGCTCACACTGCTATGCTTTATCTTGGCCAGGTCGCAGTTGCAAATGAGAACTTGTTCTCAACTAGCCTACCTGGTTAAATAAAGGTGTTCTCAACTAGCCTACCTGGTTAAATAAAGGTGAAATAAAAAAAATTAAAAAATTAAAAGGTGGGTGGTATAGAGGAGACAGACCCACTGGTTAACCTTTAGGTTACAGAGAGCTGGTAGTCCCATCCACCAAACTACCAGGTGGGTGGTATAGAGGAGACAGACCCACTGGTTAACCTTTAGGTTACAGAGAGCTGGTAGTCCCATCCACCAAACTACCAGGTGGGTGGTATAGAGGAGACAGACCCACTGGTTAACCTTTAGGTTACAGAGAGCTGGTAGCCCATCCACCAAACTACCAGGTGGGTGGTATAGAGGGGATGGACCCACTGGTTGCCCTCTAGGTTACAGAGAGCTGGTAGCCCATCCCCTAAACCACCAGGTGGGTGGTATAGAGGAGATGGACCCACTGGTTAACCTTTAGGTTACAGAGAGCTGGTTGTCCCATTCACCAATCTACCAGGTGTGAAACAGGGAAGTGACTCAGGGGGTATGCTAACTTGGTATAGAGCAGACCTAACTCACTCCATTAAATTAGTCAAAACAGGAACATTTTACATCTGGTTAAAAAAAAAGAAGGAAATTATCTCAACAGAGAAATGTGTGCTATCTATATCCTCCCAATATAATCCCCATACCTTAACGATAACATCTTCTCCATCCTAGAGGGGGAGATTAACCATTACCAGGCCCAGGGAAATGTATTAGTCTGTGGCAACCTAAGTGCCAGAACTGGACAAGAACCCGATACCCTCAGCACACAGGGGGACAAACACCTACCTGGAGGTGACAGCATTCCCTCCCCCTGATGCCCTCCTCGGCACAACTATGACAACATAACAAACCAAAATGGGTCAGAACTGCTGAAGCTCTGTCGGACGCTGGGTATGTACATAGTCAATGGTACTGTGGGCTTCGAGGGGACTCCTATGGTAGGTACACCTATAGCTCATCTCTTGGCAGTAGTTCTGTAGACTACTTTATCAGTGACCTCAACCCAGAGTCTCTCAGAGCGTTCACAGTCAGCCCACTGATGCCACTATCAGATCACAGCAAAATCTCAGTCTACTGGAACAGAGCAATACTCAATCATGAGGCATCAAAGCCAAATGAACTGAATAATATTAAGAAATGCTATAGATGGAAGGACAATAGTCTGGAAATCTACCCCAAAAACAATTTGGCAATAACAAATTCAATCTCTTCTAGACATTTTCCTGGACGAAAGGTTTCATTATAAAGCTATACATTTGGAAGTAGAAAACCTAAACAATATATCAACTTCCCTATCAAATATAAAGATTTCAAGCAGACATCCTAAGAAAATTAACAACAATTGTTTGATGAAGAAAAAAACTAAAAAAGAAATGGAGAAACCTATCCAACTAAATCAAATCAAATCAAATCAAATGTATTTATATAGCCCTTCGTACATGAGCTGATATCTCAAAGTGCTGTACAGAAACCCAGCCTAAAACCCCAAACAGCAAGCAATGCAGGTGTAGAAGCACGGTGGCTAGGAAAAACTCCCTAGAAAGGCCAAAACCTAGGAAGAGACCTAGAGAGGAACCAGGCTATGTGGGGTGGCCAGTCCTCTTCTGGCTGTGCCGGGTGGAGATTATAACAGAACATGGCCAAGATGTTCAAATGTTCATAAATTACCAGCACGGTCAAATAATAATAATCACAGGCAGAACAGTTTAAACTGGAGCAGCAGCACGGCCAGGTGGACTGAGGACAGCAAGGAGTCATCAGGCCAGGTAGTCCTGAGGCATGGTCCTAGGGCTCAGGTCCTCCGAGAGAGAGAAAGAAAGAGAATTAGAGAAAGCACACTTAAATTCACACAGGACACCGAATAGGACAGGAGAAGTACTCCAGATTTAACAAACTGACCCTAGCCCCCCGACACAAACTACTGCAGCATAAATACTGGAGGCTGAGACAGGAGGGGTCAGGAGACACTGTGGTCCCTTCCGAGGACACCCCCGGACAGGGCCAAACAGGAAGGATATAACCCCACCCACTTTGCCAAAGCACAGCCCCCACACCACTAGAGGGATATCTTCAACCACCAACTTACCATCCTGAGACAAGGCTAAGTATAGCCCACAAAGATCGCCGCCACGGCACAACCCAAGGGGGGGCGCCAACCCAGACAGGAAGATCACATCAGTGACTCAACCCACTCAAGTGACGCACCCCTCCTAGGGACGGTATGAAAGAGCCCTAGTAAGCCAGTGACTCAGCCCATGTAATAGGGTTAGAGGCAGAGAATCCCAGTGGAAAGAGGGGGACCGGCCAGGCAGAGACAGCAAGGGCGGTTTGTTGCTCCAGAGCCTTTCCGTTCACCTTCCCACTCCTGGGCCAGACTACACTCAATCATATGACCCACTGAAGAGATGAGTCTTCAGTAAAGACTTAAAGGTTGAGACCGAGTTTGCGTCTCTTACATGGGTAGGCAGACCATTCCATAAAAATTGAACTCTATAGGAGAAAGCCCTGCCTCCAGCTGTTTGTTTAGAAATTCTAGGGACAATTAGGAGGCCTGCGTCTTGTGACCTTGTACGTGTAGGTACGTGTGACCTTGTACGTGTATGTACGGCAGGACCAAATCAGAGAGATAGGTAGGAGCAAGCCCATGTAATGCTTTGTAGGTTAGCAGTAAAACCTTGAAATCAGCCCTTGCTGAGACCCAGAAAACCTGAGACTACGCCCTTACCATGGTGAATCTCTAAAACAATACAGAAATACACTACGGAAAAAGAAGGAACAGCATGCCAGAAATCAGCTCAATGGGATTGAAGAATCCATAGAATCACTTCTGGGAAATTCTAAACAAACAACAACACAAAGAGCTTTCTATCCAAAATGGAGTTGTATGGATAAACCACTTCTCCAATCTGATTGGCTCTATAACAAAGAACAAACAGCAAAAACATACATGATCAAATACACATTTTAGAATCAGCTATTAAAGACCAGAACCCAATTTGACCCCAATAACTACCGTGGGATATGCATCAACAGCAACCTTGGGAAAATCCTCTGCATTATCATTAACAGCAGACTTATACATTTCCTCAGTGAAAACAATGTACTGAGCAAATGTCAAATTGGCTTTTTACCAAATTACCATACGACAGACCACGTATTCACCCTGCACACCCTAATTGACAAACAAACAAATCAAAACAAAGGCAAAGTCTACTCATGCTTTGGGGATTTCAAAAAAGCGTTTGACTCAATTTGGCATGAGGATCTACTGTACAAAATTTTGGTGAAGTAGTGTTGGGGGAGAAACATATGACATTATAAAATCTATGTACACAAACAAAAATTGTGCGGTCAAAATTGGCAAAAAACATACACATTTCTTTCCTGAGACAGGGATGCAGCTTAAGCCCCACCCTCTTCAACAAAAATATCAACAAATTGGCGAGGGCACTGGAAAAGTCTGCAGTACCCAGCCTCACCCTACAAGAATCTGAAGTCAAATGTCTACTGTTTACTGATGATCTGGTGATTCTGTCCCCAACCAAGGAGGGCCTACAGCAGCACCTAGATCTTCTGCACAGATTCTGTCAGACCTGGGCCCTGTCAGACCTGGGCCCTGTCAGACCTGGGCCCTGACAGACCTGGGCCCTGACAGACCTGGGCCCTGTCAGACCTGGGCCCTGACAGACCTGGGCCCTGACAGACCTGGGCCCTGACAGACCTGGGCCCTGACAGACCTGGGCCCTGACAGACCTGGGCCCTGACCTAGAGGGGGAGGACAAACTCAAATGGTCCACCCACACAGACAGCGTGGTGAAGAAGGCGCAACAGAAATTTGGCTAACTTTTATAGATGCACAATCAAGAGCATCCTGTCGGGCTGTATCACCGCCTGGTACGGCAACTGCTCCGCCCACAACCGTAAGGCTCTCCAGAGGGTAGTGAGGTCTGCACAATGCATCACCGGGGGCAAACTACCTGCCCTCCAGGACACCTACATCACCCAATGTCACAGGAAGGCCAAAAAGATCATCAAGGACAACAACCACCCGAGTCACTGCCTGTTCACCCCGCTATCATCCAGAAGGCGAGGTCAGTACAGGTGCATCAAAGCTGGGACCGAGAGACTGAAAAACTGCTTCTATCTCAAGGCCATCAGACGGTTAAACAGCCATCACTAACATTGAGTGGCTGCTGCCAACATACAGACTCAATCTCTAGCCACTTTAATAATTCATAATTGGATGTAATGAATGTATCACTAGTCACTTAAACAAGGCCACTTTATATAATGTTAACATACCCTACATTACTCATCTCATATGTACTGTATTCTATACCATCTACTGCATCTTGCCTATGCCGTTCAGCCATCGCTCATCCATATATTTATATGTACATATTCTTATTCATTCCTTTACACTTGTGTGTATAAGGTAGTTGTTGTGAAATTGTTAGATTACTTGTTAGATATTACTGCACGGTCGGAACTAGGAGCACAAGCATTTGGCTACACTCGCATTAACATCTGCTAACCATGTGTATGTGACCAATAAAATGTGATTTGATTGGACAGTAAATCTCAGTAAGACAAAAATAATGGTGTTCCAAAAAAGGTCCAGTTGCCAGGACCACGAATACAAATTCCATCTAGACACCGTTGCCCAAGAGCACACAAAAAACTATACATACACTACCGTTCAAAAATGTGGGGTCACTTAGAAATGTCCTTGTTTTTGAAAGAAAAGCCCATTTTGTCCAGTAAAATAACATAAAATTGATCAGAAATACAGTGTAGACATGGTTAATGTTGTAAATGACTATTGTAGCTGGAAACGGCTGATTTTTTTATGGAATATCTACATAAATGTACAGTTATCAGCAACCATTACTCCAATGTCCAAGTTGATCATTTTAAAAGGCTAATAGATCATTAGAAAACCCTTTTGCAATTATGTTAAAATTATGTGAAAACTGTTCTGATTAAAGAAGCAATAAAACTGGCCTTCTTTAGACTAGTTGAGTATCTGGAGCGTCATCATTTGTGGGTTCGATTACAGGCTCAAAATGGCCTGAAACAAAAAAGTTTCTTCTGAAACTCATTAGTCTATTCTTGTTCTGAGAAATTAAGGCTATTCCATTCGAGAAATTGCCAAGAAACTGAAGATCTCGTACAACTCTGTGTACTACTCCCTTCACAGAACAGTGCAAACTGGCTCTAACCAGAATGGAAAGAGGAGTGGGAGCCCCCGGTGCACAACTGAGCAAGAGGACAAGTACAGTCAACCCATAGGGCTCTGGTAAAAAGTAGGACATTATGTACTGTCGTGGCCAAAAGTTTTGAGAGTGACACAAATATTAATTTTCACAAAGTCTGCTGCCTCAGTTTGTATGATGGCAATTTGCATATACTCCAGAATGTTATGAAGAGTGATCAGATGAATTGCAAGTAAGAGAGAGCAACTTCTCCCAACCATCCAGGAACAGTTTGGTGACAAACAATGCCTTTCCCAGCATGATGGAGCACCTTGCCATAAGGCAACAGTGATAACTAAGTGGCTCGGGGAACAAAACATTGATATTTTGGGTCCATGGCCAGGAAACTCCCCAGACCTTAATCCCATTGAGAACTTGTGGTCATGATTCTGACAAATTCACAAATTCTGACAAACTCCAAGCATTGATTATGTCAGAATGGGCTGCCATCAGTCAGGATGTGGCCCAGAAGTTAATTGACAGCATGGCAGGGCGGATTGCAGAGGTCTTGAACACTGCAAATATTGACTCTTTGCATCAACATCATGTAATTGTCAATAAAAGCCTTTGACACTTATGAAATGCTTGTAATTATACATCAGTATTCCATAGTAACATCTGACAAAAATATCTAAAGACACTGAAGCAGCAAACTTTGTGGAAATTAATATTTGTGTCACTCTCAAAACTTTTGGCCACGACTGTACATTAGAGTGTCTAGTTTAAGAGACCGGCCCCCTCACAAGTTCTCAACTGGCAGTTTCATTAAATAGTACCCGCAAAACACTAGTCTCAACGTCAACAGTGAAGGACTCCAGGATGCTGGCCTTCTAGGCAGAGTTGCAAAGAAAAAGCCAGATCTCAGACTGGCCAATAAAAATCAAAGATTAAGATGGGCATCAGAACACAGACACTGGACAGAGGAACTCTGCGTTGTATGAGATCTTCAGTCTTTTAAAATGATCAACGAGGATTAGCTAGCACAACGTGTCATTGGAACACAGGAGTGATGGTTGCTGATAATGGGATTCTGTACACCTATGTAGATATTCCATTTAAAAAATCTGCCGTTTCCAGCTACAATAGCCATTTACAACATTAACAATGTCTACACTTTATTTCTGACCAATTTGATGTTATTTTATTGGACAGAAAATGTGCTTTTCTTTAAAAATCAAGGACATTTCTAAGTGACCCCAAACTTTTGAACGGTAGTGTACCTTGGCCTGAACATCAGAGCCACAGTTAACTTTCACAAAGCTGTGAACAATCTGAGAAACAAGGCAAGAAGGGCCTTCTATGCCATCAGAAGGAAAAAAAATACTTGAATCAATTATAGAACCCATTGCCCTTCATGGTTGTGAGTTCTTGGGGTCCGCTCAGAAACCAAGAATTCACAAAATGGGACAAACCCCAAATTGAGACTCTTGCAGAATTCTGCAAAAAATATCCTCTGTAATGCATGCAGAACAGAATTACGCCGATACACGCTAATTATCAAAATCCAGAAAAGAGCTGTTAAATTCCACAACCAATAAATCCGATTTTGATAAACTCCCATATCTATTGGGTGAAATTCCACAGTGTGCCATCACAGCAGCAAGATGTGTGACCTGTTGCCACAAGAAAAGGGCAGCCAGTGAAGAACAAACACCATTGTAAATACAACCCATATTTATGTTTATTTATCTTCCCATTTGTACTTTAACTATTTGCACATCATTACATCACTGTATATAGACATAATATGACATTTGAAATGTCTTTATTCTTTTGTAACTTCTGTATGTGTAATGTTTACTGTACATTTTTTATTGTTTATTTCTCTTTTGTTTATTGTCTATTTCACTTGCTTTGCCGATGTTAACACATGTTTCCCATTAACACATGTTGCCAATGCCAGTCAAGCCCTTAAATTGAATTGAGAGAGCAGTATAGCGGTATAAAATATGTGTTTGTTTTTTAACAGACACACACAAACGTTTAAACCCAATAAAACAAGGTTACTTAGAATGAACTCCTTCGGACTCAACTCAACAGTATTTTCCTCATCTATGATTTGTGTTGCAGTAGATCTGTGATGCAACTCGTACCTCAAGTGGAGCTACAGCCTTAAAATACACCTAGTAAATAATTGATGATTTACCCTCCATTCTCCCTTTGCTTTCCAGTATTTGTTTGTGGGGCTTCTCTATGACTGGTGTTTATTGGTCTAGCACCAAGAGGCCCAAGCAAATTCAGCCAATGATACGCCGAAGGTTATCGATTCAAATATGTGCTGGGGTATTGCAACCAGTGGAGGCTGCTGAGGGGAGGACGGCTCATAATAATATCTGGAACGGAGGGAATGGAATGGAACCCATGTGTTTTGATGCATTTGATACCATTACAATGATTTCTACATGCTACTACCCCCGCTACATGCTACTACCCCCTCGACATGCTACTACCCCCTCTACATGCTACTACCCCCTCGACATGCTACTACCCCCTCTACATGCTACTACCCCCTCGGCATGCTACTACCCCCTCTACATGCTACTACCCCCTCGACATGCTACTACCCCCTCTACATGCTACTACCCCCGCTACATGCTACCACCCCTGCTACACTTTCCCATCTGTGCCCCTCTACATGCTACTACCCCCTCGACATGCTACTACCCCCTCTACATGCTACTACCCCCTCGACATGCTACTAACCCCTCGACATGCTACTACCCCCTCTACATGCTACTACCCCCTCTACATGCTACTACCCCCTCTACATGCTACTACCCCCTCTACATGCTACTACCCCCTCTACATGCTACTACCCCCTCTACATGCTACTACCCCCTCTACATGCTACCACCCCTGCTACACTTTCCCATCTGTGCCCCTCTACATGCTACTACCCCCTCGACATGCTACTACCCCTCGACATGCTACTACCCCCGCTACATGCTACTACCCCCGCTACATGCTACTACCCCCTCTACATGCTACTACCCCCTCTACATGCTACTACCCCCTCTACATGCTACTGCCCACTCTACATGCTACTACCCCCTCTACATGCTACTACCCCCTCTACATGCTACTACCCCCTCTACATGCTACTACCCCCTCTACCTGCTACTACCCCCTCTACATGCTTACTACCCCCTCTACATGCTACTACCCCCTCTACATGCTACTACCCCCTCTACCTGCTACTACCCCCTCTACCTGCTACTACCCCCTCTACATGCTACTACACCCTCTACCTGCTACTACCCCCTCTACATGCTACTACCCCCTCTACATGCTACTACCCCCTCTACCTGCTACTACCCCCTCTACATGCTACTACCCCCTCTACATGCTACTACCCCCTCTACATGCTACTACCCCCTCTACCTGCTACTACCCCCTCTACATGCTACTACCCCTCTACATGCTACTACCCCCTCTACATGCTACTACCCCCTCTACATGCTACTACCCCCTCTACCTGCTACTACCCCCTCTACATGCTACTACCCCTCTACATGCTACTACCCCCTCTACATGCTACTACCCCCTCTACATGCTACTGCCCCCTCTACATGCTACTGCCCCCTCTACATGCTACTACTCCCTCTACATGCTACTACCCCCTCTACATGCTACTACCCCCTCTACATGCTACTACCCCCTCTACCTGCTACTACCCCTCTACATGCTACTACCCCCTCTACCTGCTACTACCCCCTCGACTACTACCCCCTCTACATGCTACTACCCCCTCGACATGCTACTACCCCCTCTACATGCTACTACCCCCTCTACATGCTACTACCCCCTCTACATGCTACTACCCCCTCTACATGCTACTACCCCCTCGACATGCTACTACCCCCTCTACATGCTACTACCCCCGCTACATGCTACTACCCCCTCGACATGCTACTACCCCCCTCTACATGCTACTACCCCCGCTACATGCTACTACCCCCTCTACATGCTACTACCCCCTCTACATGCTACTACCCCCTCGACATGCTACTACCCCCTCTACATGCTACTACCCCCTCTACATGCTACTACCCCCTCTACATGCTACTACCCCCTCTACATGCTACTACCCCCGCTACATGCTACTACCCCTCTACATGCTACTACCCCCTCTACATGCTACTACCCCCTCGACATGCTACTACCCCCTCTACATGCTACTACCCCCTCTACATGCTACTACCCCCTCTACATGCTACTACCCCCTCTACATGCTACTACCCCCTCTACATGCTACTACCCCCTCTACATGCTACTACCCCCTCTACATGCTACTGCCCCCTCTACATGCTACTACTCCCTCTACATGCTACTACCCCCTCTACATGCTACTACCCCCTCTACATGCTACTACCCCCTCTACCTGCTACTACCCCCTCTACCTGCTACTACCCCCTCTACATGCTACTACCCCCTCTACATGCTACTACCCCCTCTACATGCTACTACCCCCTCTACATGCTACTACCCCCTCTACATGCTACTACCCCCTCTACATGCTACTACCCCCTCGACATGCTACTACCCCCTCTACATGCTACTACCCCCGCTACATGCTACTACCCCTCGACATGCTACTACCCCCTCTACATGCTACTACCCCCGCTACATGCTACTACCCCCTCTACATGCTACTACCCCCTCTACATGCTACTACCCCCTCGACATGCTACTACCCCCTCTACATGCTACTACCCCCTCTACATGCTACTACCCCCTCTACATGCTACTACCCCCTCTACATGCTACTACCCCCTCTACATGCTACTACCCCCTCTACATGCTACTACTCCCTCTACATGCTACTACCCCCTCTACATGCTACTACCCCCTCTACATGCTACTACCCCCTCTACCTGCTACTACCCCCTCTACATGCTACTACCCCCTCTACATGCTACTACCCCCTCTACATGCTACTACCCCCTCTACATGCTACTACCCCCTCTACATGCTACTACCCCCTCTACATGCTACTACCCCCTCTACCTGCTACTACCCCCTCTACATGCTACTACCCCCTCTACATGCTACTACCCCCTCGACATGCTACTACCCCCTCTACATGCTACTACCCCCTCTACATGCTACTACCCCCTCTACATGCTACTACCCCCTCGACATGCTACTACCCCCTCTACATGCTACTACCCCCTCTACATGCTACTGCCCCCGCTACACTTTCCCACTGTTCTTTCAATAAATACAAAATACATACAAAGAATAGCATTTTCCAGTCTAGTCTGTTAGTCTGTTAGTCTGTTAGTCTGTTAGTTTGTTAGTCTGTTAGTCTGTTAGTTTGTTAGTCTGTTAGTCTGTTAGTCTGTTAGTTTGTTAGTCTGTTAGTCTGTTAGTCTGTTAGTCTGTTAGTCTGTTAGTCTGTTAGTTTGTTAGTCTGTTAGTCTGTTAGTCTGTTAGTTTGTTAGTCTGTTAGTTTGTTAGTCTTTTAGTCTGTTAGTTTGTTAGTCTGTTAGTCTGTTAGTTTGTTAGTCTGTTAGTCTGTTAGTTTGTTAGTCTGTTAGTCTGTTAGTCTGTTAGTTTGTTAGTCTGTTAGTCTGTTAGTCTGTTAGTCTGTTAGTCTGTTAGTCTGTTAGTTTGTTAGTCTGTTAGTCTGTTAGTCTGTTAGTTTGTTAGTCTGTTAGTTTGTTAGTCTTTTAGTCTGTTAGTTTGTTAGTCTGTTAGTTTGTTAGTCTGTTAGTCTGTTAGTCTGTTAGTTTGTTAGTCTGTTAGTCTGTTAGTCTGTTAGTTTGTTAGTCTGTTAGTCTGTTAGTTTGTTAGTCTGTTAGTCTGTTAGTTTGTTAGTCTGTTAGTTTGTTAGTCTGTTAGTCTGTTAGTCTGTTAGTTTGTTAGTCTGTTAGTCTGTTAGTTTGTTAGTCTGTTAGTCTGTTAGTCTGTTAGTTTGTTAGTCTGTTAGTCTGTTAGTCTGTTAGTTTGTTAGTCTGTTAGTTTGTTAGTCTGTTAGTCTGTTAGTCTGTTAGTTTGTTAGTCTGTTAGTCTGTTAGTCTGTTAGTCTGTTAGTTTGTCCTTATGTCTTCGTGGAAGAGCCACTAATCATCTACAGGGTCATTCTCTAACTCCTCTCAACAGGGATCATTTGGTCATTTTCTACAGGGTCATTCTCTAACTCCTCTCAACAGGGATCATTTGGTCATTTTCTACAGGGTCATTCTCTAACTCCTCTCCACAGTGATCATTTGGTCATTCTCTAACTCCTCTCAACAGCGATCATTTGGTCATTTTCTACAGGGTCATTCTCTAACTCCTCTCCACAGTGATCATTTGGTCATTTTCTACAGGGTCATTCTCTAACTCCTCTCAACAGGGATCATTTGGTCATTTTCTACAGGGTCATTCTCTAACTCCTCTCCACAGCGATCATTTGGTCATTTTCTACAGGGTCATTCTCTAACTCCTCTCAGTGATCATAAAGGTTAAATAAGGGTTAAATAAAAATAAAATAAATAAAAACAGGGATAATTCAATAGGGTCGTATATTAGTTTGATCCTTCTCTAAAAGGGGGGCAACCGTTTGGCTCCACTCATAACCCCATTATAACATTGTACTCTCAGAGTATTCATAGTGCTCTGGTGTAAAACCAGACTAGAACCTAATAATATGTCTGAACATACAGATTGTGCAGAATAGGCTACTTCTAATGCTAGAAAGAAAACAACAACAATACATTTTTGTTCTTATGGTTTGTTCATCTTGTAACATGGTCAAACCCTTCAAACGTTCAGTAACCAACCACACTGAGGAAGTAAAATGACATGGATAATTGTAGTGTAATGGATTTAGCACAAGATTCAGTGTAATGGACTATCCATGTGTGTCCCCTCGGTGATGGTATAGATAGCATTGTACCTTTATCTAACTAGGCAAGTCCGTTAAGAACAAATTCTTATTTTCAATGACGGCCTAGGAACAGTAGGTTAACTGCCTGTTCAGGGGCAGAATGACAGATTTGTACCTTGTCAGCTCGGGGGTTTGAACTTGCAACCTTCCGGTTACTAGTCCAACGCTCTAACCACTCATAATATTTATTGTTTCATAATTTCAAGATAACTTAATCCCAAGCAGCCGGGTGGCTTATCCGATAGCTGACCCTACACCTAACCCTAACCTTAACCCCAGCCTTTTTTCCTTGTGGGTAAAATATCCCCACTTGTCTGAATTTTCCTTTTTTTCGTATCCTTGAGAACTTCTGGTCCCCCCCCCCATGACAGATTGAAGTGGGTATTATCAATATTCACGGTAATAATACTGGAATGGTGTGGGTTTTAATGAACATAGTCTGTCTCCCTTTGTTTCTATCAGATTATTATGTAATTCTGGACTGTTCCGCAGCTCAGTGGAGGAGATAGGCCTGCCCATTCAGTCTCTGCTTTATCTGTGAAGTCAGCAATGATCAACTAGCGTGAGTGAGATAGAGAGAGTGAGATAGAGAGTGAGTGAGATAGAGAGATAGAGTGAGAGATCGAGCGAGAGTGAGAGAGAAAAAAACAAGAGAGAGAGAGAGAGACCTGACTTGGCTGTGACATAATCTACCATAGATACTTTAGGCCCAAATAAATTTTTACACAAACTAGTCCTTTGTGTGTTCTGGCCCTGACCTTGCATGTTGCCTTGCTTGCTTCATGTCGGCGTTGTGTACAGTGTAGAAACAAGTCAGTGATTCAAGGCACATGTCATTGCATATTTACAAAACAAGTCCATCACATTAATTTTGTTTTTTAGGTCTAGCCTACGTCTTATCACAACACTGTTGGCACTGGAAGATAGATTACAATATAGCATTGGCTTTTTTCCTCCACTGACTGCTGGTTCAGAGGGATACTGTACACTGGAGTTGTTTACCGAGACGACATTGAATGTTCCTGAGTGGCCTACTTACAGTTTTACAGTGCCTTGCGAAAGTATTCGGCCCCCTTGAACTTTGCGACCTTTTGCCACATTTCAGGCTTCAAACATAAAGATATAAAACTGTATTTTTTTGTGAAGAATCAACAACAAGTGGGACACAATCATGAAGTGGAACGACATTTATTGGATATTTCAAACTTTTTTAACAAATCAAAAACTGAAAAATTGGGCGTGCAAAATCACTCTTAGAGACTTACCCAGAAGACTCACAGCTGTAATCACTCTTAGAGACTTACCCAGAAGTCACAGCTGTAATCACTCTTAGAGACTTACCCAGAAGACTCAGCTGTAATCACTCTTAGAGACTTACCCAAAAGACTCAGCTGTAATCACTCTTAGAGACTTACCCAGAAAGACTCACAGCTGTAATCACTCTTAGAGACTTACCCAGAAGACTCCGCTGTAATCACTCTTAGAGACTTACCCAAAAGACTCAGCTGTAATCACTCTTTGAGACTTACCCAGGAAGACTCACAGCTGTAATCACTCTTAGAGACTTACAGCTGTAATCACTCTTAGAGACTTACAGCTGTAATCACTCTTAGAGACTTACCCAAATGACTCACAGCTGTAATTGCTGCCAAAGATCATTCTAACATGTATTGGCTCAGTGTGTTGAATAATTATATAATCAATATATATTAGTGTTTTATTATTCATTCATCTTTAACAAATTGTAAAAATAAAAATCCACGTTGACATTACAGAGTACTTGTTGAATTTTTATTGTAATCCAAATTTGTAACAACAAAATATTTAAATCCGGAAGTGGAAAAACAAGCCTCGGTAGATGGACCAATCATTTGCTAAATGTGCCACCGATACGTTTGATAACTTGAGACAAATTCACAGGCAAAGACATACTGGTGCTGAAAGTTGTACAACAGAATGCAACATTTACCATGTAGGAAGTATTTTACCTGATGGTAAGATTGTGTATCAAAGTCTGAAATTCTGTTTACCTGCTAACCAAGCTAGCTGCAACATTAGGCCTACCAGTGAAACTGCTGAGATGAGATGAATGGCATCACCCCAGTGGAAAGTGAAAGCAACGGGGTGATGTTGACTCTGAAATATCAGCTGTTTGTAATTCTGCCCGAAAATGTTCCAGAAATGTCTTTGATTTTAACTAAGAAGAAACGCTAAAACGACTAAGAAGAAACGCTAAAACGACAGAACCCCACCCACCAGAAATGTCTTTGATTTTAACTAAGAAGAAATCTGAAATACCACCCCAGTTGCCATTGAATTGGTGGGATTCATTGCCTTCTCCGTTACACAGCAGTTTAGCTGGCTGCTGTTGCCAGAGCAACGGAACGGTCTCTCTTTCTCTCGCTCGCTCTCTCTCTCTCCATCCTTTTTCGCGTTATTTCCCTTCCTGTTTATCGCGAGAGTTGCTGCAGCGTTAAAGAGTTGACTTGCAGTGACCTCATCTCTCCAGCAGCTGCAGCGCGACCGAGGCGGAGGCTGTCAAGCAACTTTGTGTATGAACTTCCAAGTTTTGAACGATAGCAAAAGGAAGGAGAAACTGGAGTAAAGGAAACAACGGATAAGAAAAGACAATACTATTTTGACGTTTTTGTCGTGGTGAAAATCTAGAGACTCGACGCTCACCTTGAGGCCAAACATTGTGATAAGAGGTTTTCCTGGAATCTGTGTCTCTCTGAGAACGTCGGAGGTGGGGAGAGGAAAGGTGAGTTTTCTGCTCCGGTTTTATTAATGACATCGCATGCCATGATGCACACTGTGCTGTGGCGAGGTGGAGAAAATATTCCGTTATTTTCAGAAAGCCCACGGATGTGTATTTGTGGTATGAGCTATACAGTTAGCTCATATAAATGTACATACAATTACTGTTCAATTGAAATCGGTTAATAAAGGTAGATACAACAAACGTTAAGTTGAGGAGCAGCTGAAAATTGGGAGTGAAAAGTTTAGTTACGACGAAAGATGCACGTTGTGTTGTATTCATTCATTTGCTAGCCATGCATAACATCAAATCTATCGGCGACACACTGATG
Organism: Oncorhynchus kisutch; assembly: GCF_002021735.2. Classification (NCBI taxonomy): domain Eukaryota; kingdom Metazoa; phylum Chordata; class Actinopteri; order Salmoniformes; family Salmonidae; genus Oncorhynchus; species Oncorhynchus kisutch. Next base: position 8,585,817 of record NC_034185.2, on the reverse strand, counting down.
CAGATATATTTTGGACGTGTCTCCTGAAGCAGACCTTCGCACATCGAATCAAGTTGAATAATCTGATTTTCGCGACAATTGTTTTCCCCATCTCTCTCTCTCTCCTTCACAACAAGATGACCACGCGTTGCTGCTGGCTGACTTGAACCAGCTTTCCCCTTGGTTTGGGAATCATGGCATGTGGGGGCAACTCGATATTGTTTAGCACAATTTGATTGCTCATAATAACTAGCAGGTAGATTTGTTTTGTTTTATGCCAATCATATATAATAACGTTAGTTGATATTGAAAGAATAGGTATGACGTCTTTGCATATTCATTGAATTGAAAATCTTCCCAGAAAATTCATATCGCACATTCCAGAACCCTTTAGTCCAAGTTATAACCTGCTCGCAGCAAAGTTTACCCCCAGTCATTTTGTTGTCAGTCAGAAATGGGGACAACGATGGCCGTTGACAATAACAGGAACCAGAGATTAGATAAACATCATAACCATTTGTTTGATGCCTAATAGTGCTTTTTTTGGGTAATGGAACATTGCCACAGGGCCTCTTCTTGGGTTAACATAGCTCCACCTGGCCACATCACCTGGCCATCACTGGTATGGGTGTAACAACGTGCCCCCAGGCACCCCTAAAGCCCGTACTGTAGGTAGGCATGGAATAAGATGATTTGTATAGGGAAATAACCATATAATTAGAATACTAATAATACCAGTAGTGATTTAGTAGTCTCTCTATGGAAACATCCACATCACAAACTACTTGATCTCTCTATTTGACATCACTTATTTAGCCTACTTATTTGTTGTCACTTCTGTTTGTGTCAACCCCCCCCCCCCTTCTTTTTTTAAGACATCATTCTTCATTGAAGGCGGAACTTTGATGGATATGATGGTTGACCATTTTTTGCATCACTATTTCTCGTCTGCAGGGTGCGTGGGTGGTGTTCTCATGCATTGTTGAGAAGACAAGCCAAGGCAGCAGAAGGGTGTGTGGGTGATTTGAGGGGCTGGTCTTTGAGGGGGGGGGGGGGAAGTAGGTTGTTCTAAAATCATTGGAATGTAGGAGTGAATAAGCAACAGTCCCTTCAGTCAGATGAGACTTGTTTTACAGTAGTGGATACTGTTGCTCAAAAGAAATCACAAAATAGACTTGTTATTTATAGGAATATATCCCACAAGGCACTGCTTGCTCTCATGGTGTTTTCATGTGTGTGTCATGCTTACACCTGGCTGTGATGGTTACGGGGATGATGTAATCACCACAACCCCCCCCCCCCCCCCCCCCCCCTCCAGTGCCTTGCCCTCCCTGTGTGTTACTGGTGGGTCGTCCACCTGTGGCGTGCAGCCTCTCTCCTCAGGGGATGGACACACGCGGTCGTAGCAGCCTCTAAATGGATATGTCAACAGGAGCCCATCTGTATTCATTTGTCAGACTAGTGGTTGAGTGGTGTGGTTGGTTCAGCAGTGATTGGTTCAACATGTCTGGTTTTGATTGCGGATTGAAAAACAACATAGCATTACAGATGAATTTCAGGCAGCAGATAGCTTTTAGAGGCCGTCTGTCGTGCTGCCTGCTTGCGTCAAAATCCTAACACATTTGCAAGTGAACATCTCATCTTCTCTGCTGTCGTCAGTCTCATAATGCCAAGGCTGCCTGAGATCTGGGCTTTGTCCCAAATGGCAAACCTATGACAGGGATGGGCAACTGGCGGCCCACGTAAAAGTACAAATACAATGCCTTCAAAGTATTCACACCCCTTTTTCCACTTAAATAATAAAAATATCTTCAAATAAATAGTTTTGACGGTATTGAAAAACCATCCTGTGGCTTTTTCCAAATATCCAAGTATACAATATATACGGTATACTGCCAAAGCCTAATCGATACACCCAGTCACGACAAAGGTACAGGTGTCCTTCCCTAACTCAGTTGCTGGAGAGGAAGGAAACCACTCAGGGGTTTCACCATGTGGCCAATGGTGACTTTAAAAACAGTTACTGAGTTGAATGTCTGTGATAGGAGACAACTGAGGATGAATCAACATTGTAGTTACTCCACAATACTAACCGAAATGACAGACTGAAAAGGAAGCTTTTACATTTATACAAATATTCTAAATGTGTCCTGTTTGCAACAAGGCACTAAGTAATACTGCAAAAAAAGTGGCAAAGCAATTCAACTTTTTGTCCAAAGTGTTTTATACAACACATTACTGAGTACCACTCTCCATATTTTCAAGCATAGTGGTGGCTGCATCATGTTATGGGTATGCTTGTACTCATTAAGGACTGTAATCCAGGTTTTTCAGGATAAAAACATGAATGGAATGGAGCTTATCACAGGCAAAATCCTAGAGGAAAACCTGGTTTCAGGTTTTCCAAACACTGGGAGATGAATTCCCCTTTCAGCATGACGACAACCTTAAACACAAGGCTAAATATACACTGGAGTTGCTTACCAAGGAGACAGTGAATGTTTCTGTTGACTTAAATCTGCTTGAATCTATGGCAAGACTTGAAAGTGATTTGTCTAGCAATGATCAACAACCATAGCTTGAATAAAAAAATGTACAAATATTGTACATCCCAGGTGTGCAAAGCTCTTATTTATTAATTTATTTAACCAGGTAGGCAAGTTGAGAACAAGTTCTCATTTACAACTGCGACCTGGCCAAGATAAAGCAAAGCAGTTCGACACAAACAACAACATGGAGTAAAACAAACAGTCAATAATACTGTAGAAAAATAAGTCTATATACAATGTGAGCAGAGGAGGTGAGATAAGGGAGGTAAAGGGAGACTCTTAGAGACTTACCCACAAAGACTCACAGCTGTAATCGTTGCCAAAGGTGACTCTAACTTGTATTGACTCGGGATGTGAATAGATATTTCTGTATTTCATTTTTTTCAATAAATTAGCAAATGTCTGAACACGTTTTCACTGACATTATGATGTATTGTAAATATATATATAATGCATTGTGAATTCACGCTGTAACACAACTAAATGTCAAGGGCTATGAATAATTTTCTCAAGTTGGTGTGTGTACATCTAAAGGTTCTCAGTCACGGTCTCTACTTACTGTTGAGAGTTAGAATAGTAGCATACACATGGTGCATATTTGAACATTTTGGGGTGTGCATCAGCGGCAACATTTTGCTTAGTGCCGGCTCGGACTGCATGTCTGGGTTCGTTATGTCAGGGTTCAGACCAGCCATTGTGGGAAGGAAGATTCAAACATGACCTTACATCACCATCCACATACAGTGCACATACAGTGCATAATCTCTCCTACAGTAACTCTTCCCTCAATTGAGGTTACTTGACAGAGACTGTTGATTAAAAAAAAAAAAAGGAGCAAGATAATATTTTTTTTCTCAAGAGTGTAAAACTGGATAAGAGGACCTAATTAAATGATCCTGTACAAAGAGGATCTCCTCTGTAGCCACTCCACTGCCGAGCCACCCAGAAACGATAAGCATTTACAGTAGAGACGTCCCATTCCCTAACCTCCGTGAGGACAGGAGATTTTTATGGCTGGAGGGTAAATGTGGATGACATGGGCAGCATAACACAAGAGGAGAGATGGAAGGGGGGGGGGGGGGGGGGGGGGAAGGGGTCAAGGAATGAGGAGAAGAGAGATGCATGGGGTATCACAAGTAACCCCATTAGCTTTCTTCACATTGTGTTACAAAGTGGGATTAAAATGGATATAATTTTTTTTTTTGTTGCCCACAATCTACATACAAAACACTAATATACATTGATAACTTTTCACCCCCCCCCCCCCCCCAAGTTTTAAGATGGATGAGTCGTATGTACGGGGATACACATGGCATCCACCGTCGAACAAAAATGCTTACTTCCATTTCCCCACGGAGTAAATCAATATATTTCTGCCAAATCAGACCATAACTCTATTCTTCTGCTTCCTGCTTACAAGCAAAAACTCAAACAGGAAGTACCGGTGACGCACTCGATACAGAAGTGGTCCGATGAAGCGGATGCTAAGCAACAGGACTGTTTCCCTAGCACAGACTGGAATATGTTCTGGGATTCATCCGATTTAACATTGAGTTTACCACATCAGTCACCGACTTCATTAAGAAGGGACGACTTCGTCCCCACAGTGACTTCACATACAGTGCATTCAGAAAGTATTCAGACCCCTCCCGTTGGACTTTTTCCACATTTTGGTACGTTACAGCCTTATTCTAAAATTGATTAAATATTTTTTACCCTCATCAATCTACACACAATACTCCATAATGACAAAGTGAAAACAGGTTTTTACAAATGTTTGCAAATGTATAAAAACACAAACGGATTGCTTTTGAATTAATTTGACCTTTTGATTTTTATTTATTTAACCAGGTAGGCTAGTTGAGAACAAGTTCTCATTTACAACTGCAACCTGGCCAAGATAAAGCGTAGCAATTCGACACATACAACAACACAGAGTTACACATGGAATAAACAAAACATACAGTCAATAATACAGTAGAACAATTATTAACTTGGCAAGTCAGTTAAGAACAAATTCTTATTTTCAATGACAGCCTTGGAACAGTGGGTTAACTGCCTTGTTCAATGGCAGAAGGACAGATTTTTTTTTATTTTTTTTATTTTTTACCTTATCAGCTCGGGGATTCGATCTTGCAGCCTTTTGGTTACTAGTCCATTGCTCTAACCACTAGGCTACCTGGAAATAAGATTTCAGACCCTTTGCTATAAGACTCGAAATTGAGCTCAGGTGCATCCTGTTTCCATTGATCATCCTTGAGATGTTTCTACAACTTGATTGGAATCCACCTGTAGTAAATTGAATTGATTGGACATGATTTGGAAAGGCACACACCTGTCTCTATATAAGGTCCCACAGTTGACAGTGCATGTCAGAGCAAAAACCAAGCCATGAGGTTGAAGAATTGTCTGTAGAGCTCCGAGACAGGCTTGTGTCGAGGCATAACTCTGGGGAAGGGTACCAAACAATGTCGGCAGCATTGAAGGTCCCCAAGAACACAATGGCCCCCATAATTCTTAAATGGAAAAAGTTTAGAACCACCAAGACTCTTCCTAGAGCTGGCCGTCCGGCCAAACTGAGAAATAGGGGGAGAAGGGCATTGGTCAGGGAAGTGATCAAGAACCCATTGTGACTCGTGACAGAGCTCAAGAGTTCCTCTCTGAGTCCTTCTGGCAGGTTCTTCCATCCCTGCAGCACTCCACCAATCAGACTTTTTATAGTAGAGTGGCCATATGGAAGTCACTCTTCAGTAAAAGGCACATGCCAGCCCACTTGGAGTTTGCCAAAATGCACCTAAAGGACTCTCAGACCATGAGAAACCAGATTCTCTGGAATTTATTCTCAAGAATAAACTCTTTGGCCTGAATGCCAAGTGTCATATCTGGAGGAAACCTGGCACCATCCCTACGGTGAAGCATGGTGGTGGCAGCATCATGCTGGGAGGATGTTTTTCAGTGGCAGGGACTGGGAGACTCGTCAGGATCAAGGGAAAGATGAATGGAGCAAAGTACAGAGATCCTTGATGAAAACCGGCTCCAGAGCACTCAGGACCTCCGACTGGGGCGAAGGTTTACCTTCCAACAGGACAACGACTCTAAGCGCACAGCCAAGGCAACGCAGGCTTCGGGACAAGTCTCTGAATGTCCTTGAGTGGCCCAGCCAAAACATCTCTGGAGAGACCTGAAAATAGCTGTGCAGCAATGCTCCCCATCCAACCTGACAGCGCTTGAGAGGATCTGCAGAGAATGGCAGAAACTCTCCAAATACAGGTGTGCCAAGGTTGTAGCTTTATACCCAAGAAGATGAGGCTGTCATCGCATTTCTAAACCTCATTATGGGGTATTAAGTGTAGATTTTTATTTTACCTTTATTTAACTAGGCAAGTCAGTTAAGAACAAATTCTTATTTTCAATGACTGCCTAGGAACAGTGGGTTAACTGCCTGTTCAGGGGCAGAACGACAGATTTGTACCTTGTCAGCTCGGGGGTTTGAACTTGCAACCTTCCGGTTACTAGTCCAACGCTCTAACCACTAGGCTACCCTGCCGCCCCTTGATGGGGGGGGGGGGGGGGGGGGGGGACAATCAATTTTAGAGTAATGGGTTTGAATACTTTACGAATGCACTGTACACGGAAGAAGCCATGGATTACAGGCAACATCCGCACTGAGCTAAAGGCTAAAGCTGCCGCTTTCATGGAGCGGGACACTAATCCGAATACTTATAAGAAATCCATCTACGACCTCCGAATAGCCATCAAACAGGCAAGCGTCAATACAGGACTAAGATCAAAACCTACTGGACTGGCACTGATGCTCAACGGATGTGGCAGGGCTCGCAAACTATCACGGATTACAAAAGGAAACCCAGCCGTGAACTACCCAGCAATGCTAAATGCCTTCTATGTTGGCTTCGACGCAAGCAACGCTGAACCATGCATGAGAGCACCAGCTGTTCCAGATGACTGTGTGATCTCGATCTCTGTAGCCGATGTGAGTAAGACGTTTTAAACAGGTTAACAATCGCGGGGCCAGACTGAATACCAGGACACGTATTCCAGAGCATGCGCCTTCACTGACATTTTCTACCTATCCCTGACCTGCTCCCAACACCATCATCGAGTTTGGCAATGACATGCCGGTGGTGGGGACTGATTACCGACAAAGGAAAAGGACTGGTAAGTAAGCATTTCACTATTGGTCTACACCTGTTGTTTATGAAACGTGACAAATACAATTATATTTGATGTTAGAAACAACGTTTTGGTAGCGAGTCTCTAAGCGATTTGTACACCTGGATTGTGAAATATTTGTCCTTTTTTTTTTTCTTCAAATAAATAAATTGTAAGACATTCGCTGTCTTCTTGGTAAGCGACTCCAGTGTAGATTTGGCCTTGTGTTGTAGGTTATTGTCCTGCTGAAAGGGGAAATCCTCTCCCAGTGTCTAGTGGAAAGCAGACTGAAGCAGGTTGTCCTATAGCATTTTGCCTGTGCTTAGCTCTGTCCTGTTTCTGTTTTATCCTGACAATCCCCAGTCTTTTGCTGATGTCAAGCATAACCACCCATATCGTGATGCAATGATTTACCATATAAGGAGATGTGTTCGATTTGCCCCATATCTTGATGCAGTGATTTACCATATAAGGAGATGTGTTCGATTTGCCCCAAACATAAAGCTTTGCATTCAGGCCAAAAAATGTATTTTATTTGAGGGGTTTTCTTGCAGTTTAACTTCCTTGTTTCATACAGGATCTATGTATAGGAATATTTTGTATTATTTTCGTCATTTAGGTCGTTATTGTGGAGTAGCTACAATGTTGATCCAGCCTCAGTTTTCTCCCATCGCAGCCATTAAACTCTGTAGCTTATTTAAAATCACCAATGACCTCATGGTGAACTCCCTGAACAGTTTCCTTCCATCACAGCCATTCAACTCTGTAGCTTATTTAAAATCACCAATGACCTCATGGTGAACTCCCTGAACAGTTTCCTTCCAGTTCTGCAGTTCAGTTCAGAAGGACGACTGTATCTTTGTTGTGTCTGGGGGGGGGGGGGGTTTAATACATCACCCACAGCATCATTATTAAATAGACCATGCTTATTCATGGTCTGATTTTGTTATTGTTACCCAACTACCAATCACTGGCCTTCTTTATGAGACTTTCAAAAAAGCATCCAGGTGTTTTGTAGTTGAATATGTGCTTCAAATGCAATACTCGGACCTTACAGATGTTGTATCTATGCAGGACTGAGGAAGGGGTAGCCTTGTCATTCAAAAATCATGTCAATCCCTATTATTCACACAAAGGAAGTCTATTTTTTTATTTATTTTTTATTTCACCTTTATTTAACCAGGTAGGCTAGTTGAGAACAAGTTCTCATTTGCAACTGCGACCTGGCCAAGATAAAGCATAGCAGTGTGAGCATACAACAAAGAGTTACACATGGAGTAAACAATTAACAAGTCAATAACACAGTAGAAAACGAAGGGGGGGTCTATATACAATGTGTGCAAAAGGCATGAGGAGGTAGGCAAATAATTACAATTTTGCAGATTAACACTGGAGTGATGAATGATCAGATGGTCATGTACAGGTAGAGATATTGGTGTGCAGAAGAGCAGAAAAGTAAATAAATAAAAACAGTATGGGGATGAGGTAGGTGAAAAGGGTGGGCTATTTACCAATAGACTATGTACAGCTGCAGCGATCGGTTAGCTGCTCAGATAGCTGATGTTTGAAGTTGGTGAGGGAGATAAAAGTCTCCAACTTCAGCGATTTTTGCAATATGTTCCAGTCACAGGCAGCAGAGTACTGGAACGAAAGGCGGCCAAATGAGGTGTTGGCTTTAGGGATGATCAGTGAGATACACCTGCTGGAGCGCGTGCTACGGATGGGTGTTGCCATCGTGACCAGTGAGCTGAGATAAGGCGGAGCTTTACCTAGCATGGACTTGTAGATGACCTGGAGCCAGTGGGTCTGGCGACGAATATGTAGCGAGGGCCAGCCGACTAGAGCATACAAGTCGCAGTGGTGGGTGGTATAAGGTGCTTTAGTGACAAAACGGATGGCACTGTGATAGACTGCATCCAGTTTGCTGAGTAGAGTGTTGGAAGCCATTTTGTAGATGACATCGCCGAAGTCGAGGATCGGTAGGATAGTCAGTTTTACTAGGGTAAGCTTGGCGGCGTGAGTGAAGGAGGCTTTGTTGCGGAATAGAAAGCCGACTCTTGATTTGATTTTCGATTGGAGATGTTTGATATGAGTCTGGAAGGAGAGTTTGCAGTCTAGCCAGACACCTAGGTACTTATAGACTAACTTTCAGATAGTTGAAATAAGTGTGGTTCAAAGGAGTAGTAAAGCTTTGTTTTACAAATTTTAATATAATTGTTATTTATTTTATTTTAAATATGTCAATGGAGCCTCACCCGAACTGGTGTACTGCACTTCTCTGTTCCAGCAGAAGGGTGGGGAGGGGCGAGATAGGCGCAGGGGGAGAGGAGCAGGAGGAGGCGCAGGGGGAGAGGAGCAGGGGGAGGCGCAGGGGGAGGGGAGCGAGAGGAGCAAGGGGGAGGGGCGCGAGAGGAGCAGGGGCGAGAGAGAGGAGTGAGTTTGTCTACTTTCTCTCTAACTCGTACTAGTTAGACAAACTTGTTGCTGCCGTAGGTCATAACATCTGGTAGTGCCTGTCTAGCTGGCTACGGTAGCTCTCTTAATAAGCTAGCTGGCTACGGTAGCTCTCTTAATAAGCTAGCTGGCTACGGTAGCTCTCTTAATAAGCTAGCTGGCTACGGTAGCTCTCTTAATAAGCTAGCTGGCTACGGTAGCTCTCTTAATAAGCTAGCTGGCTACGGTAGCTCTCTTAATAAGCTAGCTGGCTACGGTAGCTCTCTTAATTAGCCTTGCTACTTTAGCTAGCTTATTGAGGCCATTTTGCTATGCTCCCTGTAGGCAACTTGTGTAATGAAACAACAGCCTTCCTGTTGGTTGATCATTGTAGTATAATCCTTCTCATTTAGCCAACTTAATTCTGTAAATTTAATTCCATTTTGCATTGATTTATAAATCTCTCACTTCACTTGCTACACATGGAACCTCTGACCTTTTTTTTCCTTTTTTTTTTTAAATAGATGTTTTTAAACTCTCCCATCTAATTGAATACTAATGTCCATTCGATTATAACCATTCCCACCTCTAGTCCATGTCACATATTATGTCATTTGTTCAACCAAATTTGACTCCTGACCTAAGTTGTGCTTGCCTGAACAAGGAGGTTGAATTCTTATGCAGCAACTATATTTTAGTTGTTTAATTTCCCCACTTTGTAATGCAAATGTTTATTTATTGATACAAAGGAAGACTTATAGGGAGGGGGAGGGAATGGGAGGGTATAGACGGAGAGACCTATAGGGAGAGAGGGGGGGGGGGTATAGACAGAGAGACCTATAGGGAGAGAGGGGGGGGGTATAGACGGAGAGACCTATGGGGAGGGTATAGACAGAGAGACCTATGGGGAGAGAGGGGGGAGGGTATAGACAGAGAGACCTATGGGGAGAGAGGGGGGAGGGTATAGACAGAGAGACCTATGGGGAGAGAGGGGGGAGGGTATAGACAGAGAGACCTATGGGGAGAGAGGGGGGAGGGTATAGACCTATAGGGAGGGGGAGGGAATGGGAGGGTATAGACAGAGAGACCTATAGGGGGAGGTTCCTACTTTTGTTTAATCTCAACACTTTGCAGGCAAGGTGGCCAGAATCAAGCTTGAAATGGGGTATCACTAACTGAAGAGAGTGGAGGCTTGAAATGTCTTTTCCCTGACTTTGAGTGCTGGCCAAATAGTTCTGTGGTTTGCATCCCGAGTGGCACCCTAGTTGGTGCACTACTTTTGACCAGGGCCAGGACTCCTTTCAAAAGTAGTGCACTAAACAAGGAATAGGGATGCAGAGAGAGAGAGTGTGTGAGTGAAGCCACTGCCAAAACCCCTGCCTTGCCTCCCTGGCTGTCCTACTTACATCTAGGATGCTTTAAATAAGAATGAGCACCCGCTTGGAATGGTCAGAGTGACATGTTAGTCAGTCAGTTTGGAATTAAATCTCTGATTTGATTTAGCCTGAGGTACTGTGCGTTACAGGGAAAAGTGGAATCGGTATTGAAGCTACTTTCTGGAGTGACTGAATTGAAATGGAATTGATCCCAACTCCTGGCGCATTAGCTGTCTCTTCTCATGCCATTGGGTTTAAAACACATTGACTGACACACACACACACACACACACACACACACACACACACACACACACACACACACACACACACACACACAATGTGGTTAATGAAGATCTAGCCTTTCAGAACTAGCTTTAGATGTTGCTCAACCACTGTACGTCTGAATAGCCTTGATAATCCTACTGCTGTCAATCTCCTAGCTAGACGTCTTTCTGTCTCTCTCTCACCCATCCAGGAGTCTCTCTCTGTCTTTCCCCCCCTCCCCCTCCCAGGCATCTCTCTTTCCCTCCCTTATCTTCTCTAGCTAAGCAAGTTGTTATGCTATCTATAGCTAAGCTATACTGAACAAAAATATGAACACAACATACAACAATTTTGAAAGATGAAAAATATAAAATCAAATTTGATCATATACACATTTTTAGCAGATGTTATTGCAAATTGATGTGTAATGACAAATAGAAATCAACTGGATGGTGTTCAGAGATATATGGGATAGGTTGAGGGTAGCTGAAGGATGGGACTGGATGGTGTTCAGAGATAGATGGGAGGGGTTGAGGGTAGCTGAAGGGTGGGACTAGATGGTTTTCAGAGATAGATGGGAGGGGTTGAGGGTAGCTGAAGGGTGGGACTGGATGGTTTTCAGAGATAGATGGGAGGGGTTGAGGGTAGCTGAAGGGTGGGACTGGATGGTGTTCAGAGATAGATGGGAGGGGTTGAGGGTAGCTGAAGGATGGGACTGGATGGTGTTCAGAGATAGATGGGAGGGGTTGAGGGTAGCTGAAGGATGGGACTGGATGGTGTTAGTTGAAGGATCGGACTGGATGGTGTTAGAGAGATGAGAGGGGTTGAGGGTAGCTGAAGGGTGGGACTGGATGGTTTTCAGAGATAGATGAGAGGGGTTTAGGGTAGCTGAAGGGTGGGACTGGATGGTGTTAGAGAGATGAGAGGGGTTGAGGGTAGCTGAAGGATGGGACTGGATGGTGTTAGAGAGATGAGAGGGGTTGAGGGTAGCTGAAGGATGGGACTGGATGGTGTTAGAGAGATGAGAGGGGTTGAGGTTAGCTGAAGGATGGGACTGGATGGTGTTAGAGATGAGAGGGGTTGAGGGTAGTTGAAGGATGGGACTGGATGGTGTTAGAGAGATGAGAGGGGTTGAGGTTAGCTGAAGGGTGGGACTGGATGGTGTTAGAGAGAGGAGAGGGGTTGAGGTTAGCTGAAGGATGGGACTGGATGGTGTTAGAGAGATGAGAGGGGTTGAGGTTAGCTGAAGGATGGGACTGGATGGTGTTAGAGAGATGAGAGGGGTTGAGGTTAGCTGAAGGATGGGACTGGATGGTGTTAGAGAGATGAGAGGGGTTGAGGTTAGCTGAAGGATGGGACTGGATGGTGTTAGAGAGATGAGAGGGGTTGAGGTTAGCTGAAGGATGGGACTGGATGGTGTTAGAGAGATGAGAGGGGTTGAGGTTAGCTGAAGGGTGGAAGCAAATCAATTCATAAAAAATCCTACAATGTGATTTTTCTGGATTTTTTTTCTTCTCATTTTGTCTGTCATGGTTGAAGTGTACCTATGATGAAAATTACAGGCCTCATCTTTTTAAGTGGTAGAACTTGCACAATTGTTGGCTGACTAAATGCTTTTTTGCCCCACTATCTATGAGGGTGCCTGTGTTTACGGATTTGGGGTGGTACCTGGTCGGTTCATTGATAATTTGTGTGAGATTGAGGGCATCAAGCTTAGATTGTAGGATGGCTGGGGTGTTAAGCATGTTCCAGTTTAGGTCGCCTAGCAGCACGAACTCTGAAGATAGATGGGGGGCAATCAGTTCACATATGGTGTCCAGAGCACAGCTGGGGGCAGAGGGTGGTCTATAGCAGGCGGCAACGGTGAGAGACTTGTTTTTAGAGAGGTGGATTTTTAAAAGTAGAAGTTCAAATTGTTTGGGTACAGACCTGGATAGTAGGACAGAACTCTGCAGGCTATCTTTGCAGTAGATTGCAACACCGCCCCCTTTGGCTGTTCTATCTTGTCTGAAAATGTTGTAGTTGTGGATGAACATTTCAGAATTTTTGGGGTCTTCCTAAACCAGGATTCAGATCCAGGTTGGCAGTGTGTGCTAACGCAGTGAATAAAACAAACTTAGGGAGGAGGCTTCTAATGTTAACATGCATGAAACCAAGGCTGTTACGGTTACAGAAGTAATCAAAAGAGAGCGCCTGGGGAATAGGAGTGGAGCTAGGCACTGCAGGGCCTGGATTCACCTCTACATCACCAGAGGAATAGAGGAGGAGTAGGATAAGGGTACGGCTAAAAGCTATGAGAATTGGTTGTCTAGAACGTCTGGAACAGAGAGTAAAAGGAGGTTTCTGGGGGCGATAAAATAGCATCAGGGTATAATGTACAGACAAAGGTATGGTAGGATGTGAATACAGTGGAGGTAAACCTAGGTATTGAGGGACGATGAGAGAGAAACCTCATTGAAACCAGGTGATGTCATCGCATGTGTGGGTGGTGGAACTAATAGGTTGGATAAGGTATAGTGAGCAGGACTAGAGTGAAATAAGCCAATAAACACTAACCAGAACAGCAATGGACAAGGCATATTGACATTAAGGAGAGGCATGATTAGTCAAGTGATCATAAGGGTCCAGTGAGTAGTGAGGTTGGTTGGGGTCACGGCGATTCAGACAGCTAGCCGGGCCATCGGTAGCAAGCTAGCATAGGATGGAGGTCTGTTTTTAGCCACCTCGTGCGTTTCCGTCGGTAGATTAGTGGGGTTCCGTGTGGTAGAGGGGACCAATCCAATTGGCAAAATAGATATAGTTATCGTGACCGATAGACCTATTCAGATAGTAGCCGATAAGACAGCTAACAATTAGCGGGCCGCAGATGGGTGTTCAGGTAACGTCGTGACGGAGGAGCCAGCCGGATAACTCCTTCGGGTAGATAACGTCGGTAGTCCAGTTGTGAAGGCCCGGTGGGGCTCCGCATCGGCATTAAAACAGGTCCGGATAGGTGTAGCCCAGGAGTGGCTGATGGAACTCTTCAGCTGGCTAGCTCCGGAATAATCGATGTTTGCTCTGGGATCGACGTAAAGCCAATAGTCACTCGTTAGCTATACCCTTCCAAAATCAAACTTCGCTTGCCGGTAACAGCAGAGAACCTCCGCGCGGATCAAGAGCTTAGCTGTCTGATATTTGTTTTTCAGCCAACTTGAGTAGAATTTGAGTTAGTTGTGTAATTTTGAACAGGGATCTCTGTCCTGAAAATAGTTTAGGTCAAAAACTGTATGAAATTCTCGCATTTGACTCATTAGCATTTAGCTAGCATTCTCTATGGGATTTTACATGTACATGTTACGTTGCTAACCCTCGGATTGCAAAGGATCAGTGGGGTTTGCACCTTTTCTGTTCAGTGCCGGTATAACTGAATATCCCTGTATGGCACAAAGTCGGTAGGAAGGTTTGACAATTTGGATACCGGCCAAACCGAGTCCACCTACACATTCCATCGCTGTCTCTCAATAGACCACTTACTATTGAAATACAATATTTGAAGTGGCTTGCTCAAAGGCACATCGACAGATTTTTCACCTAGTCAGCTCGGGGATTCCCAACCAGCAAACTTTACGTTACTGGCCCAACGCTCTTAACCGCTAGGCTACCTGCCACCCGCTCTCTCTTTCTCTCTCTCCTTCTGTTTTGATTTAAGTAATAACTTAATGATGGAAGAGGATTATGGCACATGAACGGAGCAGGGTGGATTCATATAAAAACAAACACACAGATGTGACAGGTTGGTAGCAGGAAATCTATAAAAACGTCTGAATCAATAGGGAGCTAATCCAGGCTGAAATAAACAGATGGAACACTGTGCCTGATGGCGTGAGCAGTCCCAGATAGTAAATAATGAGAACTGAAATGAGCCGCACACTAACTGAAATGAGCCGCACACTAACTGAAATTAACTGTGTGCCAGCAAGCTACTGAACACTGCCAAAACACCAAGCTAATTGTTCTGGATTCTGTGTTCCAGTAGCCCTGGCTAGGAGGTGCCCTGGCTAGGAGGTGCCCTGGCTAGGAGGTGCCCTGGCTAGGAGGTGCCCTGGCTAGGAGGTGCCCTGGCTAGGAGGTGCCCTGGCTAGGAGGTGCCCTGGCTAGGAGGTGCCCTGGCTAGGAGGTGCCATGGCAGACTGTGGGAACATTATGATTTGATTTTGTGCCGGGTCTGTAAATAACTTGTTCTGGACTTCTTAACTGGACCCAATAATACCTATTCTATCACACAGACGTATTGTTATGCTCAAATGCGACCTTCTCAAACCTGTTTCAGAGTGGCTTAATCAGTTAGCTTGAGGCCATTATCCAACTTGAGGCTGTTTCTCTTTTTACAGTCGTTTCCCTTATCTATCTTTTGGCTCTTTCACTCCCAGAATATACTACACAACTTTCCCCACCTTCACTGGCCACCCCATGAACCCCATGAATGAAACAGATGACAAGTGCCATAATTCTTTCTAAACCACTGATATGTATTCACAGCGTTGCTGAACTGTCTCTCCATCTGTTGGTACTCTTCCTCAGACCGACAGCTCTCTTGAAGCATCTCAAATGGCACCCTATTCCCTATATAGTGCACTACTTTAGACTGGCACCCTATTCCCTATATAATGCACTACTTTAGACTGGCACCCTATTCCCTATATAATGCACTACTTTAGACTGGCACCCTATTCCCTATATAATGCACTACTTTAGACTGGCACCCTATTCCCTATATAATGCACTACTTTAGACTGGCATCCTATTCCCTGTATAATGCACTAGTTATATTGTGCCATTTGGGAAGGAGCCTATTGAGAGGTTTGTTCCTCCATTAGCTGTCTAAGAGGGTGTTGGGTGGTGCTTGATTTCGTCTGGCTACTTCATTTGTAAGCTTATTGTTTTCCTGACTGACCGGTGGAATTAGTAATTGCAGACCTTTGTCTCCCTGTCCGCCTGCAACTGAGAAGCCATTTTGGGAAAGCGTGAGCGCGAGGGGAGTCGAGCAGAGAGAGCTGCAGCCTGCTGCCCTGGAATCCAATGCAAAAAGGCATGACCTGCTGACCACACCGCTCGCGTCCACGTGCGGCGCTGCAAAATAAATATACACGTACATGTTATTCAATCACTGCTCACGTGCGTCAACGATCGTCTGTGTAGCCAGGCGCAAAAAAAAATGACAACTTAGCTCAATTTGGGAAGCTTGACGCGCTGCAAGTCCCGCCTCTCCCATCTCCTCATTGGTTTTTAGGAGCATATACCCACATGGGTGATTGAAAGATGAACTGAGGTCTACACTCCAGTTGGTGGTGGTAATGCACCTTAAAGTTGGTTGCCAACCGCCATATAAAGTTTGAAGAAGAAGGAAGGTGGAGAGATTAAATGGTTCAGTTTCTAGGTATCTGTGAACTTAATTGTCGGTGTAGAGGACAAATTGACAGAAAGCTAGCTAGCTAAATTGCCATAAACGTTTAATGCTTTTCGACCTGTCCCCAAATTTTAATATTGTTGGTTCTTTTTGATATTTCAACCTGCGTGTCCTGATCGCTTCTTGTGTGTGTGGACAAAATCAACATGCTCGTGATGGTCAGCATGTTAGTAAGAGAAATCACTTATCTGGGAACCTGAGATTTGACCTTGTTGGATTGCC
Source organism: Oncorhynchus kisutch (assembly GCF_002021735.2). NCBI lineage: Eukaryota > Metazoa > Chordata > Actinopteri > Salmoniformes > Salmonidae > Oncorhynchus > Oncorhynchus kisutch. The sequence goes on along the minus strand of NC_034185.2, from coordinate 8,569,375 downwards.
TCAGCCAGCCAGCTGTTTATATCAGCAGCCCTGTAGTTTTCCTAACTCATTTTCTAACATACGTACACACACACACACACACACGCATATATACATATATATATATATATATCGGAAGTTTACATACATTTAGGTTGGGGTCATTAAAACCTGTTTTTCAACTACTCCACAAATGTCTTGTTAACACACTATAGTTTTGGCAAGTCGGTTAGGACATCTACTATTGGAAAGTAATTTTTCCAATAGTTGTTTACAGACAGATTATTTCACTTATAATTCACTCTCTCACAATTCCAGTGGGTCAGAAGTGTACAAACATTAAATTGACAATTATGTCATGGCTTTAGAAGCTTCTGATAGGCTAATTGACATAATTTGAGTCAATTGGAGGGGTAACTGTGGATGTATTTCAAGGCCTATCTTCAAACTCAGTGCCTCTTTGGTTAACATCATGGGAAAATCAAAAGAAATCAGCCAAACCTCAGAAAAAAAATTGCAGACCTCCAGAAGTCTGGTTCATCCTTGGGAGCAATTTCCAAACGCCTGAAGGTACCACGTTCATCTGTACAAACAATAGTATGCGAGTATAAACACCATGGGACCAACACTATGTAAACTTATGACCCACTGGGAATGTGATGAAAGAAATGAACGCTGAAATAATTCATTCGCTCTACTATTATTCTGACATTTCACATTCTTGAAATAAAGTGGTGATCCTAACTGACCTAAAACAGGGAATTTTTACTGGGATTAAATGTCAAGAATTGTGAAACTGAGTTTATATGCATTTGGCTAAGGTGTATGTAAACTTCCGACTTCAATTATACATACATACATACATACATACATACATACATACATACATACATACATACATACATACATACATACATACACACACACACACACACACACACACACACACACACACACACACACACAAGTCAAAAGCTTGGACACTCTTACTCATTCCAGGGTTTTTCTTTTGTAGAATAATATTGAAGACACAATTCCATATGTGTTATTTCATAGTTTATGTAGTAACCAAAGATTTAAACAAATCAATCTATTTCAGATTCTTCAAAGTTGCCACCCTTTGCATTGATGACTACTTTGCACACTCTTGGCATTCTGTCAACCAGCTTCATGAGGTAGTCACCTGGAATGCATTTCAATTAACAGGTGTGCATTGTTAAAGTTAATTTGTAGAAGTTCTTACCTTCCTAATGTGTTTGAGCCAATCAGTTGTGTTGTGATAAGGTAGGGGTGGTATACAGAAGATAGCCCTATTTGATAAAAGACCAAGTCCAAATTATGGCAAGAACAGCTCAAATAACTGAAGAGAAACGACAGTCTGACTGACCTTCATGTCTTAAAGTAATGACAATCTGGGACATTTCAAGAACTTGGAAAGTATCTTCAACTGCCGTTGAAAAAAACATCAAGCGTTATGATGAACCTGGCTCTCATGAGGACCGCTACAGGAAAGGAAGACCCAGAGTTACCTCTGCTGCAGAGGATAAGTTCTTCAGAGTTACCAGCCTCAAAAATTGCAGCCCAAATAAATGATTCACAGATTTCAAGTAATGGGCACATCTCAACATCAACTGTTCAGAGGAGACCGGGTGTATCAGGCCTTCATGGTCAAAGAAACAACTACTCAAGGACACCAATAATAAGAAGATACTTGCTTGGTCCCAGAAACATGAGCAATGGACATTAGACAGGTGGAAATCTGTCCTTTGGTCTGACGAGTCCAAATTTGAGATTTTTGATTCCAACCGCAGTGTCTTTGTGAGATGCAGAGTAGGTGAACGGATGATCTCTGTATGTGTGGTTCCCACCGTGAAGCATGGAGGAGGAGGTGTGATGGTTTGAGGGTGCTTTGCTGCTGACACTGTGATTTTATTTTGGATTCAAGGCACACTTAACCAGCATAGCTACCACAGCATCCTGCAGCGACTCGCCATCCCGTCTGGTTTGGGCTTAGTCCCACTATCATTTGTTTTTCAACAGGATAATGACCCAACACACCTCCAGGCTGTGTAAGGGCTATTTGACCAAGAAGGAGAGTGATGGAGTGCTGCATCAGATGACCTGGCCTCCACTATAACCCGACCTCAACCCAATTGAGATGGTTTGGGATGAGTTGGACTACAGAGTGAAAGAAAAGCAGCCAACAAGTCCTCAGCATATGTGAGAACTCCTTCAAGACTGTTGGAGAAGCATTCTTCATGAAGCTGTTTGAGAGAATGCCAAGAGTGTGAAAAGCTGTCATCAAGACGAAGGGTGGCTACTTTGAAGAATCTCAAATATAAAATATATTTTGATTTGTTTAACACTCTTTTTGGTTACTACATGATTCCAGATGTGTTATTTCATAGTTTTGATGTCTTCACTATTATTCTACAATGTAGAAAATAGTAAAAAATAAAGAAAAACCCATGAATGACTGGACACAACTAAACGTTTGACTGGCACTGTATATATTTTTTTACTTTTCTGTTGCGGTTTCGCTCCAGCTGCTACTGGTAGCTTAGGCTACATAGTTGTTAGAAAGCCTCCATTTTCTTGTATATTATAAGGCCTTTACCACCTTCTCAAATATCTTGGACATGTTACTAACCATAACCACAAAAGTGTCATGGTCAAATATGCCTCTATTATCTGGTTTGTTGTTACCAGGATGGCTGTTTAGTCATTTCACAGTCAGACACTCTGTCATAAGAGTGTTGTGTAAAGGCACAGTGATTTTAAGATGAGTGATACAAGTTGTAGCAGACACACTGTCTGGTGAGAGAGGGACACACCTTGGGTACACGCAGCCCTCCCCACATGTCGTTACGACATTTTTTGTTGTTAAATCTTAATCGGCTATTGCTCACATAGCCCTTCTCCGGGCAGGCTGCTACGTAGGTGTCAGGATGAGTTGATTTTAAAACTCAACACAAGTCATTTCCTGCCTCATGATGTCTCATACAGCTCTTGATTATTGCTTTCTTTTCAATTTTCAAAAGATGTCTCCCTCCCAACACTTTTATAAATAACATTTAACAGGCTTATATGGGATTTTTCCTCCCACTGCCATCACAATATCCCAATGATCTGTATCCTATCCAACTCTAAAACGGCCATTGATTGAGATGTGCAATCCGTTGAGTCACTCTGCTCGGGCCATTGTCATCGGCAGTGATTCACTGAGCTCTGTGCTCCTAGAGTGACAGTGCGTGGTCGGTAGGTACACTCAGAGTGGAGAACATTCAGAAACCAGCACCACCGGGTCTATTTCTGAGCCCACTTGACTTTCCACAGTGAAGGCATCAGGACGTCATGTGAAGATGATGATGATAACGATGATGCACCAGTCCCGACGTCAGGCAACACCTTGACTGCCAGTGAGCGAGTGACACTGACGATGTCTGGAAAAAATGTGATCCTAACACTGTGATTTATGAAGAAGAATGAATGAATGAATCAAAATCCGTATTCACACAGGATTCGTTTTTACTGGGGGAGATGGGTAATGCACGAGCACAAATCAGCATATCCGTCATTTAAAAGTCTCGTCCAAATCTGCCATGTCGGTTATTTTTTGTCAGGAGAGCAATAATGGCAGATAAAAAAAAAACACAGCTAACTTCATCGTCCTCTGAAAATACTAGTCCTTGTGTGCAAATCGACATCTCTGTTTTGAGAGAAATATCTGAGATTGACAGGTGTTGCTTGCGGTTTGAGCAAGAAGGCCATATAAACAGATGTTGCTTGGCGGGGTGTCAGAGGACGGCCCTAAAAATTCAGACTAAAGTCACCCTAGTCACAGACTGTTCTCTCTGCTACCGCACGGCAAGCGGTACCGGAGCGCCAAGTCTAGGTCCAAAAGGCTTCTAAACAGCTTCTACCCCCAAGACATAAGACTCATGAACAGCTAATCAAAGGGCTACTCAGACCCCTCTTTTACGCTGCTGCTACTCTCTGTTATTATCTATGCATAGTCACTTCATCCCTACCTACATGTACATATTACCTTGACTAACCTGTACCCCCGCACATTGACTCTGTACCGTAACACCCTGTATATAGCCTCCACATTGACTCTGTACCGGTACCCCCTGTATATAGCCTCCACATTGACTCTGTACCGGTACCCCCTGTATATAGCCTCCACATTGACTCTGTACCGGTACCCCCTGTATATAGCCTCCACATTGACTCTGTACCGGTACCCCCTGTATATAGCCTCCACATTGACTCTGTACCGGTACCCCCTGTATATAGCCTCCACATTGACTCTGTACCGGTACCCCCTGTATATAGCCTCCACATTGACTCTGTACCGGTACCTCCTGTATATAGCCTCCACATTGACTCTGTACCGGTACCCCCTGTATATAGCCTCCACATTGACTCTGTACCGGTACCCCCCTGTATATAGTCTCCACATTGACTCTGTACCGGTACCCCCTGTATATAGCCTCCACATTGACTCTGTACCGGTACCCCCTGTATATAGCCTCCACATTGACTCTGTACCGGTACCCCCTGTATATAGCCTCCACATTGACTCTGTACCGGTACCCCCTGTATATAGCCTCCACATTGACTCTGTACCGGTACCCCCCTGTATTTAGCCTCGCTATTGTTATTTTACTGCTGCGGTTTAATTATTTGTAACTTTAAAACATATATTTTTCTTTTTTTACTTAACACTTATTCTTTCTAAAACCGACAATGCTTTCAGAAGTTGTAAGGGCTTGTAAGTAAGCATTACACTGTGAGGGCTAGCTGTTGCAACTTTCATTGTCTACAGCTGTTGTATTCAGCGTATGTGACAAATACAATGTCTATTTGATTTGAAAACAATAGGGCCTAATTGATGCTTACAACAAAGTGCTGCGCATTATGTATGTCTGTATGTCTGTATGTATGTGTCTGATCAACTTTAAAAAAAAATACTTTCATTGTGCCAACATTCATTGTCATTTTAATGCAACCCTTGTTGATAATGGATACATCAGAACAGCATTCCAACGGAGGAAATGACGTCCACTTTATCATCTTGAGACGTGCTGTTTAGTTCACATCTGCTTGTGGGCATCTTGAGACGTCTACTGCAGATCGCTTAAAAAAAATTATCGTGGTCACACTTCCTCAATTCAGATATTTTGGCGAAATTAATTCCTTCTGAATCGTCCTCTGGAATAATGGATATTCTGGTGGTAATGATTGCATAGCCAAAGTTCCTTAATAATACTCGTCCCATGCAAAATAGAGCTAAAGTTTCCTTGCTTGTTATTGGTGTACAATCCATCAAGAGAACCCGAACATCAAAGACATGGCCCCATCTGAACCCCCCCCCCCTGTACGCCCAAAGTTTACACAAGCAACAGAGGAAACCGAGATGGAATTACAGAAAGACTTGTGCCTGGACATTGTTCTGCACTCCAGGGTGGAGGGACAAAGTAGGCCTCAGTCTTTGATCAATAGGAAACCCGTCTTGTGTCGGGTTAAGTTTACCGTGTGATTCCCATTCAAAACTGTTTATTATAACAAAAGGGTAATGAAGTAATAATAAAGTTGGGATGTAACAAAAAAACGTTTGGGTCAGGTGTCACCACGCATTTGAATTCAAATCAAATCAAATTTATTTATATAGCCCTTCGTACATCAGCTGATATCTCAAAGTGCTGTACAGAAACCCTGCCTAAAACCCCAAACAGCAAGCAATGCAGGTGTAGAAGCATGGAATTAAGATCACTTTATAAATCAAAATCACAAGCCGAGATCTAGCGCTCAGATTACAATTTAAAATGTAACGCTAACTTAATTTATCAAGAGTTATGTAGCAATGACGTTTGGGTCTACAGCCTACTGCACAATCCATTATCTCTGCTTTTTGGCTTTTCTTGAATTGTCTGTTAAAGCATTTGTTTTTCAGACCATTTTTAAACTAATAAAAAAAATAATCATAATTAAACATTTGAGGTACTCTGTATGGTCACACCAGTAACAGATCAGTTCTTGTATTACTTGAGGCACAGCTGAGTATACATTTGAAAGAATTACCTAAAGTCATCGCTAACCGCTACAAAAGTGAGGCAGGGAATTGCCTCTACAGAAAATTGCAGGAAATACGAATCACTGATGCATTCTGTTCGCGTCTTTATACGAATCACTGATGCATTCTGTTCGCGTCTTTATACGAATCACTGATGCATTCTGTTCGCGTCTTTATACGAATCACTGATGCATTCTGTTCGCGTCTTTATACGAATCACTGATGCATTCTGGTAGCGTCTTTATACGAATCACTGATGCATGTTCAATACATAGTGTTGAGTTCCGTTTTTAATGTCTGGATTCCGAGATTCCGTCCACGTTCTCTCTGCATCACGGATTTTATAGGGCCTTATGTGCCCCTTCGTCAGTGATTGGTCAACAGTAGGCATTCCTCAATGAAGTGTTTGTCATTCAACGACAGACGACTAGTTTTCATGCACGTTTTTTTTTTTATCTTGAGAAATAATGCACCAAACATCTTAGTTAGATGTAAAATTACACGACTAAAGTCCTTTTCGGAAGGGATACGTTTTTACCCAGGGGGTGCTCAGGTAATCTAATTTATGTACATGAGCACAAATCATCACATCTGTAATTTTAGTCCCATCTGACTCTTCCATGTCAGTAATTTATTTGTTGGGAAGGTTTTATTATCCTACCTCTGTTATTTCGGCTATCTGCAAGGTCATCTGATATTTCCCCTCCCCCGACCCCAAATAGCATATGAACGTGTCATAAGCCAAAATGTTTAGAATGACTGTATATTAGCTTTAAAACTGCAATGTTTTCTCAGAGAATGTGTGGCGTAGCTAGCTCGTGGCCGGAACGTGTGGCGTAGCTAGCTCATGGCCGGAACGTGTGGCGTAGCTAGCTCGTGGCCGGAACGTGTGGCGTAGCTAGCTCGTGGCCGGAACGTGTGGCGTAGCTAGCTCGTGGCCGGAACATAGTGAGTCTGTGTATTGTGCTCCATTGTAGTGTTTGACGATGGAAAATAACCATACCACAATGGCTGATTTCACCCCCCAAATTTTTTTTCCTGTCAATAAAAGTATAATCTCTAGGACCTGGACTTACCAGACGTAAAGTGAAATGTGTTGCTCGATATCAAATAAGCACCCAACTTTTGTCAGAACCTTACCATATTCCTGCTAAGTTAGGCAGTAGACTGCCATTAAACGATGCATTTCATGCAAGACTTCCTGCCACCCAATATACCACTGTTTGCACAGCAGGAATATGGTGCCGTAAGACTTGACTAGCACATGGTTGAGTTCTTAACTAGGAGAGGGTTGAAGTCTGAGAAATGATGAAGTTCCTATTAGAGGTTGACCGATTTTAATTAGGGCCGATTTTCAAGTTTTCATAACAATCGGAAATCTGTATTTTTGGACACCGATTTGGCCGATTTATATAAAAAAATATATATATATATTTTTACACCCATTTATCCTTTATTTAACTTGGCAAGTCGGTTAAGAACACATTCTTATTTTCAATGACGGCCTGGAACGGTGGGTTAACTGCCTCGTTCAGGGGCAGAACAACAGATTTTTACCCTGTCAGCTCGGGGATTCAATCTTGCAACCTTACGGTTAACTAGTCCAACGCTCTAACCACCTGAATACATTGCACTCCACGAGGAGACTGCCTGTTACGCGAATGCAGTAAGCCAAGGTAAGTTGCTAGCTAGCATTAAACTTATCTTATAAAAAAACAATCAATCATAATCACTAGTTAACTTCACATGGTTGATATTACTAGTTTATATTGCGTGTCCTGCGTTGCATATAATCGATGCAGTGCGTATCGTTGCTCCAATGTGTACCTACATATCAATGCCTTTCTTAAAATCAACACACAGAAGTATATATTTTTAAACCTGCATATTTAGCTAAAAGAAAATCCAGGTTAGCAGGCAATATTAACCAGGGGAAATTGTGTCACTTCTCTTGCGTTCATTGCACGCAGAGTCAGTGTATATGCAACAGTTTGGACCGCCTAATTTGCCAGAATTGTACGTAATTATGACATAACATTGAAGGTTGTGCAATGTAACAGGGATGTTTAGACTGAATGCCACCCGTTAGATAAAATACGGAACGGTTCCGTATTTCACTGAAAGAATAAACATCTTGTTTTCGAGATTATAGTTTCTGGATTCGACCATATTAATGACCGAAGGCTCATATTTCTGTGCGTTATCATGTAATAACTAAGTCTATGATTTGAGCGATAGTAGGCAGCAGCAGGCTCGTAAGTATTCATTCAAACAGCACTTTTGTCCGTTTGCCAGCAGCTGTTTATGACTTCAAGCCTATCAAGTCCCGAGATTAGGTGATGTGAAATGGCTAGCTAGTTAGCCAGGTGCGCGCTAATAGCGTTTCAAACGTCACTTGCTCTGAGACTTGGAGTGGTTGTTCCCCTTGCTCTGCATGTTAAACTGGCAATACTAAAGTGCCTATAAGAACATCCAATAGTCAAAGGTTAATGAAATATAAATGGTAGAGAGAGAAATAGTCCTATAATTCCTATAACTACAACCTAAAAATTCTTACCTGGGAATATTGAAGACTCCTGTTAAAAGGAACCACCAGCTTTCATATGTTCTCTTCTCTTGTTCTGAGCAAGGCACTTAAACGTTAGCTTTTTTTACATGGCACATATTGCACTTTTACTTTCTTCTCCAACACTTAGTTTTTGCATTATTTAAGCCAAATTGAACATGTTTCATTATTTATTTGAGGCTAAATTGATTTTATTGATATATTATATTAAGTTAAAATAAGTGTTCATTCAATATTGTTGTTATTATCATTATTACAAATACATTTAAAAAAAATCTGCCTTCTGGTCTGCCAATAATCGGTTTCGGCGTTGAAAAACCATAATCGGTCGACCTCTAGTTCCTATATGTATTCTGTACAGTTGATTTGCAGGATGTCTCTCTCGAGGTTTCGCGCCATGTTTGGCTGCCACAGTGGCACAAAGAGATAAATAATGGTATTGTACCTGGACAGATTATTATTATTATTATTATTATTATCTATTTACTGAAGAAAAGTGAAAGTATATATTTGGTAGAAATACTTTGATGTAAAATAATTTTTTTAAAAATACATGCATACATACAAGATCCACGTCACCAAGTTCAATAACAAAACAGGCACAAATAGAATGCAAAGGGGAAGTTTATTAGGGATTTCCGTACACGGGGAAAGATGGGAGAATTCACCAATCACCTCACAGTCCACTCGGGTCCTCAGCCAATCCGGTGTCTTGTCTCTCACCTCCTCTGCCCCGTTGTGCTGCTTCCTTCTTTATCCCCAAGCTTAACGAACATCAGCCGTTCCTCGTTGGGGCAGGAAGTCTATATAAGGCCTGGGGAGTGTAGCCAGCTACCTCCAAGATATCTCTCAATTACCACTCCCCTCACCTCTCCCTGCCGTCTGCCACAATACATACAGTACCAGTCAAGTTTGGACACACCTACTCATTCCAGGGTTTTTCTTGAACTGTTTTCCACATTGTAGTGAAGACATGAAATAACACCTATTGAATCATGCAGTAACCAAAAAAGTGTAAAATACCAAGTGTTATTTTATATTTTATATTCTTCAGAGTAGCCACCCTTTGCCATGATTACATCTTTGCACACTTGGCATTCTCTCAACCAGCTTCATGAGATATTCACCTGGAATGCATTTCAATTAACAGGTGTGCCTAGTTAGAAGTTAGTTTCTGGAATTTCTTTCCTTCCTAATGCGTTTGAGCCAATCCATTTTGTGACAAGGTAGGGTTTGTATACAGAAGAGGGCCCTATTTGGTCAAAGACCAAGTCCATATTATGGCAATAACAGCTCAAATAAGCAAAGAGAAACGACATCATTTCTATAAGACACGAAGGTCAATCAATCTGGAAGATGTCAAGACCTTTTAACTTATGATGAAACTGGCTCTCATGAGGACCGCCACAGGAAATGAAGACCCAGAGTTACTTCTGCTGCAGAGGATAAGTTCATTAGTTACCAGCCTCAGAAATTGCAGCCCAAATAAATGCTTCAGAGTTCATGTAACAGACACATCTCAACATCAACAGTTCAGAGGAGACTGCGTGAATCAGGCCTTCATGGTCAAAGAAACAACTACTCAAGGACACCAATAAGAAGAAGAGACTTGCATGGGCCAAGAAACACGAGCAATGGACATTGGACTGGTGGAAATATGTCCTTTGTTTCAATGAGTCCAAATTCGGGATTGCAGTGTCTTTGTGACACAGAGTAGGTGAACAGATGATCTCTGCATGTGTGGTTCCCACCGTGAAGCATGGAGGAGGAGGTGTGATGGTGTGGGGGTGCTTTGCTGGTGACACTGTTAGTGATTTATTTAGAATTCAAGGCACACTTAACCAGCATAGCTACCACAGCATTCTGCTGCGATATGCCATCCCATCTGGTTTGGGCTTAGTCCCACTATCATTTGTTTTTCAACAGGACAATGACCCAAAACCCACCTCCAGGCTGTGTAAGGGCTATTTGACCAAGAAGGAGAGTGTTGGAGTGCTTCATAAGATGACCTGGCCTCCACAATCACCTGACCTCAACCCAATTGAGATGGTTTGGGATGAGTTGGACCGCAGAGTGAAGGAAGAAGCAGCCAACAAGTGCTCAGCATTCTGTGGGAACTCCTTCAAGACTGTTGGAAAAACATTCCAGGTGAAGCTGGTTGAGAGACTGCCAAGTGTGCAAAGCTGTCATCAAGGCGAAGGGTGGCTACTTTGAAGAATATCATATATTTAAAAAAAAAAAAGATTCCATATGTTAATTCATTGGACACTGGACTCAGGCTTTGTGAGGCCCTGTGGGACATTTTGAGGTCAAGAGTAGATTTTCTGCCTTGTCAAGAGGTTTATTTCTGTTTTAACACCATTCCTGCAAGTCCGTGTGAGAATAATCTCCACCAGAATGCCTTTTTAATCAGAACCAGTTCACATTTATCAGGGCTTTCCAAGGCAGTTCCCAGTCTCTGCCAAGCCATGGTTGCTCTGTAAACCCGCCTGCCGTTTTTGATTCTTGTTTTAGCCATTTACTGATAGCAGCAGAAGCTCTTGGCTGACCTCCTCGACACTCTTCCCGCTCCACATCCACTCAGTGGCGTTGTCCTAAATGGCACCCTATTCCCTATGTTGTGCACTACTTTTGACCACAGTGGCCTATATGTTTTATAGTGTACAATATAGGGAAAAGGGTGTCGTTTGGGAAGCTGACACATTGCCAGAGAAGAAAACGCTGACGTTGATGAATTCCTCACTGCTCTCACTCCACGATGGTCCTGGGTGAGAGAGGGTTGACTTTGCGCTATGCTGGTGTGTTTTTGAATGAACTTTGTTAATTTGATTCAACTTTCAGCGTGCTAGGACATTGTATGGTGTCCCAAGAGCTGCTTGTACGAGAGAACATTTTGACTACTCAAGCTTGTAAGATTGATATCCCAGCTTTAAGGCAGGTATAAATATTTCTGATCCCAGGAAAATGGTCTGTGCTCTGACCTCTGTCTTGCAGGTGTCTAACTGCAGCAGACGGTGTTAGGCGGGAGATGCCTTGGGGCAATTCCATCATGACATTGACACAGAGACTCCAATTATTCACTTTAAAATGTAATAACTTGGCTATTTACACAGTGAGTTACAATAACTTGGTTATATACACAGTGAGTACCACCAACAACGTGGCTGTATACACAGTGAGTACCACCAACAACGTGGCTGTATACACAGTGAGTACCACCAACAACGTGGCTGTATACACAGTGAGTACCACCAACAACGTGGCTGTATACACAGTGAGTACCACCAACAACGTGGCTGTATACACAGTGAGTACCACCAACAACGTGGCTGTATACACAGGGTACCAGTACCTAGTCCATGTGCAGGGATACGAGGTAGTTAAGGTAGATGTGTAGATATATATTTAGGATTAAGTGACAGATGATAAACAGTAGCAGCAGTGTATGTGTTAAGTTGTAAATTAGTATTAAAAAAAAGGGTCAACGCAGATAATCCCGTTAGTCATTTTGGTAACTATTTAACAAACTATTTAGTAGTCTTATAGCTTGGGGGTAGAAGCTGTTCAGGGTACTGTTGGTTCCAGACTTGGTGCATCGATACCGCTTGCCGTGCGGTTGCGGAGAGGACAGTCTAACTGTGGCTGGAGTCTTTGACAATTTTAAGGGCCTTCCTCTGACACTGCCTGGCATACAGGTCCTGGATGGCAGGGAGCTCTGTCCCAGTTATGGACAGGGCTGAGCGATATGGACAAAATATCATATCACAGTATTTTTCAGAACGTTCACGGTATGACTGTATTTGACTATTTTATATTTTTGAATAATAAAATTCTATATTTGATTAATGAGAACCCCATGACCCTAGGATTGAAACACATAGATTCTAAGTGATTTAAATGGGTCTTTCCATTCTGATTTGTTTTATACTGTTCAATTAAATTTCAACCCAAAATTATATTCAGCAATTTCTGCATTCCCTGCACTCGTTTGATATTATTTCCACACTGCCACATAGGGCTGCACGATATCGGCAGAATATCTAGACCTTATTTTTAACCAAATGTTGCAATTGAGATTAGACCTGCGATTAGGTCAAAACACTTGGTTAAACTGTTGGGAAAATGATTATTCTAATTCTATAATTAGAAGATTATAGTGGCACTTTGAATTCAGTGTTTGACATGACGACAAATGAAAATGCCAGGGAGGAGATATTGTGACAGGGTAGGAACCAAAGTGTTGGTCAGTGTTTACCAGCAGACCCTGTAATCTTTGGCTACATTAAATGTTTTCTCTTAGCTATATCATGTAGCTAACATTCATGCTTTGGCTATTCCTCTTTGATTTAGAAGATACTGTTGCACAAACAACATGCTGATTTAGGCAAACACCATCAATGGTACATTTTCTTTTGAGTCCGTACCGCCGGCTAACTAGCAATTAGCAGACTGAACGGAAGTGTCTCGTGGTCGAGCAACAACAATGCACCTCGTGAGTGACTGGGAGGGGCTAGGTCTGTGTGAAAAGCAGCATGGGGACCGAGAGGTGAACGTAGCAGAGTGAAATATAAAAATGGACGTTACACATGTCGTATCACATTTAACAAACCAAACATTCAAATGCCGTTATTGGAGGTGAAGTAAAAACCCAAACCGGTCCGTGGATCAATACGCGTGCGTGTATAGTAAAATGCGGTATGCCGCCCAGGTTTACTGGCCCGTACGTACTACCCTCTGTAGCGTCTTGCGGTCTAATGCCAAGCAGTTATCATACCAGGCGGTGATGCAGCCAGTCAAGATGCTCTCAATGGTGCAGCTGTATAACTTTTTGAGGATCTGAGGGTCCATGCCACATCTTTTCATCCTCCTGAGGGGGAAGAGGTGTCGTCTTCATGACTCTCTTGGTGTGTTTGGACCATGATGAATCCTTACTGATGTGGACACCGAGGAACTTGAAGCTCTCGACTCGCTCCATTACAGCCCCGTCGATATGAATGGCCCGACCCCTCCATTTCCTGTAGTCCGCAATCAGCTTCTTTGTCTTGCTGACGTTGAGGGAGACGCTGTTGTCCACACTGCCAGGTCTCTGACCTCTTTATAGGCTGTCTTATCATTGTCTGTGATCAGACCTGAGCTGTAGTCAATGAACAGCGTTCTCATATAGGTGTTCACACTGCCCTTTCCCACCTGGACCAGAGGGAGTGCAATAGAGATTGCGTCATCTGTGGTTCTGTTGGGGCGGTATGCGAGTGTCCAGGGTGTCTGGCATGATGATGTTGTGAGCCATGACCAGCCTTTCAATGCCTTTTCATGTGAGTGCTACTGACCGATAGTCATTTAGACCGGTTACCTTGGCGTTCTTGGGCACAGGGACTGTGGTGGTCTGCTTGGTATTACAGACAGGGTCAGACTGGGTCAGGGAGAGGTTGAAAATGTCAGTGAAGACACTTGCCAGTTGGTCAGTGCATGCTCTGAGTACACGTCCTGGTAATCCGTCGGATCCTGCGGCCTTGTGAATGTTAACCTGTTTAAAAGGTCTTGCTCACACCGGCTGCGGAGAGAGCATGATCACACAGCCGTCCCGAACAGCTTGTTCTCGAAGTCATGGTTCGGTGTTGCTTGCCTTGAGATAGATCTCTCTAATGTTAAAGGTGTGAGTGTGTGTCTCTCTAATGTTAAAGGAAGACTCAAGGTTCTGCTCACCTGAGAATACCTCATGATAAGCAGTAGACCACACTATTTACCAAAATATATTTTATATATTTTTTGTTAATATTGTGGTCTACTGCTTATCATGAGGTATTCTCAGGTGAGCAGAACCTTGAGTCTTCCTATAACATTAGAGAGACACCTCCGCCTTGAGCTACAATGCCGTCGTTCTGTCCTGTCAATGCATAGAAAGAAAACAGCATGATTTGTATGTTGTCCATGTACAGCCACGACCCTGAGAAACACCGTGATATTACAGGTCTTTCTGGTCCCGATGATTGAGTTGTGCTCGTCCAGTTTGTTTTCCAGTGACTGTACCAATAGAACGGAGGGTAGAGGGCGGTTCATGTGCTCTCCGACGTGGTTTCCTCAGGGCCTCTCACGCCAACCTTCTTTTTCGGGTATCGGGGGAATTAGGGCTTTGTCTGGGGTGAGCAGTATGTCCTGCGCCTCTGACGAGTTGAAGTAGAAATCGTCATCCAAATCGAGGTTATCGATTGCTGTTCTGATATCCAGAAGCTCTTTTCGTTCATAGGAAACGATGGTGGAAACATTTAGTTAGGATCGGTAAAAAAGTTAGGATCGGTGCGATAAACACAATATAGCAGTTGCTCAGTAGCCCGTAAAACGTCTGTTTACCATTGAAGCGCCGTCATGTGTCTGTGTCTGCCTCCCAGATTACAGAGACTCTTGGACAAACATTTACTGTGGGCCTGAACGGGTTAATTCATATTTGAACAGACAGGATTGAAGGTAGGTGTGTGTGTGTGTGTGCATAACCAATGCCCCCCCCCCCCCTCTGCTGTAGTTCTTTGCCTCGTCACCCAATCACTCAGCCTCTTGTCGATCCCTCTCAAGTGCTTAAACGGCCTATCGAAGGCCATTCTCCCTGAGCCCCTGCGTCGATCTCCTCCGGTAGTGTCTTGGCAACAACCCCAACGCAACACCATTTAGGCCTGGAACACACACACAGACACACACACACACACACACACACACACACACACACACACACACACACACACACACACACACAATAGATTCAAGATGTTACTTCCCCATCTAATCTGCTGTTTGTCATTAACACAGAGGAAGGAGAGGTTAGAAGAATGTCGTCCCCCCCTCTCCCAATGTTATGTTACTTTCTAATAAATCTCAGAGCCCAGTTTAGCACTAGTCCCTTTGATGATGAGAGGGCAGAGTTGTTTTAATGAAGGGATGGAGCCACAGACTGGAAGGGACCCCCTGCCTGGGAGCCGCTCTATGCCTCTCTATACCAGCTAGCTGTGGGGTAGGAACAGTAGTAGAAGCCTCTCTATACCAGCTAACTGTGGGGTAGGAGGAACAGTAGTAGAAGCCTCTCTATACCAGCTAGCTGTGGGTTAGGAACAGTAGTAGAAGCCTCTCTATACCAGCTAGCTGTGGGTTAGGAACAGTAGTAGAAGCCTCTCTATACCAGCTGACTGTGGGGTAGGAGGAACAGTAGTAGAAGCCTCTCTATACCAGCTGACTGTGGGGTAGGAGGAACAGCAGTAGAAGCCTCTCTATACCAGCTGACTGTGGGGTAGGAGGAACAGTAGTAGAAGCCTCTCTATACCAGCTAGCTGTGGGGTAGGAGGAACAGTAGTAGAAGCCTCTCTATACCAGCTAGCTGTGGGTTAGTGGTATTTCCTCAGTGAAATCAGGAGCGGTTCAATGAGGAGCGATTCCCTCTATACCTCTACTGTATTTATGTTTTCAGTAACTAACAGTGAAGTGCTCAGCAGTCGGTCATCTCTCATGCCTGTATCTTAAATGGCACCCTACTTCCTATATAGTGCACTACTTCAGGCTCCCCCATAGGGGGCTCTGGTCAAAAGTAGGCACTTCATAGGGATTAGGGTGCGAATTGAGATGCAGCTTCTCTCTCTTGGAGCTGTTTTATTGGCCAATAAATGACAGCTCTGAGTTATGATGCTGTGACTGGCTGTTTGATTTGCTTACTTTTCCCGGGACGCTACTGTCAAAACTGGTGGCACGCCTTTTGAATACTCGGTGGCCAGTTTATTAGGTACACCAATCTAGTCCCGGGTTGGACCCCCTCCCCCCTCCCCCCTTTGCCTATAAATGGCCTGAATTCTTCGGGGCATGGACACATTGCTCATTTGGTATCAAGGGACTTAATGTGTGCCAGGAAAACATTCCTCACACCATTAACACCAGCCTGTACGGTCGACACCAGCCTGTACGGTCGACACCAGCCTGCACGGTCGACACCAGCCAGGATGTGGTCAGGGACTCATGCTTCTTACTCCAAATCCTGATGCAACAGGAATCGAGATTCATCAGACCAGGCGACGTCTTTCCACTCTTCATTTGTCCAGTGTTGGTGATCGCGTGGCCACTGGCGCCACTTCTTCTTGTTTTTAGTTGCTAGGAGGCCGTTGTGGTCGTCTGCTGTAATAGCCAATCCGTGACCAGGACCGACGAGTTGTACGTTCCGAGATGCCATTCTGAACACCACTGTTGTACTGCACCGTTATTTGCCTGCTTGTTTCCCACCTGTTAGCTCGCACGATTCTTGCCATTCTCCTTCGACCTCTCATCAACAAACTGTTTACACCCACAGGACAGCCGCTGACTGGTTGTTTGTTGCACCGTTTCTCTGTAAATCCAAGACATTGCTGGGCGTGAAAAGCCTAGGACCCAAACGGACTTGAGGAGAATCAGACCCGGACCCAATAATAAATAATAAAGGCAGACCAAACCTGAGGACAACTCGACCCGACCCGTACCTTGACTGGTCCAGGTGGAGACCAGACCCGTGTACCTTGACTGGTCCAGGTGGAGACCAGACCCGTGTACCTTGACTGGTCCAGGTGGAGACCAGACCCGTACCTTGACTGGTCCAGGTGGAGACCCGACCCGTACCTTGACTGGTCCAGGTGGAGACCCGACCCGTACCTTGACTGGTCCAGGTGGAGACCAGACCCGTGTACCTTGACTGGTCCAGGTGGAGACCAGACCCGTGTACCTTGACTGGTCCAGGTGGAGACCAGACCCGTACCTTGACTGGTCCAGGTGGAGACCAGACCCGTACCTTGACTGGTCCAGGTGGAGACCAGACCCGTACCTTGACTGGTCCAGGTCGAGACCAGACCCGTACCTTGACTGGTCCAGGTCGAGACCAGACCCGAGTGACAAAATCTTCTGGTTAACACATTGGTCTTTATATGTTGGCTTTAAGTCAATAAATGCACCTTTTTTTATTAGCGCCAAATAAATATGCTTTAGGGCTTCCCAAGCGTTTTCATTCAGGCCCCCTTTCCAGCATTGGGGGAGCCCCCCCCCCCTCCCACATGTATATTTCTATGGGGACTTTTCACACCACTCTAATCTGTATTTGAGTGACTAGAACATTACAACAATCTATGGGTTTAAAAACCTAGGTTAAAAAAACTTAGCGGACAACAGGCTAGTTGATCTGGACATTTCTGACAAGATCTAAGTACAGTTTGGGAACCACCGCTTATAGGCTGTGGTCGGGGTACCACTCTGGTCGATCGTCTGTAGTTACATAGACCCGATGACAATCAAACAGGACCATATGGGAAACGTTAGAATTTTGGACCTGGGTCTCATGTATTCAGGTTCGGCTGGACCCGTGAAGTCCTTTACACAGATGTAATACATACATACAAACTTTTCAGTTGAGAATAGACTCTGACGAATTCTCCTCAAAATATTTATTTGTATAACTTGCTGTAGAGTCAGTTTGACCTCTGGTCCTCTTAGCCCTCTGATTGGTTAACTCTCTTTTTAAGGAGATTTTCCCACCCCCTGTAGCAGGTGCAATAAGAACGTTTGCTGTTCTATCTGGTTGTCATTGACTACCAATGTTGCCATGGTAGCGTGGTTGTTGTGGTGTCAGAGTCCTGGCTGTGTAATGATAGTGTTCTTAAGACTGCAATTAACAACCATTTCCCTCCTCTGCTGGTGTGTGTGTGTGAGCTACATCCCTCCACATTTCAATAGGAATATGCCAAGAAGGGATTACTATTTAACAAAGATTTGTGCTCTAGAAGCAATTGTCTTTTATTTTTTTAACTGACATAACAAACTCCTCTGTACAAAGACATTTCTCCTCCTTTTCATGAGGTTGTGCGAAACAGCTGACGTATCGAGGTAATTATTTCGCCTTCTCTCTTTCATGAGGTTGTGTGAAGCAGCTGATGTGTTGGTAATTGGGCTGGCTGTAAACTGCATTTTACTATATACCGGTATTTATGCAGAGTCCAGTTTTGGAGTTTTACTCCAGCTTACATAACGGTATTTCAATGTTTGGTTTGTTAAATGTAATATACATTCAATGTATCCATACTCCATGACTTATTCCACATTTTGTTGTGTTACAGCCTTAATTTAAAATGGGTTAAATCGATTTTTTTTTTGTACACTCCATACCCCAGAATGACTAAGTGCAAACATGATTTAAAATTTTTGTGCAAATTTATTGAAACACAGATTTCTAATTTACATAAGAATTCACTTCCATGAGTCAATACATGTTAGAATCCCATTTGGCAGTGATTATAGCTGTGAGTCTTTCTGGGTAAGTCTCCAAGAGTTTGGCACACCTGGATTGTACAATATTTGCACAGTATTCTTTATAAAATGATTCAAACTCTGTCATGTTGGTTGTTGATCATTGCTAGCCAGCCATTTCCATGTCTTGCCATAGATTGTCAAGCATATTTAAGTCAAAACTTTAACTAGGCCACTCAGGAACATTCAATGTCATCTTGGTAAGATACTTCAGTGTATATTTGGCCTTGGGTTTTAGGTTATTGTCCTGCTGAAAGGTGAATTTGTCTCCCAGTGTCTGTTGGAAAGCAGACTGGATCTCTATTCCGTTTATTTTTATCCTAAAAAAACTCCCTACTCCTTGCCGATGACAAGCATACCCATAACATGATGCAGCCACCACCTCTCTTGAAAATATGAAGAGTGCTACTCTGTGTTGTATTGGCCTCAAACAACTTTTTGTATTCAGGACATAGTTATTTCTTAACCACATTTTTTGCAGTTTTCCTTCACTGCATAATTGCAAACAGGATGCATGTTTTGGAATATTTGTATTCTTTACAGGCTTCCTTTTCACTCTGTCAATCAAGTTAGTATTGTGGGGTAACTACAGTGTTGTTGATCCATCCTCAGTTTTCTCCCATCACAGCCATTAAACTCTGTAACTGTTTTAATGTCACCATTGGCCTCATGGTGAAATCCCTGAGGGGTTTCCTTCCTCTCCGGCAACTGAGTTAGGGAAGGACACCTGTATCTTTGTAGTGACTGAGTGTATTGATTTACCATCCAAAGTGTATTTAATAACTTTATCATGCTCAGAGGGATATTCAATGACTGCTTTTTGTATTTCTACTCATCTACCAATAGGTGCCTTTTCTCTGCGAGGCATTGGAAAACCTTCATGCTCAAAGGGAAAGGCCATGTCTGCTATTAAAAAAAATGTAGGCTTGGTCGGTATAAAGCATATACCATATACTGGGGTATCTGGAAATGGCCATGGGTTTTTCAATACCGTTGCAACTGTGAATATTTGTTTCTACTTTTTAAGTCAATACCTGCAGTCAATATGTGCAATACGTTAGGAGATAAAGAAGATTGTAGTCTTAATTTCACCTGTCACATAATTTTGCATTATGGAACTTACTGGTAGTCTCCAGTCATGTTATTTGTTTATAAGTGCACAAAGACAAAAGACCGGCGGCCTTGTGAGTCACTCACTGTAGTGCAGCACGCACCAGCTGATTGAGTTAGTGTGGAATTCACAACTAAATGTTTGTTGTCAAGATATCTTTATAACTGTTAAGTTAACGGTCTAAAATGTGCTAAATGCTCTGCAGTTGTGCATTTTGTTTGGCTAATTTAGTAACTTGTTAGCTATTTAGCTAAGTGGTGAGCTTCTTCCAAAATCAAACTTTGCTTGGTAGGGTCAGAGAATAGTCTCCTTGGTAGGGTCAGAGAATAGTCTCCTTGGTAGGGTCAGAGAATAGTCTCCTTGGTAGGGTCAGAGAATAGTCTCCTTGGTAGGGTCAGAGAATAGTCTCCTTGGTAGGGTCAGAGAATAGTCTCCTTGGTAGGGTCAGAGAATAGTCTCCTTGGTAGGGTCAGAGAATAGTCTCCTTGGTAGGGTCAGAGAATAGTCTCCTTGGTAGGGTCAGAGAATAGTCTCCTTGGTAGGGTCAGAGAATAGTCTCCTTGGTAGGGTCAGAGAATAGTCTCCTTGGTAGGGTCAGAGAATAGTCTCCTTGGTAGGGTCAGAGAATAGTCTCCTTGGTGTGTTTAATATTTGTTTTGTGCGTGCAGCAAACTGTAAGTAGCATTTTTGACTTACTAGTATACATGTATGAGCTGGGATGTCTCTCCTGGAAATACTTTAGAGACTGTATAAAATAAAAATGTTTGCAATGCGCTCATTAACATTTACTTAGCATTCTCTATTGGATTTTATATGTACTTGCTAGCATTGCTAACTTTTGGATTACACAGACTGTGGAGTCAATTTGGATGTCACCCATCTACCAAGGGGGGCCCTTTTGCGAGGAATTGGAAAACATCCCTGGTCTTTGGTTGAATCTGTGTTTGAAATTCACTGCTCAACTAAGGGACCTTACAATTATTTGTATGTGTGGGGTACAGAGATGAGGTAGTCATTCAAAAGCCATGTTTAGCACTATTATTGCACACAGAGTGAGTCCAAGCAACTTTATTTTGTGACTTAAGCAAATATTTACTCCCTAATTTATTTAGGCTTGCCATAACAAATGGGACAAATACTTATTGACTCAAGACATTTCAGATTTTTAATTGGTCAACATTTCTAAAAACATCATTCCGGTTTGACATTATGGGGTATTGTGTGTAGGCCAGTGACACAACATCTAAATATAATCCATTATAAATACAGGCTGTAACACAACAAAATATGGAACAAGTCAATGTTTGTGAATACTTTCTGAAGGCACTGAGTGATGAAACTGGAAAAATGATGGCAATGGTCCGTTCTTACCGCCAGTAAGAGACTGCTAACAATTCACAACTGTTACTAATCTTGCCTGTGAAACAGTGTGGGTGCCAAAAGCACATTAGAAATTGACATAATGCCCCTTGTTGCAAAAACTAAGAACTGCCATTTAATCCATTAAAAAGTCACTACAACGCCAAACTTTTTTCCAAATTAGCTCCATAATATCGACAGAAACATGGCAAACGTTGTTTAGAATCAATCCTCAAGGTGTCTTTCACATATCTATTCGATAAAATATCCACGGGGACAATTGGTTTCTCATAAGAAGTGATTGGAAAAATGGCTACTTGTGTACTTTATGCAAGATTTTCTGCGGGAGCCATCATGTCACCACTTGCTCAATGTGGTCCCTTACGGCTATTCTTCAACATAAATGCGTAAAAAGACATCACAATGCTGTAGACACCTTGGGGAATACGTAGAAAGCGTAAGCTCATTCGTAGCGCATTCACAGCCATATAAGGAGTCATTGGCATGCAGGGCTTTCAAAATATGGGGCACTTCCTGGTTGATGTTTATCTGGGTTTCGCCTGTAACATCAGTTCTGTTGCACTCACAGACAATATCTTTGCAGTTTTGGAAACGTCAGTGTTTTCTATCCAAAGCTGTCAATTTTATGCATAGTCGAGCATCTTGTCGTGACAAAATATCCCGTTTTTAAAACGGGAATGTTTTTTTATCCAAAAATGAAAATACTGCCCCCTAGTTACAAAAGGTTAAACAAACAAAAAGAGACCTATAAGAAGTTGTTACAAGAAAATAGTTTCAAGTGTTTTTTTGTCCAAATACTCATGGATTCTACTGCAGTTTGCAGTACACATGTGACACTCATTCAAGATGGCTGCACTTCTTCATTACACAAAGGAATAACCTCAACCCATTTCTAAAGACTGGTTACATCCTTTGGAAGCGGTAGGAACTGCAAACAAGTCCCTTAGAAATCTAGTTTCCCAATGAAGACTCATTGAATAGACGGTGACCTTAAAAAAAAAAAAGAATAATCTGAATGGTTAGTCCTCGGGGTTTTGCCTGCTACATAAGTTCTGTTATACTCACAGACATGATTCAAACCGTTTTAGAAACTTCAGAGTGTTTTCTATCCAAATCTACTAATCTATGAATATCTTATATTCTGGGGATGAGTAGCAGGAAGTTGAATTTGGGCACGCTATTTATCCAAAAGTGCAAATGCTGCCCCGTATCCCGAAGAAGTTAATTAATGGACTGCAGAATGTATTTATTTTTTCTCTTGCCTTGTCTGCTCTTTTCAATATTATGTCCATCTCTGATAAGCTACCCAGGAAAGGGCTGAAAATAGCCCACATTAATATATGTGGCCTTAGAAATAAGGTTCAGGAAATCAATAACTTGCTAACGTCAGATTACATTCATATATTAGCCATTTCTGAGACTCACTTTAGATAATTAATTTGATGATACATCAGTAGTAATACAAGGATATAACATCTATAGAAGAGACAGGGATGCTTATGGGGGAGGAATTGCTGTATATATTCAGAGCCATATCTCTAATGCTTAGAGAAGGTCTTATTTTTTCATGTAAGCAGAAAGGTCTACTTTCTTGGGACCTGAATATTGACAGGTTTTCATCAAGTTGTCCGCTCAAGAGGAAGCTTCTTACTGTAACCAGGTGCCTGTAACCTGGTTCAGGTTATTAATCAACCTACCAGGGTGTTTACAAACACTACAGGAACAAGATCATCCACATGTATTGATCACATGTTTACTAATATTGTAGAACGTTGTTCTATATTTATATCTGTACCTATTGGAGGCAGTGATCACAATATAGTGGCTATTTTCAGGAAAACCACACTTCCATCAGCTGGGCCTGAAATATTATATAAGGGATCATACAAAAGATTTTGCTGTGACTCTGATGTGGATGATGTTAAAAATATTTGTTTGTCTGATGTGATTTAACGAGGAGCATCCAGACGCTGCACTTGATGAATTTATGAAATTGCTTTTTCCAATTATTGATAAACATTCACCTGTTAAGAAACTGACTGTTAGAACCGTTAAGGCTCCGTGGATTGATGAGGAATTGATAAACTGTATGGTGCGAAAGGAGCGGCTAATAAGTCTGGCTGCACATCTGACTGGCTGACTTACTGCGAACTGAGAAATGATGTGACTAAACTCAACAAACAAAAAAAGACTTTATTATGAAGCCAAGAACAATGATATAAAGAGTGATGGAAAAAAAACATTGGAGTGCTTTAAATGAAATTATGGGCAGAAAGACAAATTCAACTCTCATCCTTCATCAACTCTGATGGCTTATTCATCACAAAACCATTTGATGTTGCCAATTATTTTAATTATTATTTCATTGGCAAAGTGGGCAAACTTAGGCAGGAAATGCCCATGACAAACAGTGAGCAATTATATTCATGCAACAAAAAAAAAACGAATGAAAGAAAAGCAGTGCAAGTTTGAATTTTGTTAAGTTGGTGTGGGAGAGGTGGATTCTGATTGGTCAGACAAGCGTTGAAAGGACCTTAGCACGGGTACTTCCTGTTCCCTGATGTCTCTCTGGAAGGAGATCCTCGCCCTGAGCTCGTCTACTTTATTGTCCAGAGACTGAACATTAGAGTAATGTACTCGGAAGCGTTGGACGCCTCGTTAATCAGACTTGAAGTCCACTCCGAATACCTCTTCTCCGCTGGCGTCGTTTTGGAGCTCAATTGCCTTTAGGGGGTACGACCAAAGGATCCAATTTGGGAAATTCGTATTCCTGGTTATAATGCTGGTGATTTATGTCGTGTCTTTGACATCATTAAACTGAAGACTGTTATTTTGTCAAATCAATTCTCTGTAATTATTATTTTGTGATTCAACTAATCATATAAATGTAATTAACTAGGAAGTTGGGGCACAAAGGAAAATATTCAGATTACAAAGTTATTATTTTCCTAATATAACTTTCAGATATTTTAATATCTGATCAATTAGTCTTCTGATTAATGAACGCCAGATCAATGTCTGTGCTCATGGGTCGGGCCTATGACTTAGTTAAACTTTAAAGGGAATTGGAGTTTCCTTCATTAAACAGTTTAAAATCACATTACATAATTTCACAAAGTTTATTTACTATTTCATTTTTTCAACAATTAGATGCACGCCTCACAACTGAGACTCTTGTATAAACAGAGTTATGGTAATGTGGTTGTATTGTCTCATGAGTTTCACAAACATTACATGAAATGGACCGGTCATGGCTGGATTCATCCCCGACCCGTATACACATTCTCCAAAACATGGACATTGTTCAGTTCTCAAGTTCTATGATGGAGAAGAGGTTCATTTGATCTCCTGTGAAACCTTCACTCTATACTGCCTGGCCATGAGGAGAGAGACTCCTCTAGGAATTTATGACCTGCGATAACAGAGCCTGGGTGTAGGGGGAAGAGACAGGTGGTGAGCGAGAAAGAGGGGGATGGTGCTCGCTATACCCAAAGAGGGCTACGTCGTGACATTTACCGCCGCTCTGATATCCTAAAATATGTTGTTATACCTGCAAAAAATCTGAAAAATATGTTATGATGCTTTTGCCATATCACCCAGCCCCTACGAAGTAATTTGTTCTCCTCCTCCTCCTCTCTTTCATGAGGTTGTGCGGCAGACCATGTTGAGGTAATTATCGGAGTCGATCTCTACAGGGTTGCTCTCTTAAGCCGTCTGCATTCTAACGATCCAAAACCAAACCGTTTTTGTGTTTATGTATCATGATGACATTTAGTTTTTCAGCTGTTTGTTTTCACACAACACTTTTTTTTTTCTCTCTCTCGAGCGCAAGCAGAAGTTCAGAAGCCGAAGTCTACTCCCCTTTTGTTGGTGATTTAGTCAACAATTTTACGTCTAACAAACATTTATCTTAATGTAATTCGGGAATATTTTGTGAGCGAGATCCCCCATGATACAACACTTTATGGGCCCTGGCCCAAAGTCAGTGCTATGCAGGGAATAGGGTGCCATTTTGGTCGGCGACTATTTTTACCACGTCTGGTGTGATGGTCTACCCTCCATCTGGAGAGAGGGCAGGACAAGTACCAGGTGAGAATGAAGCTGAACATCCATTCAATCAAATGTATTCATAAAGCCCTCCTTACATCAGCTGATATCTCAAAGTGCTGTACAGAAACCCAGCCTAAAACCCCAAACGGCAAACAATGCAGGTGTAGAAGCACGGTGGCTAGGAAAAACTCCCTGCTTCCTCACACACACACACATCCCCTTCAGTCGCACGCACATCTAATCGTCCGTTATTTGTCTTGTGTGGAAGCAAGCAAAACTGAAAGTCACACGAGCGCTGGGGGGGCTGCAGACTATTGTGTGTGCGTTGCTCAGAGAGGATGGGACCATTACTACAGGGGGGGGAGAGACCACACAGGTGGTCCAGTCCAGGGTCTGGATGACGGATAGATGAAACCATGTAACAACAATCTGGAGCTCTGTCTGAAAACACTCAACAGGAATTCCTCTTTTCGCCTCACTTCCTGCTGTTTTTAACTTTTCTCTGTCAGACAGATATACAGGGACTATGATGGAGACACTCAGGTATCCAGCTATTTCCTGTGGGGCTGCCTTCTGCCCTCCCTTGCTCCCTCCTTCCTCTCCTCCCTTGCCTTGTGGCCCTGGACTGTCTGTGCCTAGAGCAGAGAAACGAGGAGGAAAGAGAGAAAAGAAGGTTGACCCAGAAGCATAGAGGGTTGAAGCAGACAGGGAGGGGGTGGGGGAGCACAGGACAGAGCAGAGTGGCCCCAGATGTCTGTAGTCAGGCAACAGATTTACCCTTTGGGTTGGGTTAGGTTAGACTGGGTTGGGTTAGGTTAGACTGGGTTAGGTTAGGTTAGACTGGGTTAGGTTAGGTTAGACTGGGTTAGGTTAGGTTAGACTGGGTTAGGTTAGGTTAGACTGGGTTAGGTTAGGTTAGACTGGGTTAGGTTAGGTTAGACTGGGTTAGGTTAGGTTAGACTGGGTTAGGTTAGGTTAGACTGGGTTAGGTTAGGTTAGACTGGGTTAGGTTAGGTTAGACTGGGTTAGGTTAGACTGGGTTAGGTTAGGTTAGACTGGGTTAGGTTAGGTTAGACTGGGTTAGGTTAGGTTAGACTGGGTTAGGTTAGGTTAGACTGGGTTAGGTTAGGTTAGACTGGGTTAGGTTAGGTTAGACTGGGTTAGGTTAGACTGGGTTAGGTTAGACTGGGTTAGGTTAGACTGGGTTAGGTTAGGCTAGACTGGGTTAGGTTAGGTTAGACTGGGTTAGGTTAGGTTAGACTGGGTTAGGTTAGACTGGGTTGGGTTAGACTGGGTTGGGTTAGACTGGGTTGGGTTAGACTGGGTTGGGTTGGGTTAGGTTAGACTGGGTTGGGTTAGGTTAGACTGTGTTGGGTTAGGTTAGACTGTGTTGGGTTAGGTTAGACTGTGTTGGGTTAGGTTAGACTGGGTTGGGTTAGGTTAGACTGTGTTGGGTTAGGTTAGACTGTTGGGTTGGGTTAGACTGGGTTAGGTTGGGTTAGGTTAGACTGTGTTGGGTTAGGTTAGGCTGTGTTGGGTTTGGTTAGACTGGGTTTGGTTTGGTTAGACTTGTTTAGACTGGGTTAGGTTTGGTTTGATTTGGTTAGACTGGGTTAGGTTTGGTTAGACTGGGTTAGACTGGGTTAGGTTTGGTTAGACTTGGTTAGACTGGGTTTGGTTAGACTGGGTTAGGTTTGGTTAGACTGGGTTAGGTTTGGTTAGACTGGGTTAGGTTTGGTTAGACTGGGTTAGGTTTGGTTAGACTGGGTTAGGTTTGGTTAGACTGGGTTAGGTTTGGTTAGGTTTGGTTAGACTGGGTTAGGTTTGGTTAGGTTTGGTTAGACTGGGTTAGGTTTGGTTAGACTGGGTTAGGTTTGGTTAGGTTTGGTTAGACTGGGTTAGGTTTGGTTAGACTTGGTTAGACTGGGTTTGGTTAGACTTGGTTAGACTGGGTTTGGTTAGACTGGGTTTGGTTTGGTTAGACTGGGTTAGGTTTGGTTAGACTGGGTTAGGTTTGGTTAGACTGGGTTAGGTTTGGTTAGACTGGGTTAGGTTTGGTTAGACTGGGTTAGGTTTGGTTAGACTGGGTTAGGTTTGGTTAGACTGGGTTAGGTTTGGTTAGACTGGGTTTGGTTTGGTTAGACTGGGTTTG
This sequence comes from Oncorhynchus kisutch, assembly GCF_002021735.2. Taxonomy (NCBI): domain Eukaryota; kingdom Metazoa; phylum Chordata; class Actinopteri; order Salmoniformes; family Salmonidae; genus Oncorhynchus; species Oncorhynchus kisutch. The sequence continues at coordinate 8,541,765 of NC_034185.2, read as the reverse complement.
GTTTGGTTAGACTGGGTTTGGTTTGGTTAGACTGGGTTTGGTTTGGTTAGACTGGGTTAGGTTTGGTTAGACTGGGTTAGGTTTGGTTAGACTGGGTTAGGTTTGGTTAGACTGGGTTAGGTTTGGTTAGACTGGGTTAGGTTTGGTTAGACTGGGTTAGGTTTGGTTAGACTGGGTTAGGTTTGGTTAGACTGGGTTAGGTTTGGTTAGACTGGGTTAGGTTTGGTTAGACTGGGTTAGGTTTGGTTAGACTGGGTTTGGTTTGGTTAGACTGGGTTTGGTTAGACTGGGTTGGGTTTGGTTAGACTGGGTTGGGTTAGGTGCGTGACTGGAGGGTCAGGGCTGAGGGCATACCAGAGATGGACTGAGCACCCAGGCACGTCTTTCATTCAGAAGAAACACACTCACATTCCCATTCCACTGTTCCATTTACGGAGGCATAAGTGTCAGTGTCACAAGGCCTGCGCCCTCTGCCCCCTCTCACCCCCACCCCTCTTAGAATCCAGGATTACCCAGAGTCCTCGGCGCTTGGGTTTTCACAGCATTTTAACATGAAGTTGTCAGTCTCTCTCCTGTTGCCATGACAGTTACCCTGTTGTCATGACGAATGTCTCCATTTGCTATGATGCATGAGTGGACACTTAACCTTTTTTTTAAAGATTAGGCCTGTTATGTAATTGCTAGAATAGAATGCCCTGTGAATGAGTCAAACAATCAATCAATCAGTGTAATCTCCATGAATTTGAATGTGGATCTATCATCCATATTAGCACCCATTTTTTTTAAGGGGTTTAAACTTGACAGTAGTGAAAACTCGCCCAGTGTTTCCTTGAGGTTTGATGTGAACAGAACTTTTAGGTTGTCAAATATTGTGTGTGTGTGTGTGTGTGTGTGTGTATAAAGAAAGGTCTTATCGAAAGCGTTTTGACTGGAAAGCAGTAGACTATTGAAAACAACTCGAAGGTAGAAGGCTAACATTTCTTCGCCCATAGAACTTTTGTCAGCTGTTGTTTCGTAACATCAACTGTCTGTTGTTGTAGTAGTTGTAGTAGTAGTAGTTGTAGTAGTAGTAGTTGTAGTTGGGAGGGTTTACACTTTTTTTTTTTTTTTTCTGGTGTTTGCCAACTCTCTCTTTCTCCATACCTCTCTTCTGTGTTTAGCAGGGAGATGTTCCTATTCCCTACATAGCTCTGGTTTGTTCAACCTTACAGGACCCTTGTGATAAGTACTTCTCATTGTAAACTTCGGTGTGTTTTGGGGACAGAAGGGCCTTCTGTCTTTGTGTTGTCTGATGAAACCCCTGGGGATGTTTGTGTGGGTGTGTGTGAGAAGGTATTTGTGTTGACTGGGACGTTCTATAGCCAACCCTGCAGCTTCCGTTGTTTATTGTGTTGGAGGGCTGGCTATGAGGCCTGAGGTTTTACGAGCTGTCGGCCTGGAGCTGTGTGTGTGTCGGGGTTTCTGTTTCGGCCAATTTCTTTTGGTATGAAAAGTTGATGAACCAAACTGTTGGTGTCCAAAAAAAAAAATCCCTTTGCTAAATAATGCCTTTTATTTAGTGATGTAAATGCCAATCGATTGTAAATACATTTTTCATCATGCTTAATGGTTCTATATGTTCATTTAAATCCATCTAAAAGTAAAAAAATGAACTAATGTGAGATCATCATCCTCTGCCATATGGACACATTGATACACCGTGATCCATTGGCTGCTAAATAAATGATCTAATGGATCTCCTTGTGATCTATTGGCTGCTAAATACATGATCTAATGGATCTCCTTGTGATCCATTGGCTGCTAAATAAATGATCTAATGGATCTCCTTGTGATCTATTGGCTGCTAAATAAATGATCTAATGGATCTCCTTGTGATCCATTGGCTGCTAAATAAATGATCTAATGGATCTCCTTGTGATCTATTGGCTGCTAAATAAATGATCTAATGGATCTCCTTGTGATCTATTGGCTGCTAAATAAATAATCTAATGGATCTCCTTGTGATCCATTGGCTGCTAAATAAATGATCTAATGGATCTCCTTGTGATCTATTGGCTGCTAAATAAATGATCTAATGGATCTCCTTGTGATCCATTGGCTGCTAAATAAATAATCTAATGGATCTCCTTGTGATCTATTGGCTGCTAAATAAATTATCTAATGGAACTCCTTGTGATCTATTGGCTGCTAAATAAATTATCTAATGGATCTCCTTGTGATCTATTGGCTGCTGAAGTAATGAGCGCATGGAACTCATAGCCTATAGGCCAATGCAGCAGTAGGCGGGCCTGTAACTTCCATTACTCTTTCACACCAAGAATTGGTGATAATCGAGGAGGAGATTGTTGGAAATACTTTTCAAATAGCTTACTGTGAGGAACAATAGATTTGATATATTATCATTCGCAATGGATGTCCCCCCCACCAGAGTCGATCGATGCACCGGTGCGTCAATCTAAGTTACAGGACAAAAGTTAAGTTACCATCAAAATCCATCAGTGTCTCACTTCCGCATCTGTGGTGAAAGGTGGCAGAGCCTAATCGTCTGTATCGTCGGAACGGTTAGGCCTCCGCTACATGGAAAGGGAAGAGTCTCACGAGCGCGATGGTGTTCTTCATTTCACTCTTCTGTTTGCTAGCGTTTGAGCTACACACTGAGACCCCACAAGTATCACGGGTTAAAAAAAACTAATGGAAGTATGAAGGTAGTTTTTGTTTCTACCCAAAAAAGGGGTTAGATATTTGTCATAAATATTGATATAATATAAGTCGTTTTTTCTTGTTTTTTTTTCTTCATATCTCCTAGATTTGGGACACACTTCAAAACCTAATTTCTTATGATACATTTTTGACTGTCCTTTTTCCCATTTATGAATGTTTTTCCACAGGCTTTTAGTAGTAAAGGCCAACATTTTGAACAAATATTTTAATATATTTTTGAGATCCCTAAAGGGGTCGTAAAATTCAAAATGAAATAGCTAAATGATCCATATTGTGACATTCTTAAAACAATACCATATGTCAGCTTAGCAGGTTGTAAACTCTGTAATGTTTCCACTCTGGTAAATGTAAACTCAGCGAAGAGAGAAACGTCCTCTCTGTCAATTGCTTTTATTTGTAATGTAAATACCTGTAAATATTTGTATGAACATAAGATTCAACAGCTGAGACATAAAATGAATAAGTTCTACAGACATGTGACTAACAGAAATGGAATGTTTCCGTGAACAAAGGGGGAGGGTCCAAAATCTAAAGTAACAGTCAGTATCCGGTGTGGCCACCAGCTGCATTAGCTAGGTAGCCACTTGTTGAACTGAAGTTCATGAAAATAAATAGCTAGCTACTTAACGTTCGCTTTGGGCAACAGGGTTATCAGCAGCCAGCTAGCTTCCTCTGGCTAGTAATGCTTGACCGAACCGGGTTATGTGTTGTGACGCTAGTCACAATAAGGATTATCCACCAATTGTGGAATTTGCGGCTGGCCTTCAAAATAAATGTCCCTCTTGAAAGAAGATTACAATTGGTGGAATCATGACATATTTAGACTAGATAATGTTAAACAAGGTTGGAGTTTTGTAATGTGGAGCAATCAAATGGGGTATCAGTCTACTCGGTGACACCCACAAAACACAACTGTGAAGAGTTTCTGCATTATTATTATTAGCATTATTAGCATCATAGCTCTTATCAGGAAATCACCTTCCCAGTCAGACTATTGTGTGTACTGACAATCATATTGCACTGTGCAGCCTTACCACATTTCATTGATCCCCAATCGTTAAGTATCAATCTACTCAGTTACCAAGTGCTTTTCCCCCCCAACGTCCTCCTCGGAGATCTCAGACGCCAAAACATCCCCGTTGTATTGGTTTCACTCTCGGGTAATGTTCAATACACACAGTCGGTTGACTGGCACAATAAATGTGGCTCAACTCCGTTGTTTCAGAGTCCCGTAATAATAAAATCTACGATGCTAATGTTCTCTGGGGGTCACTGAGTAGTCTGATACCCCATGTCATTGATCCACAACCCATAGGTAAGGCTGTACAGTCAAATAAATATGCCCCACAATGCAATTCTAAAGTATAATACATTCAGTGTGATTTCAACAGATTTTTGTCAAATTTAGAAATTGTCGTTAGTTGAATTTCATTCCAACCTCGTTTAGCATGATCATTTAAATTATGGCATATTTGTATTAATTTACATCACTGTCAATGCCTGACTTTTATTTTGAAGGCACTTTCCATTATTGTTGCTAATCCTTATTGTGGCTAGCTTCACACTGTTAAACAAATAAGAACTGTATTATAAATTAGGGTTATTTTAGATGACACCTAGCTAGATAGCAAAACAACATCTGTTTCAGGAGCTATAGTTAACTATGTTTTTGGGAAAGAACATTGTTTGCATCCATCAGCTAGCTAGCTCTTTTTATGACCAGCACTGTCCAGAGGTTTTATATTTATTTAACCAGGTAGGCTAGTTGAGAACAAGTTCTCATTTGCAACTGCGACCTGGTCAAGATAAAGCGTAGCAATTCGACACATACAACAACACAGAGTTACACATGGAATAAACAAAACATACAGTCAATAATACAGTAGAACAAAATAAAACAAAAAGTCTATATACAGTGAGTGCAAATGAGGTCAAATAAGGGATTTAAGGCAATAAATAGGCCATGGTGGTGAAGTAATTACAATTATAGAAATTAAACACTGGAATGGTAGATGTGCAGAAGATGAATGTGCAAGTAGAGATACTGGGGTGCAAAGGAGCAAGATAAATACAGTATGGGGATGAGGTAGCTAGATGGGCTGTGGGATGGGCTATGTACAGGTGCAGTGATCTGTGAGCTGCTCTGACAGCTGGGGCTTTAAATCTAGTGAGGGAGATATGTCTCCAGCTTCAGTGATTTTTGCAGTTCGTTCCAGTCATTGGCGGCAGAGAACTGGAAGGAAAGACGACCAAAGGAGGAATTGGCTTTGGGGGTGACCAGTGAGATATACCTGCAGGAGCGCGTGCTACAGGTGGGTGCAGCTATGGTGACCAGTGAGCTGAGATAAGGCGGGGCTTTACCAAGCAGAGACTTGTAGATGACCTGGAGCCAGTGGTTTGGTGACTAGTATGAAGCGAGGGCCAACCAACGAGAGCGTACAGGTCGCAATGGTGGGTAGTATATGGGGCTTTGGTGACAAAACGGATGGCACTGTGATTGACTGCATCCAATTTGCTGAGTAGAGTGTTGGAGGCTATTTTATAGATGACATCACCGAAGTCGAGGATTGGAGGTGTGTCTGGGCTCGTGTGGCAGTGGCAGGTGCGCGAGACAACCTTACCAGGCCTCTCGTAGGATTGTGGGAGATGAGGCCCTCTCGTAGGATTGTGGGAGATGAGGCCCTCTCGTAGGATGGTAGGAAATGAGGCCCTCTCGTAGGATGGTAGGAAATGAGGCCCTCTCGTAGGATGGTAGGAAATGAGGCCCTCTCGTAGGATGGTAGGAAATGAGGCCCTTTTCGTTATGCTTGAGACCTTGAGATGAAAACAAAACAAACTCCCTCTCTCTTTTTCTTTCTCTGTCTCTCTCCCTCTCTCTCTGTAGTGTGTTCCAGGCCTGAGGAGTTCCGTAGTGTCGGGCCAGTAGACTGATTTATCCTCTGTTGGCCCCGTCACGCTTTTGGCCCTGTCTCACACACACACACACACACACACACACACTGTTCCCAGGCTCACAGCGTAACCAACCCAGGCAGCAGGCCTGCTCATTTCCTCAGCCGTGTGTGTGTGTGTGTGTGTGTGTGTGTGTGTGTACACCTGGCTGAAGACAACCTCACTCTCCCTGTCTGATTTATGGAACAGTGGTTAAAGCTGTGGCTGTCTCTCTGAGTCCCAAATGGCACCCTAGTCCCTATTTTAATGCACTACTGTTGACCAGAGCCCATAAGGCTCTTGTCAGAAGCAGAGCACAATAATAAGGAATAGGTTGTTATCTTAGGATGTAACCCAATGTCATGACCAACAGAGCAGACAGGTGTTCCTGTACTACTCTACTACTAGTGGAATAGTCAGGGAATACATCCCACATGGTGATTAGAGAACTACTAGTGGAATAGTCAGGGAATACATCCCACATGGTGATTAGAGAACTACTAGTGGAATAGTCAGGGAATACATCCCACATGGTGATTAGAGAACTACTAGTGGAATAGTCAGGGAATACATCCCACATGGTGATTAGAGAACTACTAGTGGAATAGTCAGGGAATACATCCCACATGGTGATTAGAGAACTACTAGTCTAATAGGGACTACATCCCACATGGTGATTAGAGAACTACTAGTCTAATAGAGACTACATCCTACATGGTGATTAGAGAACTACTAGTGGAATAGTCAGGGAATACATCCCACATGGTGATTAGAGAACTACTAGTCTAATAGGGACTATATCCCACATGGTGATTAGAGAACTACTAGTCTAATAGGGAATACATCCCACATGGTGATTAGAGAACTACTAGTGGAATAGTCAAGGAATACATCCCACATGGTGATTAGAGAACTACTAGTCTAATAGGGACTATATCCCACATGGTGATTAGAGAACTACTAGTCTAATAGGGACTACATCCCACATGGTGAATAGAGAACTACTAGTCTAATAGGGACTACATCCCACATGGTGATTAGAGAACTACTAGTCTAATAGGGACTACATCCCACATGGTGATTAGAGAACTACTAGTCTAATAGGGACTACATCCCACATGGTGATTAGAGAACTACTAGTCTAATAGGGAATACATCCCACATGGTGATTAGAGAACTACTAGTCTAATAGGGACTATATCCCACATGGTGATTAGAGAAGTCTAATATGGAATACATCCCACATGGTGATTAGAGAACTACTAGTCTAATAGGGACTACATCCCACATGGTGATCAGAGAACTACTAGTCTCATGCTCCTGTACCGTTAGGGTGGCTATAGTCTTTGGCAATTTTTCCAGTCTTCCCTGACACCACCTGGTGTAGACGGTGTACATAACACTGTAACGTTACAGAAACCCCCAGGCGGCTGGTGAGAGGAGCTTTTTTAAAAGGAAGTGCTCATTCTAATGACTGTAATGGAATCAAAGGAAAGGTCACAAACACATCCTCCCACCAGCCTCCTTTGCCAGAAACACCGCTAGCCAACGTCCTCTTGCTAGGTGCGTAATTGAATTAAAGTGCAACTTTAATAACCATGAACTATTATTTATGATTATTAATTGAATCTTCTTCAGACCTTTTTTTTAACATGGTGTCCTGATGTGGTTGACGTTTTTGTTGTGGACTTCAGAACATCGAATTATTTTAATAAAAAGTCTATTTTTGAGAGCGAGAACTAAAAACAATAACGTGAAAACAGAGTTTGGTCTGAAATTTAAACAGATTTTATACGGCCCCTCATACCTCCTTTTTGAGATTGCACAATTATTATTTATTACAGCTGAGACTTCTGGGTATTATTATTTTATTACAGCTGAGACTTCTGGGTATTATTATTTTATTACAGCTGAGACTTCTGGGTATTATTATTTTATTACAGCTGAGACTTCTGGGTATTATTATTTTATTACAGCTGAGACTTCTGGGTATTATTATTTTATTACAGCTGAGACTTCTGGGTATTATTATTTTATTACAGCTGAGACTTCTGGGTATTATTATTTTATTACAGCTGAGACTTCTGGGTATTATTATTTTATTACAGCTGAGACTTCTGGGTATTATTATTTTATTACAGCTGAGACTTCTGGGTATTATTATTTTATTACAGCTGAGACTTCTGGGTATTATTATTTTATTACAGCTGAGACTTCTGGGTATTATTATTTTATTACAGCTGAGACTTCTGGGTATTATTATTTTATTACAGCTGAGACTTCTGGGTATTATTATTTTATTACAGCTGAGACTTCTGGGTATTATTATTTTATTAGTTGTTTTTTTACAATCAATGTTAACATGTACAGTTAAAAGGTAATTATTTATATAGGGAGGATAGTTTAGGCTGTTGGCTCCTTGCTCAGCCCGCGAATGGAAGATACAACCAGACGCTATTGAAATAATAATGCAGAAACAGTGGTTCTGTGAGGCTCTTGGACTGGGACAGATTTCTTTTCATTCGGGCCAGTACATTTGGGTTGGCGCTGGCCAGGTTTGCTCCTGGAAAATGTACCTGAATGTGAAGCCCTGCATAACAAAAGCAGTATGAGAGAAGGAGAGAGGGCGTCCCAAAAGAACAACCTGTTCCCTATATTGTCCCAAAAGAACAACCTGTTCCCTATATTGTCCCAAAAGAACAACCTGTTCCCTATATTGTCCCAAAATAACCACCTGTTCCCTATATTGTCCCAAAAGAACAACCTGTTCCCTATATTGTCCCAAAAGAACAACCTGTTCCCTATATTGTCCCAAAAGAACAACCTGTTCCCTATATTGTCCCAAAAGAACAACCTGTTCCCTATATTGTCCCAAAAGAACAACCTGTTCCCTAATATTGTCCCAAAAACACAACCTGTTCCCTATATTGTCCCAAAAACACAACCTGTTCCCTATATTGTCCCAAAAGAACAACCTGTTCCCTATATTGTCCCAAAAGAACAACCTGTTCCCTATATTGTCCCAAAAGAACAACCTGTTCCCTATATTGTCCCAAAAGAACAACCTGTTCCCTATATTGTCCCAAAAGAACAACCTGTTCCCTATATTGTCCCAAAAGAACAACCTGTTCCCTATATTGTCCCAAAAGAACAACCTGTTCCCTAATATTGTCCCAAAAGAACAACCTGTTCCCTAATATTGTCCCAAAAGAACAACCTGTTCCCTAATATTGTCCCAAAAGAACAACCTGTTCCCTAATATTGTCCCAAAAGAACAACCTGTTCCCTAATATTGTCCCAAAAGAACAACCTGTTCCCTAATATTGTCCCAAAAGAACAACCTGTTCCCTAATATTGTCCCAAAAGAACAACCTGTTCCCTAATATTGTCCCAAAAGAACAACCTGTTCCCTAATATTGTCCCAAAAGAACAACCTGTTCCCTAATATTGTCCCAAAAGAACAACCTGTTCCCTAATATTGTCCCAAAAGAACAACCTGTTCCCTAATATTGTCCACTACCATTGACATGAGCCTTATGTCACGAGTCTCACATGCCTGTAAGGAAGCCGCCTGGCTGGAGCGAGAGACACTCATTGGGAGGAAACAAGCAGACCCAGAGGTTCTGACTGGTCTCACTGGTCACCCCCAAAGCCAATTCCTCCTTTGGTCATCTTTCCTTCCAGTTCTCTGCCGTCAATGACTGGAACGAACTGCAAAAATCACTGAAGCTGGAGACTCATATCTCCCTCACTAGACTTAAAGACCCAGCTGTCAGAGCAGCTCACAGATCACTGCACCTGTACATAGCCCATCCCACACCCCAGGACTGTCCATTCACAGTGCCTTCAGAAAGAACTGAAACCCCTCGACCTTTTCCACATTTGTTGTTTGTTTTTCTGTTATCTACACACAATATCCCATAATGACAAAGAAAACATGTTTTTAGAAATGTTTGCACATTCATTAACCATGAAATACATGAATATTTAATAAGTGTTCACACCCCTGAGTCAATACATTAGAATCATCTTTGGCAGTGATTACAGCTGTGACTAATGGGGAAGTCTCTAAGAGCTTTTCACACCTGGAATTGTACAATATTTGCACGTTATTATTGTCCTGCTGAAAGGTGAATTCGTCTCTGTGTCTGGTGGAAAGCAGAGTGAACCAGGTTTAGGATTTTTCCTGTGCTTAGCTCTATTGAGTTCATTTTTATCCTAAAAATCTCCCTTGTTCTTGCTGATGACAGGAATACCCATAACATGATGCAGCCACCACCATGCTTGAAAATATGAAGAGGGATACTCAGTGACGTGTTGGATTTGCCCCAAACATAATGCTTTGTAATCCGTCATTAAACTCTTAACTGTTTTAGTGTCACCTTTGGCCTCATGGTGAAATTCCTGAGCTGTTTCCTTCCTCTCTGGCAACTGAGTTAGGAAGAATGTCTTATCTTTGTAGTGACTGGGTGTATTGATACACAATTCAAAGTGTAATTAATAACTTGACCCTGCTCACTTATTAATAGGTGCCCTACTTCCCCTCCCTGGTCTTCTGTGGTTGAATCTGTGTTTGAAATTCACTGCTCGACTGAGGGACCTTACAATGTATCTGTATGTGTGCGGTACAGAGATGAGGTAGTCGTAAACAAATCATGTTAAACACAATAAGTTGCATGGACTCAACTCTGTGTGCATTAGTAGTGTGACTTTTTAAGCAACTTTCTTTTAATCCATAACTTATTTAACTTTACATGACGAAGGGGATGAATACCTATTGACTAAAGACATTTCAGCTTTTTATTCATTAATGACATAATACCACTTTGACATTATGGGGGATTGTGTGTAGGTTGTATTCAAGGGCTTTGTGCTCTACCACTTTATACTGACATCCTGTGATTTCATTGGGGGCAGTACCCCCCCCCTCATAGCAAATAGCTGGAAAAACAATCCAAGCAGTGTTGGCACGGTCTGTGTGCCCACTGAGGCGGAGCTGCTGCTGTCAGTCACCGAGGGCGGTGTAGTATTTAACCGAACAGCTTGTTTTTAACCATGTATTTTCGAATGTACACATTTTGCCACGCTTTTCTTGAGCATTTTAAAAACATAATCCATTCGTTTTTTATATTACACCGCTCTCTCTCTCTCTCTCTCTCTCGCTCTCTCTCTCTCTCTCTCTCTCTCTCTCTCTCTCTCTCTCTCTCTCGCTCTCTCTCGCTCTCTCTCGCTCTCTCTCGCTCTCTCTCGCTCTCTCTCTCTCTCTCTTTCTCTCTCTCTCTCTCTCTCTCTCTCTCTCTCTCTCTCGCTCTCTCTCTCACTGTTACTGTCTCTCTCTCTCTCTCTCGCTCTCTCTCTCTCTCTCTCTCTCTCTCTCAACTGTTACTGTCACTCTCGCTCTCGCTCTCGCTCTCGCTCTCGCTCTCGCTCTCAGCCTCTCGCTCTCGCTCTCGCTCTCCGCCCTCGCTCTCGCTCTCGCTCTGCTCTCGCTCTCGTCCATCTCTTCTGTTGTGGCGATGGTCCTCCATTAGGGGCGGCTCCCCACTTGTAATTGGCCAATCACAATTGGGGGCGCTACCTCGAACACCCTCATGGGAGGACCGCTGATGTCACAGAAGAGAAGGGAAGACCATGATGAAGACAACGACAGAAAGAGATTTCAGCGTGTGGCGAGTTAAAATGACTGGAGGCTTATGTTCCTGGCTTCCTGGGACCTGTATTGAGTTTAAAAAGCTGGGGATTGAAGAAAGGTGGAGAGACAGAGTTGAGTTAGTGAGAGCAACAGAAAGACAGTGACGGTACTGAAGCTGCTTATGCAGGCTTGGGCTGAATTGGAGAAGGAGAATCCACTATCATCTCTCTCTCTCTCGGGGGGGTCGCTCTCTCTCTCGGGGCTCTCCCTCTCTCTCTCTCTCTCTCTCTCTGTCTCTTGCTCTCTCTGTCTCTTGCTCTCTCTGTCTCTTGCTCTCTCGGGGTCTCTCTCTCTCGGGGTCTCTCTCTCTCGGGGGTCTCTCTCTCTCGGGGGTCTCTCTCTCTCGGGGTCTCTCTCTCTCTCGGGGTCTCTCTCTCTCTCTCTCGGGGGTCCTCTCTCTCCTCTCTCTCGGGGGTCTCTCTCTCTCTCTCGGGGGGTCGTCTTCTCTCTCTCGGGGGTCGCTCTCTCTCTCTCTCGGGGGTTCGCTCTCTCTCTCTCTCGGGGGTTGCTCTCTCTCTCTCTCGGGTTCGCTCTCTCTCTCTCTCGGGGGTTCGCTCTCTCTCTCTCTCGGGGGTTCGCTCTCTCTCTCTCTCTCGGGGGTTCGCTCTCTCTCTCTCTCGGGGGTTCGCTCTCTCTCTCTCTCGGGTTCGCTCTCTCTCTCTCTCGGGGGTTCGCTCTCTCCTCTCTTCGGGGGTTCGCTCTCTCTCTTCTCTCGGGGGTTCGCTCTCTCTCTCTCTCGGGGGTTCGCTCTCTCTCTCTCGGGGTTTCGCTCTCTCTCTCTCTCGGGGGTTTCGCTCTCTCTCTCTCTCGGGGTTCGCTCTCTCTCTCTGCTCGGGGGTTCGCCTCTCCTCTCTTCTCGGGGGTTCGCTCTCTCTCTCTCTCGGGGGTTCGCTCTCTCTCTCTCTCGGGGGTTCGCTCTCTCTCTCTCTCGGGGTCGCTCTCTCTCTCTCTCGGGGGGTCGCTCTCTCTCTCTCTCCTCGGGGTCGCTCTCTCTCTCTCTCGGGGGGTCGCTCTCTCTCTCTCTCTCTCGGGGTCGCTCTCTCTCTCTCTCTCGGGGGGTCGCTCTCTCTCTCTCTCTCGGGGGTCGCTCTCTCTCTCTCTCGGGGGGTCGCCTCTCTCTCTCGGGGGGTCGCGCTCTTCTCTCGGTCGGGGTCGCGCTCTCTCTCTCGGGGGGTCGCTTCTCTCTCTCGGGGGGTCGCTCTCTTCTCTCTCGGGGGGTCGGGGGGGTCGCTCTCTCTCTCGGGGGGTCGCTCTCTCTCGAGAGGTCGCTCTCTCGCTTCTCTCTCGCTCTCTTCTCGGGGGGTCGCGCTCTCTCTCTCTCTCTCGGGGGGTCGCTCTCTCTCTCTCTCTCTCTCTCTCTCTCTCTCTCTCTCTCTCGGGGGGTCGCGCTCTCTCTCTCGGGGGGTCGCTCTCTCTCTCTCGGGGGGTCGCTCTCTCTCTCTCGGGGGGTCGCTCTCTCTCTCTCTCTCTCGGGGGTCGCTCTCTCTCTCTCTCTCTCTCGGGGGTCGCGCTCTCTCTCTCGGGGGGTCGCGCTCTCTCTCTCGGGGGTTCTCTCTCGGGGGGTCGCGCTCTCTCTCTCGGGGTCTCTCTTCGGGGGTCGCTCTCTCTCTCTCGGGGGGTCGCTCTCTCTCTCTCGGGGGGTCGCTCTCTCTCTCTCGGGGGGTTCTTTCTCTCTCTCGGGGGTCTCTCTCTCTCTCTCTCTCTCTCGGGGGGTCGCTCTCTCTCTCTCTCGGGGGTTCTCTCTCTCTCTCTCGGGGGTCGCTCTCTCTCTCGGGGGGTCTCTCTCTCTCGGGGGTCTCTCTCTCTCGGGGGGTCTCTCTCTTCTCGGGGGTCTCTCTCTCTCGGGGGTCTCTCTCTCTCGGGGGGGGTCTCTCTCTCTCGGGGGGTCGCTCTCTCTCTCGGGGGGTCGCTCTCTCTCTCGGGGGGTCGCTCTCTCTCTCTCTCTCTCTCTCGGGGGTCGCTCTCTCTCTCTCTCGGGGGGTCGCTCTCTCTCTCTCTCGGGGGGTCGCTCTCTCTCTCTCCCGGGGGTCGCTCTCTTCTCTCTCTCTCTCTCGGGGGGTCGCTCTCTCTCCCGGGGGGTCGCTCTCTCTCGGGGGTCGCGCTCTCTCTCTCGGGGGTCTCTCTCTCGGGGGGTCGCTCTCTCTCTCTCGGGGTCCGTCTCTCCGCTCTCGGGGGTCGCTCTCTCTCTCTCGGGGGGTCGCTCTCTCTCTCTCGGGGGGTCGCTCTCTCTCTCTCGGGGGTCGCTCTCTCTCTCGGGGGGGTCTCTCTCTCGGGGGGGTCTCTCTCTCTCTCTCTCTGGGGGGTCGCTCTCTCTCTCTCTCGGGGGTCGCTCTCTCTCTCTCTCTCTCTCTCTCTCTCTCTCTCGGGGGGTCGCTCTCTCTCTCTCTCTCTCTCTCTCGGGGGGTCGCTCTCTCTCTCTCTCTCGGGGGTCGCTCTCTCTCTCTCTCGGGGGGTGCTCTCTCTCTCTCTCGGGGGTTCTCTCTCTCCTCTCGGGGGGTCGCTCTCTCTCTCTCTCTCGGGGGGTCTCTCTCTCTCGGGGGGTCTCTCTCTCTCGGGGGGTCGCTCTCTCTCTCTCTCGGGGGGTCGCTCTCTCTCTCTCTCGGGGGTCGCTCTCTCTCTCTCTCGGGGGTCGCTCTCTCTCTCTCTCGGGGGGTCGCTCTCTCTCTCTCTCGGGGGGTCGCTCTCTCTCTCTCTCGGGGGTCGCTCTCTCTCTCGGGGGGGTCGCTCTCTCTCTCTCTCTCTCGGGGGTCGCTCTCTCTCTCTCTCGGGGGGTCGCTCTCTCTCTCTCCCGGGGGGGTCGCTCTCTCTCTCTCTCTCGGGGGGTCGCTCTCTCTCTCTCGGGGGGTCGCGCTCTCTCTCTCTCTCGGGGGGTCGCGCTCTCTCTCTCTCTCGGGGGTCGCGCTCTCTCTCTCTCTCTCTCTCTCGGGGGGTCGCACTCTCTCTCTCGGGGGGTCGCGCTCTCTCTCTCTCTCGGGGGGTCGCGCTCTCTCTCTCTCTCGGGGGGTCACGCTCTCTCTCTCTCTCTCTCTCAGACCCAGTGTTCCACAGAGCTGTAGGTGTACCTACCAAAATAGTCCCCTCTCAGCCTACCATTGACTATGTACAGACCCAGTGTTCCACAGAGCTGTAGGTGTACCGACCAAAAGAGTCCCCTCCCAGCCTACCATTGACTACGTACAGACCCAGTGTTCCACAGAGCTGTAGGTGTACCTACCAAAAGAGTCCCCTCTCAGCCTACCATTGACTATGTACAGACCCAGTGTTCCACAGAGCTGTAGGTGTACCTACCAAAGAGTCCCCTCTCAGCCTACCATTGACTATGTACAGACCCAGTGTTCCACAGAGCTGTAGGTGTACCTACCAAACGAGTCCCCTCATTGACTATGTACAGACCCAGTGTTCCACAGAGCTGTAGGTGTACCTACCAAAAGAGTCCCCTCTCAGCCTACCATTGACTATGTACAGACCCAGTGTTCCACAGAGCTGTAGGTGTACCTACCAAAAGAGTCCCCTCTCAGCCTACCATCGACTATGTACAGACCCAGTGTTCCACAGAGCTGTAGGTGTACCTACCAAAAGAGTCCCCTCTCAGCCTACCATCGACTATGTACAGACCCAGTGTTCCACAGAGCTGTAGGTGTACCTACCAAAAGAGTCCCCTCTCAGCCTACCATTGACTACGTACAGACCCAGTGTTCCACAGAGCTGTAGGTGTACCTACCAAAAGAGTCCCCTCTCAGCCTACCATTGACTATGTACAGACCCAGTGTTCTACAGAGCTGTAGGTGTACCTACCAAAAGAGTCCCCTCTCAGCCTACCATTGACTATGTACAGACCCAGTGTTCCACAGAGCTGTAGGTGTACCTACCAAAAGAGTCCCCTCTCAGCCTACCATTGACTATGTACAGACCGTGTTCCACAGAGCTGTAGGTGTACCTACCAAAAGAGTCCCCTCTCAGCCTACCATCGACTATGTACAGACCCAGTGTTCCACAGAGCTGTAGGTGTACCTACCAAAAGAGTCCCCTCTCAGCCTACCATTGACTATGTACAGACCCAGTGTTCCACAGAGCTGTAGGTGTACCTACCAAAAGAGTCCCCTCTCAGCCTACCATTGACTATGTACAGACCGTGTTCCACAGAGCTGTAGGTGTACCTACCAAAAGAGTCCCCTCTCAGCCTACCATCGACTATGTACAGACCCAGTGTTCCACAGAGCTGTAGGTGTACCTACCAAAAGAGTCCCCTCTCAGCCTACCATTGACTATGTACAGACCCAGTGTTCCACAGAGCTGTAGGTGTACCTACCAAAAGAGTCCCCTCTCAGCCTACCATTGACTATGTACAGACCGTGTTCCACAGAGCTGTAGGTGTACCTACCAAAAGAGTCCCCTCTCAGCCTACCATCGACTATGTACAGACCCAGTGTTCCACAGAGCTGTAGGTGTACCTACCAAAAGAGTCCCCTCTCAGCCTACCATTGACTATGTACAGACCCAGTGTTCCACAGAGCTGTAGGTGTACCTACCAAAGAGTCCCCTCTCAGCCTACCATCGACTATGTACAGACCCAGTGTTCCACAGAGCTGTAGGTGTACCTACCAAAAGAGTCCCCTCTCAGCCTACCATTGACTATGTACAGACCCAGTGTTCCACAGAGCTGTAGGTGTACCTACCAAAAGAGTCCCCTCTCAGCCTACCATTGACTACGTACAGACCCAGTGTTCCACAGAGCTGTAGGTGTACCTACCAAAAGAGTCCCCTCTCAGCCTACCATCGACTATGTACAGACCCAGTGTTCCACAGAGCTGTAGGTGTACCTACCAAAAGAGTCCCCTCTCAGCCTACCATTGACTATGTACAGACCCAGTGTTCCACAGAGCTGTAGGTGTACCTACCAAAAGAGTCCCCTCTCAGCCTACCATTGACCATGTACAGACCCAGTGTTCCACAGAGCTGTAGGTGTACCTACCAAAAGAGTCCCCTCTCAGCCTACCATCGACTATGTACAGACCGTGTTCCACAGAGCTGTAGGTGTACCTACCAAAAGAGTCCCCTCTCAGCCTACCATTGACTATGTACAGACCCAGTGTTCCACAGAGCTGTAGGTGTACCTCCCAAACGAGTCCCCTCTCAGCCTACCATTGACTATGTACAGACCCAGTGTTCCACAGAGCTGTAGGTGTACCTCCCAAAAGAGTCCCCTCTCAGCCTACCATTGACTATGTACAGACCCAGTGTTCCACAGAGCTGTAGGTGTACCTCCCAAACGAGTCCCCTCTCAGCCTACCATTGACTATGTACAGACCCAGTGTTCCACAGAGCTGTAGGTGTACCTACCAAAAGAGTCCCCTCCCAGCCTACCATTGACTATGAACAGACCCAGTGTTCCACAGAGCTGTAGGTGTACCTACCAAAAGAGTCCCCTCTCAGCCTACCATTGACTATGTACAGACCCAGTGTTCCACAGAGCTGTAGGTGTACCTACCAAAAGAGTCCCCTCTCAGCCTACCATCGACTATGTACAGACCCAGTGTTCCACAGAGCTGTAGGTGTACCTACCAAAAGAGTCCCCTCTCAGCCTACCGTTGACTATGTACAGACCCAGTGTTCCACAGAGCTGTAGGTGTACCTACCAAAAGAGTCCCCTCTCAGCCTACCATCGACTATGTACAGACCCAGTGTTCCACAGAGCTGTAGGTGTACCTACCAAAAGAGTCCCCTCTCAGCCTACCGTTGACTATGTACAGACCCAGTGTTCCACAGAGCTGTAGGTGTACCTACCAAAAGAGTCCCCTCTCAGCCTACCATCGACTATGTACAGACCCAGTGTTCCACAGAGCTGTAGGTGTACCTACCAAAAGAGTCCCCTCTCAGCCTACCGTCGACTATGTACAGACCCAGTGTTCAACAGAGCTTCACGTGCTGTACTCCATGTTTGTTTTTCACTTTGTCATAGTTGTTTCTGTGGGAGTCTGTGGGGAGGGAAAGGTTGTTGCTTCCTGGTAGGTGTTTATCCCCATGACTGTTAATAGTGTCTTGTTCTTCTGCTGTTCTAGCATTCAGGTCTCCACAGACCAGTACGTTGCCTTGGGCTTGAAAGTGACTAATTTCCCCCTCTAGAATGGAGAAACTCTCTTCATTGAAGTAGGGTGACTCTGAGGGGGGAATGTATGTGGCACAGAGGAAGACGTTTTAATCTGTCAAGATAGCCTCCTTGTTGATTTTTAACCAGATAAAGAATTCTCCTGTTTTGATCAATTCGCTTTGAATTAATTAGTTCATATTTATACCATATTAGCATTCCCCCTGAGTCTCTGCCCTGTTTGATGCCTTTTAATTTAGTGGATGGTAGGATTATCTCCCTATAACCTAGTGGACAGCCAGTGGAAACATCACCTCTGCACCATGTTTCCTGTAGTACTACAATATCAACATCATCAATTTCTTTCAGGAAGTCTGGGTTTCTGCTCTTTAGTTCAAAAGCAGAGGACTTCAATCCTTGTAAATTCCAACATGCAACGTAAAAAAGATTTCATAATTATAATTTTTTTCTTTACCTTCAAAATGAGACAAAAACTTACAATCCAACAAGAACTATTAAAATAGGATTTTTCAATTTAAGTAAACTCTTATTATGGAAATGTGATATGTTTATCATTTAAGATATATTTTGTGTCGTGCCACTTGGGTGGATGTAGTGTGATGATGGTGGAGTTCTGGTGCTCATCTTACCATGACCCTCGGCCTATCACATGAGCATCCATGACCCTCGGCCTATCACGTGTGAGCATAGTAGACTCAGCATTTGTTTAATGTCACTCATTTGGTTGGTGGGGGCTGGGCCAGTTGTTCCTCTCACAGTCTGTGCGTAGCTCTGCCTGCTGGGCTGTGGCTCCTCTAAGTGTGGGTCTGCGGTGGGGGGCAGGGGGGTGGGAGGCCTCGTCCGGGTGGCTCTGAAGCTGGGCTGGGGTGGTCTGTGCTGCGCTGACTGTGGCGGGCATTGAGGTTGGTGGTGCTGTGGTTGTGGCTGGGGGTTCCAGGGTGCTGGTCCGGGGTGTTGTCTCAGTGATCTTGGCGGGGTGGAGATTGCTCCGCTGTTCCTGGGTGGAGAGGTTGGACTGCGGTTTAAAGCGACGTCCTTGAGAGTCTTGGCAGATCGAGGGTGGGGTGGTGGGGACTGTCTCACTGTACAGGTGAACATGGTTATAGAGACGGTCCAGATCGAGGGTGGGGTGGTGGGGACTGTCTCCCTGTACAGGTGAACATGGTCATAGAGACGGTCCAGATAGAGGATGGTGACTGTTTCCCTGTACAGGTGAACATGGTCATAGAGACGGTCCAGATCGAGGATGGGGACTGTCTCCTTGTACAAGTGAATATGGTCATAGAGACAGTCCAGATCGAGGGTTGGATGGTGGGCCAGGTGTACATTGGGTCGCAGGGCACAGTCCCGGGAGAGGCTGGCGTTTTATTTTTTTGTATTGTGGCAGGATGGAAGTCCTTCCTCTGTAGAAGGGTTGACACCACGATTCTTGAG
Organism: Oncorhynchus kisutch; assembly: GCF_002021735.2. Lineage (NCBI taxonomy): Eukaryota > Metazoa > Chordata > Actinopteri > Salmoniformes > Salmonidae > Oncorhynchus > Oncorhynchus kisutch. Next base: position 8,522,881 of record NC_034185.2, on the reverse strand, counting down.
TTGGGGAAGATTGCGGAGGCCTTCTCGATCAGTCCCCGTAGTGAAGTGGCCACCCTCTCCTGCTGAGCACGCAGGTCGTTGCTTCCGGTATGTATGATTATGTGGCTTGGCGACCCGAAATGGGCCTTATGTCCCCAGTCCATCTGACCGTGCTGCTGCTCCAGTTTTAAACTGTTCTGCCTTATTATTATACGACCATGCTGGTAATTTATGAACATTTGAACATCTTGGCCATGTTCTGTTATAATCTCCACCCGGCACAGCCAGAAGAGGACTGGCCACCCCACATAGCCTGGTTCCTCTCTAGGTTTCTTCCTAGGTTTTGGCCTTTCTAGGGAGTTTTCCCTAGCCACCGTGCTTCTACACCTGCATTGCTTGCTGTTTGGGGTTTTAGGCTGGGTTTCTGTACAGCACTTTGAGATATCAGCTGATGTACGAAGGGCTATATAAATACATTTGATTTGATTTATCAAGCAGCTCCATGGCCCTCTGCGTTGTTGGGCACCACACCGTTCTCCTTTTGTGTTGAGGGAAACGTTTATTCTCCTGAACAAACTTCCCATTTTGAGTCCATCAACAGGACGGTGTCAGCCTGTGTTTCTTCTGGACTGGAGGGGGTAGAGTGGGGGCTGGTGGGTGTTGGAGCTGGGGTGTGGCTGGTCGGTGCCGCTGTCAGTGGGAGGCTGTTCTTTGGGTTGGGGAGGAGGGGTGCAGCAGGCAGGGCTGGGGAAGCCTGGCTGGTTGATCTGGTCTCCTCTGCTGTGTGAGGACAGGGCTGGGGAGGCCTGGCTGGTTGATCTGGTCTCCTCTGCTGTGTGAGGACAGGGCTGGGGAAGCCTGGCTGGTTGAGCTGGGCTCCTCTGCTGTGTGAGGACAGGGCTGGGGAGGTCTGGCTGGTTGATCTGGTCTCCTCTGCTGTTTGAGGACAGGGCTGGGGAGGTCTGGCTGGTTGATCTGGTCTCCTCTGCTGTGTGAGGACAGGGCTGGGGAGGTCTGGCTGGTTGATCTGGTCTCCTCTGCTGTGTGAGGACAGGGCTGGGGAGGTCTGGCTGGTTGATCTGGTCTCCTCTGCTGTGTGAGGGCAGGGCTGGGGAGGTCTGGCTGGTTGATCTGGTCTCCTCTGCTGTGTGAGGGCAGGGCTGGGGAGGTCTGGCTGGTTGATCTGGTCTCCTCTGCTGTGTGAGGGCAGGGCTGGGGAGGTCTGGCTGGTTGATCTGGTCTCCTCTGCTGTGTGAGGGCAGGTCATAGAGTGGTGATCTAGCTGCTCCTGTAGCCTGTTCTCTTTCTCTCCTGCAGCTCCTCTCTTAGTGTGGTCAGATCGTTATTACTCTTCTGCCTGTCTTTTTGGAGCTCTCTCACCTCCTTTGTTAGATCAGCTAGCTCTCTCTCTCTCTCTCGAGTCCGTCTCTCTCTTGCTGAACCTCTTTCAGCTGTCTGCTCTCCTGCTCTGTCCTCACCTTGGTTAGGAGCTCCTCTAAGGTGTGGATGTCTGGTTGCTGTTTGCTCACGCTCTCCCTCAGCAGGAACACCTCCCCCTCCAGTTTGGTAAACTCATCCCTCATGGCAGCCGTGGTGGTGAGGAGGGCCTGAGCCTGCTCTGCACTGAGGGGGTCGCTCTCCTCCTGGGGCGTGTCCTCCACTATGGTGGGAAGAGAGGTGCTGGATGTGCCTTTTTGGGTGTGGAGAGTAGGGGTGAGGGTGGTGCTGGTGGAGTTTGTCTTGTGGGAGGGCATGTCACTGGTGGTGTCCTTCTCTCTCTCTGCTCTCTCCTTAATGGTCTGAAAGTCTGTTTCAAACAGCCTAATGTTACCTTGCACCATGACAGTCCCAGTCTGTTACCTTGCACCATGACAGTCCCAGTCTGTTACCTTGCACCATGACAGTCCCAGTCTGTTACCTTGCACCATGACAGTCCCAGTCTGTTACCTTGCACCATGACAGTCCCAGTCTGTTACCTTGCACCATGACAGTCCCAGTCTTGTAGAGGTTGATTGTTATCATGGTGCTGTCAGGGTCATCTGTCTCTTTGACTTTCAGCTTCCACCCATTACAGATTCCCTCTTTCTTCACGGATGGGTAGTGAGAGCAGACTGCTGAGCACCATGCATTTGGCTGGTCAGTGAGGAAGATGAGATTACTCACATCAGCGTTTTTGTAGAGGTCTGTGGAAAAGGGTTTCTGGCCTCCCCTTTAGTAGTTTCTGTTTTAAAAGTTTTCCTCGTTGTCATTTTTGGCCTCTTTAGGGTAGAGAATGGATTCTGCGCTGAGGAGAAGTGGGAACATGGTGCCTGTGTATACTGCTGCCCCGTTGCCATGGCAACCGATTTTGTTCGTCTGCTGCTGTTGCTAGCTAGCGCTAATTTAGTTTTAAAAAACAGCAAAAAGAGTGACAAATCCTCACACACAAAAACAGAAGATATGTTTGAAGTTAGTGCGTGCTCCTTTTTGGTTGACTCACTCAGTTTGGTCGTTTGATGTAGTTGTATGAACTCCCCTTGCTAGGTTTGTTCTAGCTCGTTTCTTCTGGCTAGCTTGTTAGTCGGCTAGGTCTTTGTTGTGTAGCTAGCTAGAGACAAAACTATTTAACTTGAGGCGCAAAGTTACTTTTTTTCTATTCTGAATGAATAGAGTTGTTGTTCATCACTTCTTGTCTGGAATTCTTTTTTCGATTGGTGTTTATCTCATTCTAAAAACAAAGAAATATGAAATATATCAGGAGCTCATGTTGAGCATGACTCTCTCTCGGGGTCTCTTTCGGTGTGTCTCTCTCTTTCTCTCGCTCTCTCTCGGGGTTTCGGTCTCTCTCGCTCTCTCTCAGGGTTTCGGTCTCTCTCTCTCTCTCTCTCTCTCTCTCTCTCTCTCTCTCTCTCTCTCTCTCTCGGGGTTTCGGTCTCTCTCTCTCTCGGGGTCTCGGTCTCTCTCTCTCTCGGGGTCTCGGTCTCTCTCTGTATTTATTTATTAATTTACTTCTGGTTATGGTTGAAACCTCCTGTGTCTTTATGGTTCTGTAACTTCCTGTTCCTCTAACTCTACTCTGCATTGTGGACTTCCTGTTAGACATGGAATGCAGTCCTTAAGTCTTGACAGGAGTCTGAGGAAAGGACATGGAGGGCTGACTGTGAAGGGGAGATGTAATAGAAGTATTAAAAGGTTCAGGATTACCTCACACCAAGGGAACGGAGAAATGTAAGACGTGGTGCTGTTGTTCTCATTTCAATTAAATTGCTTCTTTGCAGAGTTCCTTTTTTGTTGTTGTGTGTGTTCCGTGTGGGTGTGTTCCGTGTGGGTGTGTTCCGTGTGGGTGTGTTCCATGTGGGTGTGTTCCGTGTGGGTGTGTTCCGTGTGGGTGTGTTCCGTGTGTTCCGTGTGGGTGTGTTCCGTGTGGGTGTGTTCCGTGTGGGTGTGTTCCGTGTGGGTGTGTTCCGTGTGGGTGTGTTCCGTGTGGGTGTGTTCCGTGTGGGTGTGTTCCGTGTGGGTGTGTTCCTGTGTTCCGTGTTCCTGTGTTCCGTGTGGGTGTGTTCCTGTGTTCCGTGTGGGTGTGTTCCGTGTGGGTGTGTTCCGTGTGGGTGTGTTCCGTGTGGGTGTGTTCCGTGTAGGTGTGTTCCGTGTGTTCCGTGTGGTGTGTTCCGTGTGGGTGTGTGTGTTCCGTGTGTTGAGATGAGTCTTCTAACAGCCTGGTAAAGCTTTAGCACAGTGATTCAGTCAGAAAGATTTGGGGTATTATTATAGTGGTCTCTGTATACCAGCCCTGCCAGTAATAATGAGCTGTTGTCTGACGGGGTACAGACAGAGGCTTTCATCAGACGAGCTGGAATTACACCAGAAGAGGAGAAAGTGTCTCATTGTGGAGGGGTATTTCCATTCTCACACACACACACACACACCATCCATGTTTTGTTCTCCATAGTGACTGAATGTGGCCTTTTGGGCCAATGGTACAATGGCTGTGTCACTGGAGAGGACAGGGCCAACCCAGCAGTCAACCCCCCCCAGAGAGAGGAGAGGAGAGGGCCAACCCAGCAGTCAACCCCCCAGAGAGAGGAGAGGAGAGGGCCAACCCAGCAGTCAACCCCCCAGAGAGAGGAGAGGGCCAACCCAGCAGTCAACCCCCCGAGAGAGGAGAGGAGAGGGCCAACCCAGCAGTCAACCCCCCAGAGAGAGGAGAGGAGAGGGCCAACCCAGCAGTCAACCCCCCAGAGAGAGGAGAGAGTCAACCCCCCAGAGAGAGGAGAGGAGAGGGCCAACCCAGCAGTCAACCCCCAGAGAGAGGAGAGGAGAGGGCCAACCCAGCAGTCAACCCCCCAGAGAGAGGAGAGGGCCAACCCAGCAGTCAACCCCCCGAGAGAGGAGAGGAGAGGGCCAACCCAGCAGTCAACCCCCCAGAGAGAGGAGAGGAGAGGGCCAACCCAGCAGTCAACCCCCCAGAGAGAGGAGAGGAGAGGGCCAACCCAGCAGTCAACCCCCCAGAGAGAGGAGAGGAGAGGGCCAACCCAGCAGTCAACCCCCCAGAGAGAGGAGAGGAGAGGGCCAACCCAGCAGTCAACCCCCAGAGAGAGGAGAGGAGAGGGCCAACCCAGCAGTCAACCCCCCAGAGAGAGGAGAGGGCCAACCCAGCAGTCAACCCCCAGAGAGAGGAGAGGAGAGGAGAGGGCCAACCCAGCAGTCAACCCCCCAGAGAGAGGAGAGGAGAGGGCCAACCCAGCAGTCAACCCCCAGAGAGAGGAGAGGAGAGGGCCAACCCAGCAGTCAACCCCCCAGAGAGAGGAGAGGAGAGGGCCAACCCAGCAGTCAACCCCCCAGAGAGAGGAGAGGAGAGGGCCAACCCAGCAGTCAACCCCCCAGAGAGAGGAGAGGAGAGGGCCAACCCAGCAGTCAACCCCCAGAGAGAGGAGAGGGCCAACCCAGCAGTCAACCCCCAGAGAGAGGAGAGGAGAGGGCCAACCCAGCAGTCAACCCCCCAGAGAGAGGAGAGGAGAGGGCCAACCCAGCAGTCAACCCCCCAGAGAGAGGAGAGGAGAGGGCCAACCCAGCAGTCAACCCCCCAGAGAGAGGAGAGGAGAGGGCCAACCCAGCAGTCAACCCCCAGAGAGAGGAGAGGAGAGGAGAGGGCCAACCCAGCAGTCAACCCCCAGAGAGAGGAGAGGAGAGGGCCAACCCAGCAGTCAACCCCCAGAGAGAGGAGTGGGCCAAATCAGAGAGCTCAGAATATAAGCCTTCTGCTTTCCAGTAGTGAAGGCTGATGCTCTGAACACTAACCCGTTGGTGGTTTTCAAACAAAAGACAGAAGTTTAGGTGGGATTGTCACACACTTTGAAACATCTGCTTCACCACTCATGAGAAATTGAACACCTGGCAGTGTTGTATGTTTTGTAGCAGGTCAATCGTGTTAAGACAATGAATAGGCCTAGGGTACAGCCCAAGGAGAAACAGACTTGGTTAACACACAGAAGACAATGAATCAAATCAAAATTGTATTGGTCACATACACATACACAGGTTAGCAGATGTTAATGCGAGTGTAACGATATGCTTGTGCTTCTAATTCCGACAGTGCAGGTACAGGGACAATGGTACAGGGACAATGGTGGCCATATTGAAGCATGTGGGGACAGCAGACTAGGATAGGTTGAGATTGAATATTTCCATAACACACAAACCAGCTGGCCTGCGCATGCTCCGAGGACTCGGCTAATGATGCCGTCTGGGCCGGCAGCCTTGTGAGGGTTAACAAGTTTAAATGTCTTACTCACGTCAGCCACGGAGAAGGAGGAGGCGGGGGACACAGTTTTCGTTAGTGAGCCGTGACGGTGGCACTGTATTATCCTCAAAGCGGGCAAAGAAGGTGTTTAGTTTGTCTGGAGTCCGTGACGTGGCTGTTTTTGTAGTCCGTTATTTCCTGAAGACCCTGAGACATACGTTTCGTGTCTGAGCCGTTGAATTGCGACTACACCTTGTCCCTGTACCGACGTTGCGCTTGTTTGATTGCCTTGTGGAGGGAATAACTACACTTTTTGTATTTAACCATATTCCCAGACCTTTTTCTATGGTTAAATGCGGTTGATCGCGCTTTCAGTTTAGCCTGAGTGCCGCCATCCGTCCACGGTTTCTGTTTGGGGTAGGTTTAAATAGTCACAGTAGGTACAACATCTTCAATGCGAGTCAGCGTGTTGTTCTGAGGCTGACTGGAACATATTCCAGTCCGCGTGATCAAAACAAATTTGAAGCGTGGCTTCCGATTGGTCAGACCAGAGTTGAATGGTTCTCGTCACTGGTACATCCTGTTTGAGTTTCTGCCAATAAGACAGAACGCGCAAGATTTTGTCTTGGTCTAATTTTTCTGTAAGGAGGGCGGGGGAGGGCTTTGTATGCATCGCGAAAGTTTTTGCCTTGTGTGTCGTGCTATCAATTTGCTGATAGACTTTAGGTAGCCTGAATACGCTTAGGCTGCAGCCCAAGGAGAACCAGACTTGGTTAACTCACACGAGGAGAAACTTCTATTTTTGCATCCTTTCAATGTCCTTTGAAATAGTTTAGATTTTTCATTTTCATTAGTCTGTCTATGTCAGGTCTATGTCAATTCTATGTCAGGTCTATGTCAGGTATATGTCTATGTCAGGTCTATGTCAGGTCTATGTCAGGTATATGTCTATGTCAGGTCTATGTCAGGTATATGTCAGGTCTATGTCAGGTATAGGTCTATGTCAGGTCTATGTCAGGTCTATGTCAGGTCTATGTCAGGTCTATGTCTATGTCAGGTCTATGACAGGTCTATGTCAGGTCTTTGTCAGGTCTATGTCAGGTCTATGTCAGGTCTATGTCAGGTCTATGTCTATGTCAGGTCTAGGTCTATGTCAGGTCTAGGTCTATGTCAGGTCTATGTCTCTGTTAGGTCTATGTCAGGTCTATGTCAGGTCTATGTCTATGTTAGGTCTAGGTCTCTTAGGTCTAGGTCTATGTCTCTGTTAGGTCTATGTCAGGTCTATGTCTCTGTTAGGTCTATGTCTCTTAGGTTTATGTCTCTGTTTGGTCTATGTCTCTGTTTGGTCTATGTCAGGTCTATGTCTAGGTCTATGTCAGGTCTATGTCAGGTCTATGTCAGGTCTATGTCTATGTCAGGTCTATGTCAGGTCTAGGTCTATGTCAGGTCTAGGTCTATGTCAGGTCTATGTCTATGTTAGGTCTATGTCTGGTCTATGTTTCTGTTAGGTCTATGTCAGGTCTATGTCTATGTCTATGTTAGGTTTATGTCTCTGTTAGGTCTATGTCTCTGTTAGGTCTATGTCTATGTTTATGTCAGGTTTATGTCAGGTCTATGTCTATGTTAGGTCTATGTTAGGTCTATGTCTATGTCAGGTCTATGTCTCTGTTAGGTTTATGTCTCTGTTAGGTTTATGTCTCTGTTAGGTTTATGTCTCTGTTAGGTCTATGTCTCTGTTAGGTCTATGTCTCTGTTAGGTCTATGTCTCTGTTAGGTCTATGTCTATGTTTATGTTAGGTCTATGTCTATGTTTATGTCAGGTCTATGTCAGGTCTATGTTAGGTCTAGGTCTATGTCAGGTCTATGTCTCTGTTAGGTCTATGTCTCTTAGGTTTATGTCTCTGTTTGGTCTATGTCTCTGTTTGGTCTATGTCAGGTCTATGTCTATGTTAGGTCTATGTCTCTGTTTGGTCTATGTCTATGTTAGGTCTATGTCTATGTCAGGTCTATGTCAGGTCTATGTTTATGTTCGGTCTAGGTCTATGTTAGGTCTAGGTCTATGTCTATGTTCGGGTCTAGGTCTATGTTAGGTCTATGTCTCTGTTAGGTCTATGTCTCTGTTAGGTCTATGTCTATGTCTATGTCAGGTCTATGTTTGTCAGGTCTATGTCTATGTTTATGTCAGGTCTATGTCTCTGTTAGGGCTATGTCAGGTCTATGTCTCTGTTAGGTCTATGTCTATGTCAGGTCTATGTCAGGTCTATGTCAGGTCTAGGTCTATGTCAGGTCTATGTCTATGTCAGGTTTATGTTAGGTCTCTGTTTATGTTAGGTCTATGTTTATGTTAGGTCTGTCTATGTTAGGTCTATGTCTATGTCAGGTCTATGTCAGGTCTATGTCAGGTCTATGTCAGGCCCATGGCTATGTCAGGTCTATGTCAGGTCCATGTCTATGTTAGGTCTAGGTCTATGTTTGTTAGGTCTATGTCTATGTTAGGTCTATGTCTAGGTCTATGTTAGGTCTATGTCTAGATCTATGTTAGGTCTGTTAGGTCTATGTCAGGTCTATGTCTATGTCAGGTCTATGTCTATGTTCGGTCTAGGTCTATGTCAGGTCTATGTCAGGTCTATGTCTATGTTAGGTCTATGTTTATGTTAGGTCTATGTCTAGGTCTATGTTAGGTCTAGGTCTATGTCTATGTTCGGTCTATGTCTATGTTCGGGTCTAGGTCTATGTTAGGTCTATGTCTCTGTTAGGTCTATGTCTCTGTTAGGTCTATGTCTATGTCTATGTCAGGTCTATGTTTGTCAGGTCTATGTCTATGTTTATGTCAGGTCTATGTCTCTGTTAGGGCTATGTTAGGTCTATGTCAGGTCTATGTCTCTGTTAGGTCTATGTCTATGTCAGGTCTATGTCAGGTCTATGTCAGGTCTAGGTCTATGTCAGGTCTATGTCTATGTCAGGTTTATGTTAGGTCTCTGTTTATGTTAGGTCTATGTTTATGTTAGGTCTGTCTATGTTAGGTCTATGTCTATGTCAGGTCTATGTCAGGTCTATGTCAGGTCTATGTCAGGCCCATGGCTATGTCAGGTCTATGTCAGGTCCATGTCTATGTTAGGTCTAGGTCTATGTTTGTTAGGTCTATGTCTATGTTAGACCTAACATAGACCTAGACATAGACCTAACATAGACATAGACCTAACAAACATAGACCTAGACCTAACATAGACATGGACCTGACATAGACCTGACATAGCCATGGGCCTGACATAGACCTGACATAGACCTGACATAGACCTGACATAGACATAGACCTAACATAGACAGACCTAACATAAACATAGACCTAACATAAACAGAGACCTAACATAAACCTGACATAGACATAGACCTGACATAGACCTAGACCTGACATAGACCTGACATAGACCTGACATAGACATAGACCTAACAGAGACATAGACCTGACATAGACCTAACATAGCCCTAACAGAGACATAGACCTGACATAAACATAGACATAGACCTGACAAACATAGACCTGACATAGACATAGACATAGACCTAACAGAGACATAGACCTAACAGAGACATAGACCTAACATAGACCTAGACCCGAACATAGACATAGACCGAACATAGACATAGACCTAGACCTAACATAGACCTAGACATAGACCTAACATAAACATAGACCTAACATAGACATAGACCTGACATAGACCTGACATAGACCTAGACCGAACATAGACATAGACCTGACATAGACATAGACCTGACATAGACATAACAGACCTAACATAGATCTAGACATAGACCTAGACATAGACCTATGTCTAGATCTATGTTAGGTCTGTTATGTCTATGTCAGGTCTATGTCTATGTCAGGTCTATGTCTATGTTCGGTCTAGGTCTATGTCAGGTCTATGTCAGGTCTATGTCTATGTTAGGTCTATGTTTATGTTAGGTCTATGTCTAGGTCTATGTCAGGTCTATGTCTATGTTAGGGCTATGTTAGGTCTATGTCAGGTCTATGTCAGGGCTATGTCTATGTCAGGTCTATGTCTATGTTAGGGCTATGTTAGGTCTATGTCTCTGTTAGGTCTATGTCTCTGTTAGACATAGACCTAACAGAGACATAAACCTAACAGAGACATAAACCTAACAGAGACATAGACCTAACAGAGACATAGACCTACGTTAGGTTTATGTCTATGTAAGCCTAAAGGTGTATCAGAATCAGCATTTTCCTTAATCATCGTCCTCAAAGCTCTCATTCTAAACGATTAAATCACCATGGTTACTGGACTACTATAACACTAATATCCTCATCAAAGTGTTGTTATGGTGACCCCCTGGCTGAGAGTACTATCACAGCGTTAACTCTGTGTCAGTACTAATTATCAACCAGTTTGGCCTACTTACCAATCCATCGTTCTTTTGGACCACCAGCTTGGCTAACCTGGTATTAAAGTCTCAAACGATTTAATGTCTCAAACTACTAAATGTCTCAAATGTTCTTGAATGTTTTTGTTTATGTTTTACTCTCAGAAAAAGTACATTAACTGCTATTGTAGTGACGTTGAAATGAGCATTAAAATCCTCAAGGCCGTTAGAAAGCACAGCTCTGAATGTCCTACGGGACTGTCCACAGTCAAACCAAGCATACTGTGAAATGAGGTGAGAAATTTGACAGGATGATTGAATGTAATTTGGAACCTGCTTCCCCTGTGTTTCTATTGGTCAAGCTCTCACAGACCACCATTTTGAAGGTGTTTTTAGGGAGTAAGAGTGGACACACACACGGTGAGGAGGCTTGTGCAGGCCATTGCGGCCTGTCTTTATTTTAAGACCTCTCTCCGGTCTTAAAACAATCACCATCCCAACATCCCCTGCTGTCTGGATCTCTAGTTGTTAGAGGCTATGAAGGTGTGTGTGTGTGTGTGTGTGTGTGTGTGTGATCCTATTCTCCATCTCACACAAAACAATATCTGTTTCCAGAGGCAAATGGATTCTCCTGAAAACCGTGTGGGGAGTCCGGGGGAGTTGAAAGACTCATCACATAGGCCTGGTGCACAGGGGAGACACCGGGGGTGTTTTAATATTATCCATGTGGCTGCACAACTTCTTGCCAGATCGACCATATTTTGTTATGTTAGCAACGTTCACCTCGACCCCCCCCCAAGTTGTCAACGAGTCGTTTGACCAATATTATCGGGACGATATTAGCCTTTCTCAGAAATAATAATCCACCGATATTATATACATAGAATGAACAAATAAGTGCGGTCATTTGCGGTCACCTGAAGAAGGCGCTCTCTGAGCTGTATATTGAACGTCATTCATCCCGACGTCGCGACGTCAGAGTGGGCATGGGGGTTTGACAGTGAGTAGCTCGTCAGCGACAGCGTATTTGAATAAGTAAATAATCAAAAGTACACTAAGCAAGCAGCCCTGTCCTCATCACTTGGTTAATGTTAGCTAACGGGTTAATGTTAGCTAACAGGTTAACGTTAGCTGGCTGGTTAACGTTAGCTGGCTGGTTAACGTTAGCTAACTGGTTAACGTTAGCTGGCTGGTTAATGTTAGCTAACTGGTTAACGTTAGCTGGCTGGTTAACGTTAGCTGGCTGGTTAACCAGAAATGGTAATGTAGTTGGGCTTTATCGAGCCAGCAAAGCAGTTAGCCTAGCTAGCTAGCCGGCTGTCCCACATGTTTAAACACTGGACTGGTTCCAAAGTCCACGTAGCCCTGTCCTTGTCACTTGGTTAACATTTGCTGGCTAGTTAACGTTAGCTGGCTAGTTAACGTTAGCTGGCTGGTTAACGTTAGCTGGCTGGTTAACGTTAGCTGGCTGGTTAACCAGTAATAGTAATGTAGTTGGGCTTTATCGAGCCAGCAAAGCAGTTAGCCTAGCTAGCTAGCTGGCTGTCCCACATGTTTAAACACTGGACTGGTTCCAAAGTCCACGCAGCCCTGTCCTTGTCACTTGGTTAAAGTTAGCTGGCTATAATAAACTCAAAATGGGGGAATGTTTACTGGTTGCTCAGGAGGTAAATGGGAAGTCAAATACTGGATCAAGAAAAAGAAGGTAACGAGCAAATGCTGTGTGTATATTATGTATGTCAAACAGGTGCTGTTAGGTTACAATATAATTGTTCTGAACGTTTGGAACAATGTAAACCACACTCAATTAATTGTAATGGTACCAGAGAGTCTATTGTAATGTTTATTATATATTTTTTATTTAAAAAAAACTGTAATATGTTATAACAGCAAATACTAAAAACAGTCGCATTCATTCCGTCAAATGTATGGAGTAGAAAGTACATTTATTTTCTTTAGGAATGTAGTGAAGTCGAAGTTGTCAAAAATATAAATACTGAAATACAGATCCCCCCCCCCAAAAAAAAACTACTTAAGTAGTACTTTAAAGTATTTTTTACTTATTTACTTTACACCACTGATTTCAGTGTGTAGTTGTGAAAAGTGCAGTTTCAGATTTACATTTACTTAAAGGACGTACCTAAGAACAAGTATTTAGTATTTATAGTGGATATAGTTGCTTTTTGGTGGTTATCAAACAAAGTTCATTTTAATATTTAGGAATCATAATTTAGAGTATAGTATCTGTTAATCCTTTGGAGCACAATTTGTGAATGAAACGGTCTGTTTATCATTTAACCTCTAAAATACCACATATTGGCACATATATCGGTGACTTGCCTCCCTAAAATCGCTATCAGACCCAAGAATCCCATATCGGTCAGCCTCTATTATTTTGGGATGTGTTATTTCATGAATCGCTTTTAGTTCTGCCCTGCCCTGCCAAGTTTACTCTCAAAGGGGTGCTGTGACGTTCCCATGATTATATTCTAATAGTTCGTGTTTTGGTCCAAAAATGTTCCTCCTTTTGTTTCCCCTTTCAGATTATCCTGAGACTGACACACAAGACAGGACAGGAGCCTGTAAGTAGACAAACGTTGCCTTAACGTTGCCTTTACGTTGCCTTTACGTTGCCTTTACGTTGCCTTTACGTTGCCTTTACGTTGCCTTAACGTTGCCTTTAACGTTGCCTTAACGTTGCCTTAAGTGTACTTTTCTTTCTCTTGACTGTTATTAATAAACTGTGCTCTCTGCAGTGTTTTTAAAATTCACTTTTGACTTTTAGCACTGGGTTGGTTGTCAAGGATACTGCTGTTCTTTTCTAGCGGTGTAGTTCAAAAGAGCTTCTATTCTTATCTTAGACCAGTGGGATGTTATGTGAAGTAAATTTAGTTTTTTTAAATGAGAAACTTGACCCTTTGCCAACCCCTACCCCCCCTGGTAACCTCAGACAACATTAACCCGTGAAGCTAATTTCCCCATACCAACCGTTTGAGAAATCCCCTCACGATGATCTCAAACTGTGTTTCTAATACACAATGCAATTTAATACAGACTACCCCTTGCTAATCAGGAAACTATTGAGTATGTTGTGGTGGACTGTCATTACAATTACCATCTCGGGAACCTGGTCAAATTATGGTTGTAGTGTAGCAAGCCACTGAATGTCTCTGAATTCACTGTCAGCATGTAACCTATAACCACTTTTGGAGCTAACCTAGTGCTCTCAACTAGTATCCTGAGGTCGACAGCAGATGGCAGTTGTATTCATAACATTGCTAACTTAGCTAGCTAACCTTGTGAGAAAACAAGTTATATTAAGTGACTAGCTAGTTAGCGTTAGCAGTGTTTGGTGGTCAGTGAGACTGAGAACTAGCTAACCAGCTGAGCTAGAAAACAATGTAACAACAGTATAATTTGGGATTTGAAAAAAGCTCCAAAAAGCTCCAAAGTAGCAAGTACCCCTGGTGATCTGTTAAATTATTTAGCCATTCAAAAAAAAATGAATTGGACGAGGAGTTCTTCAATGAGTCGGATGCGAGGGATATATTGCAGATACCCAACCAGGCACCGATCTCCGTGATTCACTGGAGATGGAATCTGAGATTTCGAGGCAAAAGATCCGGGTGCCTTGCGAGGATCAGGCGACTAGCAGCCTTCCGTTCTGCTAGCTAACGTTCAAATTGCGGGAAAATAAATGGGACCAACTGAAAGCACGTATATCCTACCAACGAGACATTAACAACGGTAGTATCTTATGTTTCACAGAGTCGTGGCTGAAAGACGACATTAAGAACACAACTGGCGGGTTATACACTCTATCGGCAAGACAGAACAGCAGCCTCTGGTAACACACGGGGTGGGGGGGCCTATGCATTTATGTAAACAACAGATAGCACGATAGCTAAGGAAGTCTCAAGGTTTTGCTCATCTGAGGTAGAGTATCTCATGATAAGCTGTGACCACACAATCTACCTAGAGAGTTTTCATCTGTATTTTTCGTAGCTGTCTACATACCACCACAGACTGATGCTGGCACTAAGACTGCACTCAATGAGCTGTATACCACCATAAGCAAACAGGAAAACGCTCATCTAGAGGCGGCGCTCCTAGTGGCCGGGGACTTTAATGCAGGGAAACTTAAATCAGTTTTACCGAATAACTATCAACATGTTAAACGTGCAACCAGAGGGGAAACAATCCTAGACTACCTTTACTCCACACACAGATACGCATACAAAGCTCTCCCTCGCCCTCCATTTGGCAAATCTGACCATAATTCTATCCTCCTGATTCCTGCTTACAAGCCAAATTAAAGCAGGATGAACCAGTGACTCGGTTTATAAAAAAGTGGTCAGATGAAGCAGATGCTAAACTACAGGACTGTTGTGCTATCACAGACTGGAACATGTTCCGGGATTTTTCCGATGGCATTGAGGAGTACACCACATCAATCACTGGCTTCATCCAGAAGTGCATCAAGGACGTCGTCCCCACAGTGACTGTACGTACATACCCCAACCAGAAGCCATGGTTCTCATGGATGAGGCTGTAGTGGAGGAGGTTGAGAGCTTCAAGTTCTTTTGGCTTCTACATCACCAACAAACTAACATGGTCCATGCACATCAAGATATTCGTTAGGAGGGCACGACAAAACCTATTCCGTCTCAGGAGACTGAAAAGATTTGCTATGGGTCCTCAGATCCTCAAAGGGTTCTACGGCTGCACCATCGAGAGCATCCTGACTGGTTGCATCACTGCCTGGTATGGCAATTGCTCGGCCTCCGACCGCAAGGTACTACAGAGGGTAGTGCGTACGGCCAAGTACTTCACTGGGGCCAAGCTTCCTGCCATCCAGGACCTCTATACCAGGTGGTGTCAGAGGAAGGCCCAAAAAATTGTCATAGACTCCAACAAACCCTGTTCTCTCTGCTACCGCACGGCAAGCGGTACCGGAGCCCCAAGTCTAGGTCTGAGAGGCTCCTAAACAGCTTTTACCCCCAAGTCATAAGACTTCTGAACAGCTAATTAAATGGCTACCCAGAGTATTTGCACCCCCCCCCCCTACACTGCTGCTACTCTGTTATTATCTATGCATAGCCACTTCAATAACCCTACCTGCATGTACATAATTACCTCAATTACCTCAACACTGGTGCCCCCGCACATGACACATTGCCTCTGAGCCGGGACCCCCTGTATACAGCCCCACTGTTGTTTTACTGCTGCCCCCTTTTAATTATTTATTTTGTCTTTTGTCTTTTTATTTATTTTTGTGTGTATTTTGTTAGCTGCATTGTTGTTTGAGGGCTTGTAAGTCAGCATTTCACTGTAAGGTGAACTCGACGACAGTTGCTGTCCATTGGAGCACCTGTTGTATTCGGGCGCATGTGACAGATCAAATTTGATTGGTTTGTGGAAGCGGTAGATAGGCGGATTGAGACGCATCTCATGCTTAAAACTGACAGAATTTAAGGGGTAAAACAACTTTAGTTTTTATCCCTCACTGGCTTTTATGTGATTTTGAACGTGATAGGAGGGTGTCGGACTCTACGACAGTTGCTGTCCATTGGAGCCCTGCGATTGATTGCCAAAAAATTCTGTGGCGGGGCTTAGATACGGGTCAAATGTGTCTGTGGATTCCATCAAATCCACTAATAATTGTACAAAATATAATACAGCTATTGAGATAATTTTCTGTCTCCTTTAAAAGGAGTGTCAGTCAGATGTCCTCTTTCTCCCTCCCTCAACCACTTCAGCAGAGCTCATTACCTTCAGACTCATGGGCCTTTTTTTCTTCTTCTTTTCTTTCAATAAAAACCATTTTGTAACGGGAGGAAAGTAGTCAGTAGGCGACCCTCATTTTCTCTCAGGGTAGAATAGCACAGAGTGTTCTAGAAAACGCTTTCATTCTCCCCTTTTCCTCTCCTCGTCGCTGGCAGTGCGTTCTGGGAAATCTGCTGTCTTTCTCCTCCTACTCACCCTCCCACATTCACACAAACAGTTGTACTGTAAAGTGGAGAGGGAGAGAGCAGGTGAAACAGGGCTGGGAATTGCCAGGGACCTCAATGTTATCACGATACTTGGGCGAGGAAACGATATGTATTGGCGATTCTCATGTTTCGATACTGAAATTTAGTTTTTTTTTTTTTTTTTCTCTGTACCGGTACCCCCTGTATATAGCCTCCACATTGACTCTGTACCGGTACCCCCTGTATATAGCCTCCACATTGACTCTGTACCGGTACCCCCTGTATATAGCCTCCACATTGACTCTGTACCGGTACCCCCTGTATATAGCCTCCACATTGACTCTGTACTGGTACCCCCTGTATATAGCCTCCACATTGACTCTGTACCGGTACCCCCTGTATATAGCCTCCACATTGACTCTGTACCGGTACACCCTGTATATAGCCTCCACATTGGCTCTGTACTGGTACCCCCTGTATATAGCCTCCACATTGACTCTGTACCGGTACCCCCTGTATATAGCCTCCACATTGACTCTGTACTGGTACCCCCTGTATATAGCCTCCACATTGACTCTGTACCGGTACCCCCTGTATATAGCCTCCACATTGGCTCTGTACCGGTACCCCCTGTATATAGCCTCCACATTGACTCTGTACCGGTACCCCCTGTATATAGCCTCCACATTGACTCTGTACCGGTACCCCCTGTATATAGCCTCCACATTGACTCTGTACCGGTACCCCCTGTATATAGCCTCCACATGGACTCTGTACCGGTACCCCCTGTATATAGGCTCCACATGGACTCTGTACCGGTACCACCTGTATATAGCCTCCACATTGACTCTGTACCGGTACCCCCTGTATATAGCCTCCACATTGACTCTGTACCGTAACACCCTGTATATAACCTCCACATTGACTCTGTACTGGTACCCCCTGTATATATCCTCCACATTGACTCTGTACTGGTACCCCCTGTATATAGCCTCCACATTGACTCTGTACCAGTACCTCCTGTATATAGCCTCCACATTGACTCTGTACCGGTACCCCCTGTATATAGCCTCCACATTGACTCTGTACCGTAACACCCTGTATATAACCTCCACATTGACTCTGTACTGGTACCCCCTGTATATATCCTCCACATTGACTCTGTACTGGTACCCCCTGTATATAGCCTCCACATTGACTCTGTACCGGTACCTCCTGTATATAGCCTCCACATTGACTCTGTACCGGTACCCCCTGTATATAGCCTCCACATTGACTCTGTACCAGTACCCCCTGTATCTAGCCTCCACATTGACTCTGTACCGGTACCCCCTGTATCTAGCCTCCACATTGACTCTGTACCGTAATACCCTGTATATAGCCTCCACATTGACTCTGTACCGGTACCCCCTGTATATAGCCTCCACATTGACTCTGTACCGTAATACCCTGTATATAGCCTCCACATTGACTCTGTACCGGTACCCCCTGTATATAGCCTCCACATTGACTCTGTACCGTAATACCCTGTATATAGCCTCCACATTGACTCTGTACCGGTACCTCCTGTATATAGCCTCCACATTGACTCTGTACCGGTACCCCTAGCTAACTCTGTACCGGTACCCCCTGTATATAGCCTCCACATTGACTCTGTACCGGTACCCCCTGTATATAGCCTCCACATTGACTCTGTACCGGTACCCCCTGTATATAGCCTCCACATTGACTCTGTACCGGTACCTCCTGTATATAGCTTCCACATTGACTCTGTACCGGTACCCCCTGTATATAGCCTCCACATTGACTCTGTACCGGTACCCCCTGTATATAGCCTCCACATTGACTCTGTACCGGTACCCCCTGTATATAGCCTCCACATTGACTCTGTACCAGTACCCCCTGTATATAGCCTCCACATTGACTCTGTACCGGTACCCCCCTGTATATAGCCTCCACATTGACTCTGTACCGGTACCCCCTGTATATAGCCTCCACATTGACTCGGTACCGGTACCCCCGTGTATATAGCCTCCACATTGACTCTGTACCGGTACCCCCTGTATATAGGCCTCCACATTGACTCTGTACCGGTACCCCCTGTATATAGCCTCCACATTGACTCTGTACCGGTACCCCCTGTATATAGCCTCCACATTGACTCTGTTACCGGTACCCCCTGTATATAGCCTCCACATTGACTCGGTACCGGTACCCCCTGTATATAGCCTCCACATTGACTCTGTACCGGTACCCCCTGTATATAGCCTCCACATTGACTCTGTACCGGTACTCCCTGTATATAGCCTCCACATTGACTCTGTACCGGTACCCCTGTATATAGCCTCCACATTGACTCTGTACCGGTACCCCCTGTATATAGCCTCCACATTGACTCTGTACCGGTACCCCCTGTATATAGCCTCCACATTGACTCTGTACCGGTACCCCCTGTATATAGCCTCCACATTGACTCGGTACCGGTACCCCCTGTATATAGCCTCCACATGGACTCTGTACCGGTACCCCCTGTATATAGCCTCCACATTGACTCTGTACCGGTACCCCCTGTATATAGCCTCCACATTGACTCTGTACCGGTACCCCCTGTATATAGCCTCCACATTGACTCTGTACCGGTACTCCCTGTATATAGCCTCCACATTGACTCGGTACCGGTACCCCCTGTATATAGGCTCCACATGGACTCTGTACCGGTACTCCCTGTATATAGCATCCACATTGACTCTGTACTGGTACCCCCTGTATATAGCCTCCACATTGACTCTGTACCGGTACTCCCTGTATATAGCCTCCACATTGACTCGGTACCGGTACCCCCTGTATATAGGCTCCACATGGACTCTGTACCGGTACTCCCTGTATATAGCCTCCACATTGACTCGGTACCGGTACCCCCTGTATATAGGCTCCACATGGACTCTGTACCGGTACTCCCTGTATATAGCCTCCTCATTGACTCTGTACCGGTACTCCTGTATATAGCCTCCACATTGACTCTGTACCGTAATACCCTGTATATAGCCTCCACATTGACTCTGTACCGGTACCCCCTGTATACAGCCTCCACATTGACTCTGTACCGGTACCCCCTGTATATAGCCTCCACATTGACTCTGTACCGGTACCCCCTGTATATAGCCTCCACATTGACTCTGTACCGGTACCCCCTGTATACAGCCTCCACATTGACTCTGTACCGGTACCCCCTGTATATAGCCTCCACATTGACTCTGTACCGTAACACCCTGTATATAGCCTCCACATTGACTCTGATCCGGTACACCCTGTATATAGCCTGCACATTGACTCTGATCCGGTACACCCTGTATATAGCCTCCACATTGACTCTGATCCGGTACACCCTGTATATAGCCTCCACATTGACTCTGTACCGGTACCCCTGTATATAGCCTCCACATTGACTCTGTACCGGTACCCCCTGTATATAGCCTCCACATTGACTCTGTACCGGTACCCCCTGTATATAGCCTCCACATTGACTCTGTACCGGTACTCCCTGTATATAGCCTCCACATTGACTCTGTACCGGTACCCCCTGTATATAGCCTCCACATTGACTCTGTACCGGTACTCCCTGTATATAGCCTCCACATTGACTCTGTACCGGTACCCCCTGTATATAGCCTCCACATTGACTCTGTACCGGTACTCCCTGTATATAGCCTCCACATTGACTCTGTACCGGTACCCCCTGTATATAGCCTCCACATTGACTCTGTACCGGTACCCCCTGTATATAGCCTCCACATTGACTCTGTACCGGTACCCCCTGTATATAGCCTCCACATTGACTCTGTACCGGTACCCCCCCTGTATATAGCCTCCACATTGACTCTGTACCGGTACCCCCTGTATATAGCCTCCACATTGACTCTGTACCGGTACCCCCTGTATATAGCCTCCACATTGACTCTGTACCGGTACCCCCTGTATATAGCCTCCACATTGACTCTGTACCGGTACCCCCCTGTATATAGCCTCCACATTGACTCTGTACCGGTACCCCCTGTATATAGCCTCCACATTGACTCTGTACCGGTACCCCCTGTATATAGCCTCCACATTGACTCTGTACCGGTACCCCCTGTATATAGCCTCCACATTGACTCTGTACCGGTACCCCCTGTATATAGCCTCCACATTGACTCTGTACCAGTACCCCCTGTATATAGCCTCCACATTGACTCTGTACCGGTACCCCCTGTATATAGCCTCCACATTGACTCTGTACCGGTACCCCCTATATATAGTCTCCACATTGACTCTGTACCGGTACCCCCTGTATATAGTCTCCACATTGACTCTGTACCGGTACACCCTGTATATAGCCTCCACATTGACTCTGTACCGGTACTCCCTGTATATAGCCTCCACATTGACTCTGTACCGGTACCCCCTGTATATAGCCTCCACATTGACTCTGTACCGGTACACCCTGTATATAGCCTCCACATTGACTCTGTACCGGTTCTCCCTGTATATAGCCTCCACATTGACTCTGTACCGGTACCCCCTGTATATAGCCTCCACATTGACTCTGTACCGGTACCCCCTGTATATAGCCTCCACATTGACTCTGTACCGGTACCCCCTGTATATAGCCTCCACATTGACTCTGTACCGGTACCCCCTGTATATAGCCTCCACATTGACTCTGTACCGGTACCCCCTGTATATAGCCTCCACATTGACTCTGTACCGGTACCCCCTGTATATAGCCTCCACATTGACTCTGTACCGGTACCCCCTGTATATAGCCTCCACATTGACTCTGTACCGGTACCCCCTGTATATAGCCTCCACATTGACTCTGTACCGGTACCCCCTGTATATAGTCTCCACATTGACTCTGTACCGGTACCCCCTGTATATAGCCTCGTTATTGTTATGTTACTTTTTATTATTATTTTTTTTACATTTCTTTAGTTGATTTGGTAAATATTTTCTTAACTCTTCTTGAACTGCACTGTTGTGACTGACTGGCCCATGTGACTAATAAAGGTTGATTTTGAATTGTATAGACTCGTGTGGGATGCCAGTCAAAGGGATGCCAGTCAGTGGGTGGGATGCCAGTCAGTGGGTGGGATGCCAGTCATTGAGTGAGTGGGATGCCAGTCATTGAGTGAGTGGGATGCCAGTCATTGAGTGAGTGGGATGCCAGTCATTGAGTGAGTGGGATGCCAGTCATTGAGTGAGTGGGATGCCAGTCATTGAGTGAGTGGGATGCCAGTCAGTGAGTGAGTGGGATGCCAGTCAGTGAGTGAGTGGGATGCCAGTCAGTGAGTGAGTGGGATGCCAGCCAGTGAGTGAGTGGGATGCCAGCCAGTGAGTGAGTGGGATGCCAGCCAGTGAGTGAGTGGGATGCCAGCCAGTGAGTGAGTGGGATGCCAGCCAGTGAGTGAGTGGGATGCCAGCCAGTGAGTGAGTGGGATGCCAGTCAGTGAGTGAGTGGGATGCCAGTCAGTGAGTGAGTGGGATGCCATTCAGTCAGTGGGATGCCAGTCAGTGATCCTTCTAGCCATCCTATAGTGTCACAGGTTTGCTGAAGAGCCCTACTTTCTGTCCATTCTGTCCCAGACACAGTAACCGATTGTTCTCTCTGACACTTTGTTTGGGACAACTTTTTTAAACACGGTCTGAAGCCCCCCCATTGGCCAACATCACGTGCCTGAGCCAGAAACTCACCCATCTAGTGTAGCGTTTCCCAGGTCATCTTCACCTTTTTAACCTCTTCAGATAAAGACTGTCATGGTGGCATATGGTCCAGGTATTTGTCCACATGGCTGATGGTTACAGCAGTGGTCCAGGTATTTGTCCACATGGCTGATGGTTACAGCAGTGGTCCAGGTATTTGTCCACATGGCTGATGGTTACAGCAGTGGTCCAGGTATTTGTCCACATGGCTGATGGTTACAGCAGTGGTCCAGGTATTTGTCCACATGGCTGATGGTACAGCAGTGGTCCAGGTATTTGTCCACATGGCTGATGGTTACAGCAGTGGTCCAGGTATTTGTCCACATGGCTGATGGTTACAGCAGTGGTCCAGGTATTTGTCCACATGGCTGATGGTTACAGCAGTGGTTCAGGTATTTGTCCACATGGCTGATGGTTACAGCAGTGGTCCAGGTATTTGTCCACATGGCTGATGGTTACAGCAGTGGTCCAGGTATTTGTCCACATGGCTGATGGTTACAGCAGTGGTCCAGGTATTTGTCCACATGGCTGATGGTTACAGCAGTGGTCCAGGTATTTGTCCACATGGCTGATGGTTACAGCAGTGGTCCAGGTATTTGTCCACATGGCTGATGGTTACAGCAGTGGTCCAGGTATTTGTCCACATGGCTGATGGTTACAGCAGTGTAATGTACCCTATTTCAGACGTGATCCGTTGTTACGACTGTATTGTAGTTCTAGGAAAGCTTGTAGTTCTCCAGTCTGGTCTGCAGTGAAGAGCTTCCCTGTTTATTCTGGCCTTGATACAGTGTTACAGGAGGAGTGTATTATGGTTTTCTGTAGTCTTGATACAGTGTTACAGGAGGAGTGTATTATGGGTTTCTGTAGTCTTGATACAGTGTTACAGGAGGAGTGTATTATGGGTTTCTGTAGTCTTGATACAGTGTTACAGGAGGAGTGTATAATGGTTTTCTGTAGTCTTGATACAGTGTTACAGGAGGAGTGTATTATGGTTTTCTGTAGTCTTGATACAGTGTTACAGGAGGAGTGTATTATGGTTTTCTGTAGTCTTGATACAGTGTTACAGGAGGAGTGTATTATGGGTTTCTGTAGTCTTGATACAGTGTTACAGGAGGAGTGTATTATGGGTTTCTGTAGTCTTGATACAGTGTTACAGGAGGAGTGTATTATGGGTTTCTGTAGTCTTGATACAGTGTTACAGGAGGAGTGTATTATGGGTTTCTGTAGTCTTGATACAGTGTTACAGGAGGAGTGTATTATGGGTTTCTGTAGTCTTGATACAGTGTTACAGGAGGAGTGTATTATGGGTTTCTGTAGTCTTGATACAGTGTTACAGGAGGAGTGTATTATGGGTTTCTGTAGTCTTGATACAGTGTTACAGGAGGAGTGTATTATGGGTTTCTGTAGTCTTGATACAGTGTTACAGGAGGAGTGTATTATGGGTTTCTGTAGTCTTGATACAGTGTTACAGGAGGAGTGTATTATGGGTTTCTGTAGTCTTGATACAGTGTTACAGGAGGAGTGTATTATGGGTTTCTGTAGTCTTGATACAGTGTTACAGGAGGAGTGTATTATGGGTTTCTGTAGTCTTGATACAGTGTTACAGGAGGAGTGTATTATGGGTTTCTGTAGTCTTGATACAGTGTTACAGGAGGAGTGTATTATGGGTTTCTGTAGTCTTGATACAGTGTTACAGGAGGAGTGTATTATGGGTTTCTGTAGTCTTGATACAGTGTTACAGGAGGAGTGTATTATGGGTTTCTGTAGTCTTGATACAGTGTTACAGGAGGAGTGTATTATGGGTTTCTGTAGTCTTGATACAGTGTACTGAGTGTATTCTAGTTGTTGTGTAGTGAGAATGTGCCTGAGGACTCTAAATGTCGGTGTCCTTTCTCATTCCTCCCAGATGAGACGAGAGGTCACTGTTGACTGACCCCTAGCTATGCTGACTGACTCTCTCTCTCTCTCTCTCTCTCTCTCTCTCTCTCTCTCAATATCTCTGTGTATTTTTCTCTATTGCAAACCTCTCCATCTTCCTGTATATCTCTCTCTCGCTCGCTCTACCTCCCTATCTGCGCTCCTTCCACTCCCACACACTTTCACATGGAGTGAAGAGTCATTACTCTGTGCACCCCCTCCCTCTCTGCCACTCTCCCTCTCTACCACTCTGTCTCTCTCTCGCTCTCTCGCTCTCTCTCTCTCACTCTCTCTCACACTTTCTCTTCACTCACAATCTGTACCAATCTCTCTGTGGACACATTAGTTTTCACCCAGCACCCGACACCCCTACTAATTTCCATCTGCTCTGGAGGCCTTGGGCTGCCACGGCTGGAGGCCTTGGGCTGCCACGGCTGGAGGCCTTGGGCTGCCACGGCTGGAGGCCTTGGGCTGCCACGGCTGGAGGCCTTGGGCTGCCACACCTGGAGGCCTTGGGCTGCCACACCTGGAGGCCTTGGGCTGCCACGCCTGGAGGCCTTGGGCTGCCACGCCTGGAGGCCTTGGGATGCCACGCCTGGAGGCCTTGGGCTGCCACGCCTGGAGGCCTTGGGCTGCCACGCCTGGAGGCCTTGGACAGTAACCTAAATATATTAACTGAAAGCAGTAGACCTCAGCTTGACCTTATTCTAGTAAATGATCTACCATAAGATGGTCTTGAAAAGTGACCAAGGACTTTGCATCTCTTTATTGTGCATATCAGCCTTTACAAATACCATTTCTGTTGTGTTTGAAAACCCACCCCACTGAGGTTGGCCCTCTGTCTGTTCTGAACAACCTGGCCCTTTTCAAACTTCCTTAACCTGGAAGAGGATACAGGAAGGGAACCAGAGGTGTGTGTGTTTCCTGTCCGGTGTTGACAGCTCTGACAGTGTTAGCCCACTCTGACCACGCCCCTGGCTATTGGCCAGACTTTAGTGGTTGGTCGACCTCAAAGCCAGAGCTCTTCTATAATTCATACAGAGTTAGTAAACTTTCATTCCATATTGGCTCCAAACATTCCAGAACAAAAATATTCTAATCTATATTTTGAACAGAATTTCGTTGTCTTGGAAGTTGGAACATTTGGTGCAAATATGGTGGATGTTGAAAAGCTAGGTTACATCATCTGACAGAGTTTGCATTTCTATGGCCCTGGTCAGGATTGAGATAAGGAGCAGCTGGCTTCAACATAGCAGATCCTACCATACAGACTCGCCTAACTACTGAATAGAGGCGACCATACACAACTTTAGCCTTGTATAGAACTGGGTCGATTGGCCATTTTGTACATAGGCTGGCATAAGTTCAACCTCCGCTCAGAGCACAGCTGGCTCCTACAGTCAATTGCTGACCACACGACCTTTCCTCTCCACACAGCAGGACAGAACAGAGAGGAAAGGTGTAGGAAGGAAAATTATTTCTCCCAGACAGGACAATCACTGCTCTATACTACAGGCTAAAGCCAACATGACAAATACACTTCTCATTCCTGCAGAAAGACTAAGGCACAGACCAACCATCACCAGGGTGAGAGAGAGAGGGAGAGAGAGAGACCCCCCTCCCCTGTGACTGACCCAAACTTAAGGAAATACTTGACTATGTACAGATTCAGTGAGCATAGCCTTGCTGTTGAGAGGGTCCTCGATAGGCAGACATGGCTCTCAAGAGAAGACAGGCTATGTGCTCACTGCCCACAAAATGAGGTGGAAACTGAGCTGCACTTCCTAACCTCCTGCCCAATGTATGACCATATTAGAGGCACATATTTCCCTCAGATTACACAGACCCACAAAGAATATGAAAACAAACCCAATTTTGATAAACTCCCATATCTATTGGGTGAAATACCACAGTGTGCCATCAGAGCAGCAAGATGTGTGACCTGTTGCCACAAGAAAAGGGCAACCAGTGAAGAACAAACACCATTGTAAATACAACACATATTTATGCTTATTTATTTTCCCTTCTGTACTATAAGCATTTGTACATTGTTACAACACTGTATATATATATAATATGACATTTGTAATGTCTTTTCTTTTGGAACTTCTGTGAGTGTGATATTTACTATTCATTTTTATTGTTTATTTCACTTTTGTATATTATCTACTGCACTTGCTTTGGCAATGTTAACATATGTTTCCCCATGCTAATAAAGCCCATTGAATTGAATTGAATTGAGAGAGAGCGATGAGCACAACCCTTTACCGTGAGAATGTTTGTCTGTTGACACGTTTTGAGACCCTGGAGTCAGCTACCACCTTCTGTCATCGCTTTATCATCAAAAAGATGTCTGAGGAGGAGTCCCAAATGGGAAGCTATTCCCTTCATAGTGCACTACTACCTTATGGGCTCTGGTCAAAAGTAGTGTACTATGTAGGGAATAGGGTGCCATAGGGCTCTGGTCAAAAGTAGTGTACTATGTAGGGAATAGGGTGCCATAGGGCTCTGGTCAAAAGTAGTGTACTATGTAGGGAATAGGGTGCCATAGGGCTCTGGTCAAAAGTAGTGTACTATATAGGGTGCCACTTGGTGACGCAGACATGCATTCACACGCAGACAGACGTGGTATGAGAGGAATCTGCTCCTCAAGTCTCTCCGTCCCACTCCTCTCCTCTTCACTTCCGTGGCACCACAGTTGCACCGTCAGTGCTGCACGGATACAGGGTAGATCACACACTACGGCCAAACAGAGCCACATAGACGCCATTTTGGAGATCCAGGCAATAGTTCCTATACCCTCTCTCTGTTTCTCGCTCTCCCTCCTTCTCTAAATAGTGATTAAAGGGTAATGCTTAAGATTTGAGGTGAATACACTGTACAAAACATTTATTTTTATTTAACATTTATTTAACTAGGCGAGTCAGTTAAGAACACATTCTTATTTACAATGACGGCCTACCAAAAGGCCTCCTCCGGGGGTGGGGGCGGGGCCTGGGATTAAAAAAATTATAATATAAATATAGGACAAAACGCAAACTACATAAAGAGGGACCTAAGACGACAACACAGCATGGTAGCAACACAGCATGTTAGCAACACAACATAACATGGTAGCAACACAACATAACAACAACATGGTAGCAACATAACAACATGGTAGCAACATAACAACATGGTAGCAACATAACAACAACATGGTAGCAACACAGCATGTTAGCAACACAACATAACATGGTAGCAACACAGCATGTTAGCAACACAACATAACATGGTAGCAACACAGCATGTTAGCAACACAACATAACATGGTAGCAACACAGCATGTTAGCAACACAACATAACATGGTAGCAACACAGCATGTTAGCAACACAACATAACATGGTAGCAACACAGCATGTTAGCAACACAACATAACATGGTAGCAACACAGCATGTTAGCAACACAACATAACATGGTAGCAACACAGCATGTTAGCAACACAACATAACATGGTAGCAACACAGCATGTTAGCAACACAACATAACATGGTAGCAACACAGCATGTTAGCAACACAACATAACATGGTAGCAACACAGCATGTTAGCAACACAACATAACATGGTAGCAACACAGCATGTTAGCAACACAACATAACATGGTAGCAACACAGCATGTTAGCAACACAACATAACATGGTAGCAACACAGCATGTTAGCAACACAACATAACATGGTAGCAACACAACATAACAACAACATGGTAGCAACATAACAACAACATGGTAGCAACATAACAACATGGTAGCAACATAACAACAACATGGTAGCAACACAGCATGTTAGCAACACAACATAACATGGTAGCAACACAACATAACATGGTAGCAACACAACATAACAACAACATGGTAGCAACATAACAACATGGTAGCAACATAACAACAACATGGTAGCAACAGAACAACAACATGGTAGCAACATAATAACAACATGGTAGCAACACAACATAATAACAACATGTTAGCAACACAACATAACAACAACATGGCAGCAACATAACAACAACATGGTGGCAACATAACAACAACATGGTGGCAACATAACAACAACATGGTAGCAACATAACAACAACATGGTAGCAACATAACAACAACATGGTAGCAACACAACATAACAACATGGTAGCATCATAACAACAACATGGTAGCAACACAACATAACAACATGGTAGCAACATAACAACATGGTAGCAACACAACATAACAACAACATGGTAGCAACACAACACATGATAGCAACACATAACAACAACATGTTAGCAACACAACATAACAACATGGTAGCAACATAACAACAACATGGTAGCAACATAACAACAACATGGTAGCAACATAACAACAACATGGTAGCAACATTAACAACAACATGGTAGCAACACAACATAACAACAACATGGTAGCAACACACCATGGTAGCATCATAACAACAACATGGTAGCAACACAACATAACAACATGGTAGCAACATAACAACAACATGGTAGCAACACAACATAACAACAACATGGTAGCAACACAACATGGTAGCATCATAACAACAACATGGTAGCAACACAACATAACAACATGGTAGAAACATAACAACAACATGGTAGCAATACAACACATGTTAGCAACACAACACATGTTAGCAACACACAACAACAACATGTTAGCAACACAACAACAACATGGTAGCAACATAACAACAACATGGTAGAAACATAACAACAACATGGTAGCAACATAACAACAACATGGTAGCAACACAACATGGTAGCAACATAACAACAACATGGTAGCAACACAACATAACAACATGGTAGCAACATAACAACAACATGGTAGCAACACAACATAACAACATGGTAGCAACATAACAACAACATGGTAGCAACACAACATAACAACATGGTAGCAACATAACAACAACATGGTAGCATCACAACATAACAACAACATGGTAGCAATATAACAACAACATGGTAGCAACATAACAACAACATGGTAGCATCACAACATAACAACATGGTAGCATCACAACATAACAACAACATGGTAGCAACACAACATGGAGGACATTATGCTCTTTCCATGACAGACTGACCAGGTGAATCCAGGTTAAAGCTATGATATGTTATTAATGTCACTTATTAAATCCACTTCAATTAGTGTAGATGAAGGAGAGGAAACAGGTGAAAGAAGGATATTTTTTTTTTTTTTAAGTCTTGAGACAATTGAGCTATTGTATGTGTGCCATTTGAGAGGGTGAATGGGCAAGACAATAGATTGAAGTGCCTTTGAACGGGGTATGGTATTGTAGTTCGTGCCAGGCGCACCGGTTTGAGTGTGTCGAGCTGCAACACGGCTGGGTTTTTCACGTTCAACAGTTTTCCCGTGTGTATCGAGAATGTGGGAAGCTTTGGAGTCAACATGGGCCAGCATCACTGTGGAACGCTTTCAAGACGTTGTAGAGTCAACGTGGGCCAGCATCACTGTGGAACGCTTTTGACACCTTGTAGAGTCAACGTGGGCCAGCATCACTGTGGAACGCTTTCAACACCTTGTAGAGTCAACATGGGCCAGCATCACTGTGGAACGCTTTTGACACCTTGTAGAGTCAACATGGGCCAGCATCACTGTGGAACGCTTTAGACACGTTGTAGAGTCCCATGCCCTGACGAATTGAGGGTTAAAAGTGTGAGGTACAACTCCAATATTAGGAAGGTGTTCTTAATGTTTTGTGCCTTCAGTTTATGTCATGTGCATTGTAATGAGTTGTACTGCAGTAGTAGATGTGTTGATGTGCTGTAGTTAGTGATTCACCTATACGACATTTTTGGCCGATACCGGTATCCAATATTCTCCTTGCAAAAAAAAATAAAACGATACCGATCACCGTTATTTAAAATTTTAGCGACCCTTTTAAGCATTCTAGTACAGTTAAATAGGTTAAACACTCATGTGCACACACACACTGACCGAAAAAGTTATTTTGTTGGCGTTTACGCATGTCCCCATTACCAGTAAAACATCATCAAAACCTATTTCTTTCACTTACTTGCTGTGCTGTTTCATCGTTCAGTCGTTTCATTCTCAACCAGGATTTCATCGTACATGTCAAGCAGTGAAGTTTCGGCTCTGTCTGTCCGTGGCTTCTTCCTCGGTTTCACGTAAACCCTGTTTCTTGTCTGCGTCGACGTAGTGGTCCTTGTACCTAATGCCTGTTAAAGAAGTAGTGGTCCTTGTACCTAGCATCAAGCATGGTTGCAACACAGTAAAGAGGCTCAGAGAGAATGCCACCGAATCGCTTGTTCGTCTGTGATTGGCTTAGATTAGTGGTGTGAAAATACTTTCAAGTACTACTTAAGTAGTTTTTTTGGGGGGGGGTATCTGTACTTTTTATGTTTTTGACAACTTTTACTTCACTACATTCCTGAAGAAAATAATGTACTTTTTACTCCATAGATTTTCCCTGACACCCAAATTTACTCCTTACATTTCTAATGCTTAGCAGAAGAGGGAAATGGTCCAATTCACCCACTTATCAAGAGCATATCCCTGGTCGGCCCTACTGCCTCTGATCTGGAGGACTTACTAAACAGAGAACATCCCTGGTCATCCCTACTGCCTCTGATCTGGAGGACTCACTAAACACAAATGCTTTGTTTGTAAATGATGTCTGAGTGTTGGAGTGTGCCCCTGGCTGTTTGTAAATGATGTCTGAGTGTTGGAGTGTGCCCCTGGCTGTTTGTAAATGATGTCTGAGTGTGCCCCTGGCTGTTTGTAAATGATGTCTGAGTGTGCCCCTGGCTGTTTGTAAATGATGTCTGAGTGTTGGAGTGTGCCCCTGGCTGGTTGTAAATGATGTCTGAGTGTTGGAGTGTGCCCCTGGCTGTTTGTAAATGATGTCTGAGTGTTGGAGTGTGCCCCTGGCTGTTTGTAAATGATGTCTGAGTGTTGGAGGGTGCCCCTGGCTGTTTGTAAATGATGTCTGAGTGTTGGAGTGTGCCCCTGGCTGTTTGTAAATGATGTCTGAGTGTTGGAGTGTGCCCCTGGCTGTTTGTAAATGATGTCTGAGTGTTGGAGGGTGCCCCTGGCTGTTTGTAAATGATGTCTGAGTGTTGGAGGGTGCCCCTGGCTGTTTGTAAATGATGTCTGAGTGTTGGAGGGTGCCCCTGGCTGTTTGTAAATGATGTCTGAGTGTTGGAGGGTGCCCCTGGCTGTCCGGAAATGTAAAAAAAAGAACAAGAAAATGGTACCGTCCGGTTTGCCTAATATAAGGAATGTGAAATGATTTTAACTTTTACTTTAGATACTTAAGTACATTTTTAAACCAAATACTTTTTATACTTTTACTCAAGTAGTATTTTACTGAGTGACTTTTACTTGAGTCATTTTCTATTAAGGTATCTTTACTTTAACTCAAGTATGTGATTTGGGTACTTTTTTCCCCACTTCCTGTTGGTGTGTTAGTGAGGAGAGGCAGAGTGATTCTCTGTTGTTATGCCTGCTGGTTGGTGTGGAGGAGATGCAGAGTGGTTCTCTGTTGTTATGCCTGCTGGTTGGTGTGGAGGAGAGGAGAGTAGAGGCAGAGTGGTTCTCTGTTGTTATGCCTGCTGGTTGGTGTGGAGGAGAGGAGAGGCAGAGTGGTTCTCTGTTGTTATGCCTGCTGGTTGGTGTGGAGGAGAGGAGAGGCAGAGTGGTTCTCTGTTGTTATGCCTGCTGGTTGGTGTGGAGGAGATGCAGAGTGGTTCTCTGTTGTTATGCCTGCTGGTTGGTGTGGAGGAGAGGAGAGGCAGAGTGGTTCTCTGTTGTTATGCCTGCTGGTTGGTGTGGAGGAGAGGAGAGGCAGAGTGGTTCTCTGTTGTTATGCCTGCTGGTTGGTGTGGAGGAGAGGAGAGGCAGAGTGGTTCTCTGTTGTTATGCCTGCTGGTTGGTGTGGAGGAGAGGAGAGGCAGAGTGGTTCTCTGTTGTTATGCCTGCTGGTTGGTGTGGAGAGGCGGTTGGTGGTCCTGACCTGACCCAATCCTGTTCCAAGTACTCCTCGGTCTAACCTACTGTTATTACTATTGTCTGTGAATATTTCCCCGTAGTAGTTTTACAACTGCTGATGTAAAAAGTACTTTATAAAATACATTTGATAAATATGTTTGGTTTTACTCTTGATGGGAATGACCCTAAACGGCTGCCAAGCTACAGGACATGTGGACTCCCACACCTAATCTAACTTTATTTAAAATTATTTATTTATTATATTTATTTTTAAATCCAGATCGGAGCTGCAGCTTGAGCCCCATAAAGCCATAATCAATCTCTTTCCGGTTCTCTCGCTCTTTCTCCTCATCTCTCTCTGGTTCTCTCTCTGGTTCTCTCTCTGGTTCGCTCTCTCGCTCTCTCTCTACCACACTGCCAACACACACTCTTGCTAAGGCAAGAGCTTCTATAGAACTCAAACAGCCACCCACCTACGCCAAATCCATACGCTTAAACCACCCTCCTCGTTGCTGCTATATCTAGCAGCTTCTAGCTTATTCTTATTTATATCTATATATACTTATTTATATCTATATATACTTATTTATATCTATATATACTTATTTATATCTATATATATTTATATCTATATCTATATATTCTTATTTATATCTATATATATTTATATCTATATATATTTATATCTATATATATTTATATCTATATATATTTATATCTATATATACTTATTTATATCTATATATACTTATTTATATCTATATATACTTATTTATATCTATATATACTTATTTATATCTATATATATTTATATCTATATCTATATATTCTTATTTATATCTATATATATTTATATCTATATATATTTATATCTATATATATTTATATAGCTGCTGTGCTTCTCTATGTTCTGAGTGTATTTGTACTATGTCCTACATTGTAGAATAATAGTGAAGACATCAAAACTATGAAATAACACATATGGAATCATGTAGTAACCAAAAAAGTGTTAAACAAATTAAAAATATATTTTTATAGTTGAGATTCTTCAAAGTAGCCACCCTTTGTCTTGATGACAGTTTTGTACACTCTTGACATTGTCTCAACCAGCTTCATGAGGTGGTCACCGGGAATGCTTTTCCAACAGTCTTGAAGGAGTTCCCACATATTGCTGAGGACTTGTTGGCTGCTTTTCCTTCAATCTGCGGTCCAACTCATCCCAAACCATCTCAATTGGGTTGAGGTCAGGTGATTGTGGAGGCCAGGTCATCTGATGCAGCACTCCATCACTCTCCTCCTTGGTTATATAGCCCTTAAACAGCCTAGAGGTTTGTTGGGTCATTGTCCTGTTGAATAACAAATGATTGTCCCAATAAGTGCAAACCAGATGGGATGGCGTATCGCTGCAGAATGCTGTGGTAGTCATGCTGCTTAAGTGTGCCTTGAATTGTAAATTAATCACAGACAGTGTCTCCAGTAAAGGACCCCCACACCATCACACTTCCTCCTCCTCCATGCTTCACGGTGGGAACCACACATGCAGAGATCATCCGGTCAACCTACTCTGCGTCTCATAAAGACAGTGGTTGAAGCCAAAAATCTCAAATTTGGACTCATCAAACCAAAGGACAGATTTCCACCTGTCCAGTCTCCATTAATCGT
Organism: Oncorhynchus kisutch; assembly: GCF_002021735.2. Classification (NCBI taxonomy): domain Eukaryota; kingdom Metazoa; phylum Chordata; class Actinopteri; order Salmoniformes; family Salmonidae; genus Oncorhynchus; species Oncorhynchus kisutch. The sequence goes on along the minus strand of NC_034185.2, from coordinate 8,489,489 downwards.
GTTTCTTGGCCCAAACAAGTCTCTTCTTGGTGTCCTTTAGTTGTGGTTTCTCTGCAGTTATTTGACCATGAAGGCCTGATTCACACAGTCTCCTCTGAACAGTTGATGTTGAGATGTGTCTATTACTTGAACTCTGTGAAGCATTTATTTGAGCTGCAATTTCTAAGGCTGTTAACTCTAATTAACGTATCCTCTGCAGCAGAGTTAACTCTGGGTCTTCTTTTCCTGTGGCGGTCCTCATGAGAGCCAGTTTCATCATAGTGCTTGATGGTTTTTGAGACTGCACTTGAAGAAACTTTCAAAGTTGTTGATATTTTCCAGATTGATTGACCTTCAATAGGGCTACCAAATAGGGCTATCTTCTGTATACCCGCCCACAACACAACTGATAGGTTCAAATGCATGAATAAGGAAATAAATAAAAAAGTATTTATTTTTTTAACAAGTCACACCTGTTAATTGAAATGTGTTCCAGGTGACTACCTCATGAGGCTGGTTGAGAGAATGCCAATAGTGTGCAAAGCTGTCATCAAGGCAAAGGGGGGCTACTTTGAAGAATCTAGAATATATTTTTATTTGTTTTACACTTTTTTGTTTTTGTTGGTTACTACATGATTCCATATGTGCTATTTCATAGTTTTGATGTCTTCACTATTATTCTACAATGTAGGAAATAGTCAAAATAAAGAAACACCCTTGAATGGTTGGTGCAAACTTTTGACTGATCAGTGTAGATGACAGGGAGGAGACGGGTTAAAGAAGGATTTTAACTCCCTGAGGTCGATGTCCGCGCACGAGGAAATCTAATTAGCATAATAATAAAGAATACACTTAAATCTGTCAGTAAGCTACAGATTTTTTTTTTCATTTGATACGCATCTGCCTATGTAGCACATTTGTCTATGTAGCACATCTGCCTATGTAGCACATTCGCCTATGTAGCACATTTGTCTATGTAGCACATTCGCCTATGTAGCACATTCGCCTATGTAGCACATCTGCCTATGTAGCACATTCGTCTCTGTAGCACATTCGTCTATGTAGCACATTCGCCTATGTAGCACATTCGTCTATGAAGCACATTCGTCTATGAAGCACATTCGTCTATGAAGCACATTCGTCTATGAAGCACATTCGTCTATGTAGCACATTCATCTCTGTAGCACATTCGTCTATGTAGCACATTCGTCTATGAAGCACATTCGTCTATGAAGCACATTCGTCTATGAAGCACATTCGTCTATGAAGCACATTCGTCTATGAAGCACATTCGTCTATGTAGCACATTTGCCTATGTAGCACGTTCGTCTATGTAGCACGTTCGTCTATGTAGCACATTCGTCTATGTAGCACATTCATCTCTGTAGCACATTCGTCTCTGTAGCACATTCGTCTATGTAGCACTTCTGCATATGCAATGACAGGTAACAAAGTGTTTGTTTGTCAAGACCATGAGAAATACAGAGAATCTGTCAATTCAATGTGTTTGTATGGGAAAATAGCATTAAGGCCAAATAGGAATGTTAACATTTTCAATGTGTTTTTTGATTCTTGAAGGGCTCTTAACTCAAAATCAAGTAGCAAAATTATCCTTGATATGACCTTAAGATTTCAGACATGGATTATGTGCCATTCAGAGGGTTATTGGGCAAAGAAAATATTTAAGTGGCTTTGAACGGGGTATGGTAGTAGGTGCCAGGCCAATCAGTTTGAGTGTGTCAAGAACTACAATGCTGCTGGGTTTTTCACGCTCAACAGTTTCCTGTGTTGATCAAGAATGGTCCACCACCTGAAGGACATCCAGCCAACTTGACACAACTGTGGGAAGCATTGGAGTCAACATGGGCCAGCATCCCTGTGGAACGCTTTCGACACCTTGTAGAGTCAACATGGACCAGCATCACTGTGGAACGCTTTCAACACCTTGTAGAGTCAACATGGACCAGCATCCCTGTGGAACACTTTCGACACCTTGTAGAGTCTACGTCCCAACGAATTGAGAAAAAAGTGGGAGGTGCAACTCAATATTAGGAAGGTGTTTGTTTGGTACACTTAGTGTATATATCTCAAACTCAACCGTTAATCTTTAACAGTGATGAAGACATGGACGTCTCATAGTATGTTGTGGGGTATGTATATGTCTATGTGTCAACTCTGAGCACCTTAATGTCCGGAACGTTTAGTTTAAATCAGAACTGTAATTGTGGTCAACAAGGGATTTGAATTCAGAAAATGGGACGACCCAGTACTGTAGCCACAATCACGGTCAGCCACAAACCATACGACCGCTCTACACACCCAAACCACAGGGCAACCGCAACCACATTGTAAATAACCACAACCTTTTCCATCTGGACAGAATGGCTACAGTTATTGAACACACTGGCTGTGTTGCTGTTTCTGCTCTACTGTCTTTATCAACACAGACCAGTAGTCTAGTGGTTTTAGTGGTTACGTAATGCTAGTTCTACTGTGTTTAACAACACAGACCAGTAGTCTAGTGGTTTTAGTGGTTACGTAATGCTAGCTCTACTGTGTTTAACAACACAGACCAGTAGTCTAGTGGTTTTAGTGGTTACGTAATGCTAGTTCTACTGTGTTTAACAACACAGACCAGTAGTCTAGTGGTTTTAGTGGTTACGTAATGCTAGTTCTACTGTGTTTAACAACACAGACCAGTAGTCTAGTGGTTTTAGTGGTTACGTAATGCTAGTTCTACTGTGTTTAACAACACAGACCAGTAGTCTAGTGGTTTTAGTGGTTACGTAATGCTAGTTCTACTGTGTTTAACAACACAGACCAGTAGTCTAGTGGTTTTAGTGGTTACGTAATGCTAGTTCTACTGTGTTTAGCAACACAGACCAGTAGTCTAGTGGTTTTAGTGGTTACGTAATGCTAGTTCTACTGTGTTTAACAACACAGACCAGTAGTCTAGTGGTTTTAGTGGTTACGTAATGCTAGTTCTACTGTGTTTAACAACACAGACCAGTAGTCTAGTGGTTTTAGTGGTTACGTAATGCTAGTTCTACTGTGTTTAACAACACAGACCAGTAGTCTAGTGGTTTTAGTGGTTACGTAATGCTAGTTCTACTGTGTTTAGCAACACAGACCAGTAGTCTAGTGGTTTTAGTGGTTACGTAATGCTAGTTCTACTGTGTTTAACAACACAGACCAGTAGTCTAGTGGTTTTAGTGGTTACGTAATGCTAGTTCTACTGTGTTTAACAACACAGATCAGTAATCTAGTGGTTTTAGTGGTTACGTAATGCTACTGGTCTGTGTTGCTAAACACAGTAGAACTAGCATTACGTAACCACTAAAACCACTAGACTACTGGTCTGTGTTGCTAAACACAGTAGAACTAGCATTACGTAACCACTAAAACCACTAGACTACTGGTCTGTGTTGCTAAACACAGTAGAACTAGTCTAGTGGTTTTAGTGGTTACGTAATGCTAGTTCTACTGTGTTTAGCAACACAGACCAGTAGTCTAGTGGTTTTAGTGGTTACGTAATGCTAGTTCTACTGTGTTTAGCCTGATGTATGGTTGGTCACATGATGCTACAGCCCTCACATCTGATTAGACGGGGGGGGGGGGGGGGAGATGACAGTGCTGCAGGGTCTCCACCTCTGATCTGAAGAGGGGTCTGGAAAGGTTTAGAGTTCTGGGTCAAGTCGTCTCCAGCAGTCAGAGTACTAATCAGCTGTTTATCAAATAAATGGATGAATGAAGAGGAGACACACCCACAGACACACCCACACACACACCCAAGGTACAGTAACCTCCTCTCTCCTCCCTAGGACAGATGGGGACAGGACGTGCAGACTGGAACACAGGGTCGAGTAATCTCTTGTCCTCTCCTCTGTTCAACTCCTCCTCCCCCCTCCTCCTCTCCTCCCCTCCGTATATCCTCCCATTATTACCGCCCTGGGACAGGAAGTGCAGACTGGAACGCCTGCCCAATTTCACACTCCAGGGGAAAAGACAACACTGAACTTTTAGAGTGCTGACAACTCCCCCCATCCCTCGACACTTCACATCTCACTGAGTCTCAGGGGAACCCTCCCTCCCTATATCTACCTCTCTCTCTCTCTCTCTCTCTCTCTCCTCTCCTCTCCTCTCCTCTCCTCTCCTCTCCTCTCCTCTCCTCTCCTCTCCTCTCCTCTCCTCTCCTCTCCTCTCCTCTCCTCTCCTCTCCTCTCCTCTCCTCTCCTCTCCTCTCCTCTCCTCTCCTCTCCTCTCCTCTCCTCTCCTCTCCTCTCCTCTCCTCTCCTCTCCTCTCCTCTCCTCTCCTCTCCTCCTCTCTCTCTCTCTCTCTCTCTCTCTCTCTCTCCTCTCTCTCTCTCTCTCTCTCTCTCTCTCTCTCTCTCTCTCTCTCTCTCTCTCTCTCCTCCTGCTCTCTCTCCTCCTCCCTCTCTCCTCTCCTCCTTCTCTCTCTCTCTCTCTCCTCCTTCTCTCTCTCTCTCCTCCTTCTCTCTCTCTCCTCCCGCTCTCTCTCCTCCCTCCCGCTCTCCCCGTCTCTCCCTCCCCTCCCTCCCTCCCGCTCTCCTCGTCCCTCCTCCCGCTCTCTCTCCTCCCTCCCGCTCTCCCCGTCTCTCCCTCCCCTCCCTCCCTCCCGCTCTCCTCGTCCCTCCCTCCCCGTCTCTCTCTCCCTCCCTCCCCGTCTCTCCCTCCCTCCCCGTCTCTCCCTCCCCCTCCTGCTCTCCTCGTCTCTCCCTCCCTCCTGCTCTCCTAATACGTGTATCTTTCCACATAATTAGAATTTAACTTTCAGAACTCTTGTGACTTTACACAGTAAGTGGCAGAGTGATTTACTGTCTGCTCTGCTCTTGTACTGGTTGGCTCTGGCTGCCTGTATATAGTTGGATGGCTGGCTATATCTAGCTGGCTGAGTTCAAAGAGCATACTATTTTCTTCGTCTTCTGATCTTCCTCACACAGAACAGAACTTAGCAGGGTTTTTCAGGGCAGCTGTAGTTGATGTGAGACCAGCGTGATCTATCAGAGTTGGGGAGGTAGATTTTGCCAGGGGAGGGGAGGAGACTGGACTCCTCCCTCATCTCCTATCAAATGTTATTTGTTACATGCTTTGTAAACAACTGGTGTAGACTAAAAGTGAAATGGCTACTGGTCTGTTCTGGTGAAGCTGAGATATCAGACCATGGTGGTTATACTTTGAAGCTCAGGACATGGAGAGAGGGAGATAATCAAATGTTATTGGTCACATACACATGGTTAGTAGATGTTAATGCGAGTGTAGCGAAATGATTGTGCTTCTAGTTCCGACCGTGCAGTAATATCTAACAGCTACCTAATACACACACATCTAACAGGGTGAATGAGAATATGTACATATATATATATATATACACTGCTCAACAAAATAAAGGGAACACTAAAATAACACATCCTAGATCTGAATGAATGAAATATTCTTATTAAATACTTTTTTCTTTACATAGTTGAATGTGCTGACAACAAAATCACACAAAATGATCAATGGAAATCAAATGTATCAACCCATGGAGGTCGGGATTTGGAGTCACACTCAAAATTAAAGTGGAAAACCACACTACAGGCTGATCCAACTTTGATGTAATGTCCTTAAAACAAGTCAAAATGAGGCTCAGTAGTGTGTGTGGCCTCCACGTGCCTGTATGACCTCCCTACAATGCCTGGGCATGCTCCTGATGAGGTGGCGGATGGTCTCCTGAGGGATCTCCTCCCAGACCTGGACCAAAGCATCCGCCAACTCCTGGACAGTCTGTGGTGCAACGTGGCGTTGGTGGATGGAGCGAGACATGATGTCCCAGATGTGCTCAATTGGATTCAGGTCTGGGGAACGAGCGGGCCAGTCCATAGCATCAATGCCTTCCTCTTGCAGGAACTGCTGACACACTCCAGCCACATGAGGTCTAGCATTGTCTTGCATTAGGAGGAACCCAGGGCCAACCGCACCAGCATATGGTCTCACAAGGGGTCTGAGGATCTCATCTCTGTACCTAATGGCAGTCAGGCTACCTCTGGCGAGCACATGGAGGGCTGTGCGGACCCCCAAAGAAATGCCACCCCACATCATGACTGACCCAGTCATGCTGGAAGATATTGGAGGCAGCAGAACGTTCTCCACGGCGTCTCCAGACTCTGTCACGTCTGTCACAGGTGCTCAGTGTGAATCTGCTTTCATCTGTGAAGAGCACAGGGCGCCAGTGGCGAATTTGCCAATCTTGGTGTTCTCTGGCAAATGCCAAACGTCCTGCACGGTGTTGGGCTGTAAGCACAACCCCCACCTGTGGACGTCGGGCCCTCATACCACCCTCATGGAGTCTGTTTTTGACCGTTTGAGCAGACACATGCACATTTGTGGCCTGCTGGAGGTCATTTTGCACGGCTCTGGCAGTGCTCCTCCTGCTCCTCCTTGCACAAATGCGGAGGTAGCGGTCCAGCGGGTACAGCGGAGGTAAGCCCAGGCACTGGGTGATGATGAGAGAGGTTGTATCTCTGGACACGCTGGTAGTAATGGGTGAGGTCACCGCATGTGTGGGAGGTGGGACAAAGGAGTTATCAGGGGCATGAAGAGTGGAACTAGGGGCTCCATTGTCTTCGAAAGCCAAGTCAACAAACAGGTCACTGACCATCTCGAATCCCACCGTACCTTCTCCGCTGTGCAATCTGGTTTCCGAGCCGGTCATGGGTGCACCTCAGCCACACTCAAGGTACTCAACGATATCATAACCGCCATCGATAAAAGACAGTACTGTGCAGCCGTCTTTATCGACCTTGCCGTCTCCTGATGTACTGGCCTGTCTCCTGGTAGCGCCTCCATGCTCTGGACACTACGCTGACAGACACAGCTAACCTTCTTGCCACAGCTCGCATTGATGTGCCATCCTGGATGAGCTGCACTACCTGAGCCACTTGTGTGGGTTGTAGACTCCGTCTCATGCTACCACTAGAGTGAAATCACCGCCAGCATTCAAAAGTGACCAAAACATCAGCCAGGAAGCATAGGAACTGAGAAGTTGTCTGTGGTTATCACCTGCAGAACCACTCCTTTATTGGGGGTGTCTTGCTAATTGCCTATAATTTCCACCTGTTGTCTATTCCATTTGCACAACAGCATGTGACATTTATTGTCAATCAGTGTTGCTTCCTAAGTGGACAGTTTGATTTCACAGAAGTGTGATTAACTTAGAGTTACATTGTGTTGTTTAAGTGTTCCCTTTATTTTTTTGAGCAGTGTATTTAAAAATGTCTGGATGGATGAGCGATGGCCGAGTGGCATAGGCAAGGTGCAATAGATGGTATAAAATACAGTATTTACAGTTGTAGTCAGAAGTGTACATGCACCTTAGCCAAATACATTTCAACTCAGTTTTTCACAATTCCTGACATTTAATCCTAGTAAAAATTCCCTGTTGTAGGTCAGTTAGGATCACCACTTTATGTTAAGAAAGTGAAATGTCAGAATAATAGTAGAGAGAGAGTGATTTATTTCAGCTTTAATTTCTTTCATCACATTCCCACTGGGTCAGAAGTTTACATTAAACTCAATTACTATTTGGTAGCATTGCTTTAAATTGTTTAACTTGGGTCAAAGGTTTTGGGTAGCCTTCCACAAGCGTCCCACAATAAGTTGGGTGAATTTTGTCAGAGCTGGTGTAACTGAGTCAGGTTTTTAGGCCTCCTTGCTAGCACACGCTTTTTCAGTTCTGCCCACAAATTTTCTATAGGATTGAGGTCAGGGCTTTGTGATGGCCACTCCAATATCTTGACTTTGTTGTCCTTAAGCCATTTTGCCACAACTTTGGAAGTGTGCTTGGGGTCATTGTCTATTTGGAAGACCCATTTGCGACCAAGCTTTAGCTTCCCGATTGATGTCTTGAGATGTTGCTTCAATATATCCACATAATTTTCTTTCTCATGATGCCATCTATTTTGTGAAGTGCACTAGGCCCTCCTGCAGCAAAGCACCCCCACATGATGCTGCCACCCCCATGCTTCATGGTTGGGATGGTGTTCTTCAGCTTGCAAGCCTCCCCTTTTTTCTCCAAACATAACAATGGTCATTAAAGCCAAACTGTTCTATTTTTGTTTCATCAGACCAGAAGACATTTCTCCAAAAAGTATTATCTTTGTCCCCATGTGCAGATGCAAACCGTAGTTTGGCTTATTTATGGCGGTTTTGGAGCAGTGGCTTCTTCCTTGCTGAGCGGACATTCAGGTTATGTTGAAATAGGACTCGTTTTACTGTGAATACAGATACTTTTGTACCTGTTTCCTCCAGCATCTTCACAAGGTCCTTTGCTGTTGTTCTCGGACTAATTTGCACTTTTCGCACCAACGTTCATCTCTGGGAGACACAACGCGTCTCCTTCCTGAGCGGTACGACGGCTGCGTGGTCCCATGGTGTTTATACTTGCGTACTATTGTTTGTACGGATGAACGTGGTACCTTGAGGCGTTTCGAAATTGCTCCCAAGGATGAACCAGACTTGAACCAGGTCTTGGCTGATTTCTTTTGATTGTCCCATGATGTCAAGCAAAGAGGCAGTGAGTTTGAAGGTAGGCCTTGAAATACATCCACAGGTACACCTCCAATTGACTCAAATGATGTCAATTAGCCTATCAGAAGCTTCTAAAGCCATGACATCGTTTTCTGGAATTTTCCAAGCTGTTTAAAAGCACAGTCAATTTAGTGTATGTAAACTTCTGACCCACTGGAATTGTGATACAGTGAATTATAAGTGAAATAATCTATAAATACACAAAGTTGTAACTTTGTATTTTTTTATGTAAATAATCGATAAAATTGAAGACTGGGTGATCTGTGTTCAATACAGGAGGAAAACAAACTGTAGCTAGCTTTCTGGTCACGCGCCTCTATCTAACAGTACACTTCAAGTGACCCTCGCAAGATGGCCGTACTTCTTCATTACAGAAAGGAATAACCTCAACCAATTTCTAAAGACTGTTGATATCCATTGGAAGCGATAGGAAGTGCAAGAAGGTCCCTTAGAAATCTGGATTCCCAATGAAAACACATTGAAAAAAGAGTGACCTCCAACAAACAAAAAATCTGAATGGTTTGTCCTCGCGGTTTCGCCTGCTAAATAAGTTCTGTTATACTTACAGACATGATTCAAACAGTTTTAGAATAATAGAATAATATGCATAGCAGGCAGTTGAATTTGGGCATGCATTTCATCCAGATGTGAAAATACTGCCCCCTGTCACCAAGAAGTTAAGCAATCTGATGGCATTGAGAGAGAAGCTGTTTTTCAGTCTCTCGGTCCCTTCTTTGATGTACCTGTACTGACCTCGCCTTCTGGATGATAGCGGAGTGAACAGGCAGTGGCTCAGGTGGTTGTTGTCCTTGATGATCTTTTCGGCCGACCTGTGACATCAGATGGTGTAGGTGTCCTGGAGAGCAGGTAGTTTGCCCCCGGTGATGCGTTGTGCACCACCCTCTGGCGAGCCTTGCGTTTGAGGGCGGTGCAATTGCCGTACCAGACTGTGATACAGCCTGACAGGATGCTCTCGATTCTGCATCTGTAAAGGTTTGTGAGGGTTTTAGGTGACAAGCCAAACTTCTTCCGCCTCCTGAGGTTGAAGAGGCGCTGTTGTGCCTTCTTCCACACTGTCTGTGTGAGTGAACCATTTCAGTTTGTCCCTGGTGCGTACGCCCAGGAACTTAAAACTTTCCACCTTCTCCACTGCTGTCCCGTCGATAGGGTTGTGCTCCCTCTGCTGTTTCCTGAAGTCCACAATCATCTCCTATGTTTTGTTGATGGGATAGGGCAGGAGAGAGAGTGAGTGGAAGGTCTGAGTGACATGGTTATTGTGACAGAGAGAGGTGTCTGAGTGACACCTCTCTCTGTCAGGCTGGTAGGCTGGTTGTGTTATTTCTGATCCTAACATTCTCGGGTCAGTGTGAGTCACAGACAGTCTGGATAATCAGACAGGCCTGAGGCCCGTCAAATCTTTGGACACACCTACTCATTCCAGGGTTTTTCATTATTTTTATTATTTTCTACATAGTTTACAAAACTATGAAATAACACGTATGGAATCATGTAGTAACCAAGAAAGTGTTTTATATTTGAGATTCTTCAAAGTTGCCACCCTTTGCATTGATAACAGATTTTCACACCTACCTAAATTACTAGCACACACCTGTTCTCCACTCACACACACACACATACTCTCTCTCTCTCTCTCTCTCTGTCTCTCTCTGTCTCTCTCTCGGTCTCTCTCGGTCTCTCTCGGTCTCTCTCGGTCTCTCTGTCTCTGTCTCTGTCTCTCTCTCTCTCGGTCTCTGTCTCTGTCTCTGTCTCGCACTCGCACCTTTTCGAGCATCGATTGACAGAATAACACACCTTTGTCATCAGACCTAGCAGGTGTGTGTGTGAGACCAGAGACTCCCCGTGTCACCACAGTCTACATCCAGGTGTGTGTGTGTACTTACACACGCTTTAACAACGTCTTCACAGGACAAGAGTACACTGTCCACTGCTCTTACTCCTATCACAATGTACCATCATCTAACGTTATGATCAGGGATATTATGGTCTGTTATCAGCTCCAGATCCAGCTAAAGACTTCCTTGCCTTCAGTGATGTGATCTCTCTCTCTCTCTCTCTTCTGGTGTTATTCTGCTTTTTGAGGAGTTCTGTATGATAGATATGCACTGAGCTTTCTTTTAAGGACAATAGAGGTTGATTTAATGCTTAGGAAACCAGTTACCATGCAATTATCCTGGAACGTTATGAGGCCTAGAAACACACACCCACCACCCACCACACACACACACACACACACACACCACACACACACACACCACCTCCACTTATTCAGACAACAGGTACTTGGGACTGTGTCCTTGAACAGAAACTAAACAGTCTGTGAACGTTGTTTCCGGTCTCCTTCAGACACTGACATCGAAGACCACATTATGACATCGTCACCGTGGTAATGACATTCCAGGCCGTAGTGAAGTCATGTTCCTCAGTATTCATCTCTGGGAGTGGAAATTATCATTACCTCATCTCTGATCGTGGAGGGAGGTTAAACTGACACACACACACACACACGTCAGTAAGCTCTGGACATTGGACATTGCAACACCTCCCTCTGCAACTGGATCCTGGAGTTCCTGACGCCCCCCCCCCCCCAGGTGGTGAGCCTCAACACCCCCTCAGGGGGCGTGCTTAGTCCCTTTCTGTACTCCCTGTTCACCCATGACTGCTTGGCCTCGCGCGACTCCAACACCATCATTGAGTTTGCTGACGACACGATGGTGGTAGATCTGATGACGATAAGGCTTTATGGAGGTGGTCAGTTACCTGGCAGTGTGGTGCCAGGACAACAACCTCTCCCTCAATGTCAGTAAGACAAAGGAGCCGATCGTGGACTACAGGAAACGGAGGGCCGAGCGACGCCCCCAACCACATAGACGTGACTGTAGAGGAGCGGGTCGAGAGCTTCGTGTCCACACCACTAAGGAATTATCATGGTCTACACACACATACCAACACAGTCGTGAAGACAACGCTTCTTCCCTCCCTCTCAGGGGGCTGAAAAGATTTGGCATGGGGCTTCAGATCCTCTACAGCTGTACCATTGAGAGTCTAAGTCACGGACTGTTCTCTCTGCTAGCGCACGGCAAAGCGGTAGAGAAGCACCAAGTCTGGAACCAACAGGAACCTGAACGACTTCCACCCTCCCCAAGCTATAAGACTGCTAAATAGTTCATTAACTAGTTAACCAATAGCTACCTGGACTATCTGCATTGCACAAACTCTTTTGACTCATCACATACGCTGCTGCTATTGTTTATTATCTATCCTGTTGCCTAGTCGCTTTGTCCCTGGATAATCAGACAGGCCTGAGGCACTTTGTACATACAGTACCAGTCAAATGTTTGGACACACCTACTCATTCAAGTGTTTTTCTTAATTTTTTTACTATTTTCTACAATGTAGAATAATAGTGAAGACATCAAAACTATGAAATAACACATATGGAATCATGTAGTAACCAAAAAAGTGTTAAACAAATCAAAATATATTTTAGATTAGCCACCCTTTTCCTTGATGACAGCTTTGCACACTGTTGGCATTCTGTCAACCAGCTTTACCTGGAATGCTTTTCCAACAGTCTTGAAGGAGTTCCCACATGTGCTGGGCACTTGTTGGTTGCTTTTCTTTCACTCTGTGGTCCAAGAGTTGGGAAGCAAGTTCAGGGAGTGAGTGTTGAACACTTTGTGAGTTACTACATGTTTCCATGTTTCCATTTAATAGTTTTGATGTCTTCACTATTATTCTACATTGTAGAAAATAGTAAAAAAATTAAGAAAAACACTTGAATGAGTAGGTGTGTCCAAACATTTGACTGGTACTGTATATACAAAGTGCCTCAGGCCTGTCTGATTATCCAGGGACAAAGCGACTAGGCAACAGGATAGATAATAAACAATAGCAGCAGCGTATGTGATGAGTCAAAAGAGTTTGTACATGTGTTTTTAATAAATAAATGAAACAAAAACAAGGGAACAACGTACCGACAGGAAACTGAAACACCTGGGGAAGGAACCAAATATATATATAGGGAAGGTAATCCGGGAGGTGATGGAGTTGAGGTGAGTCTGATGACGCGCAGGTGCACGCAACTGTGGTGACAGGTGTGCACTAAAACGATTAGCCTGGTGACACCTCCTGAGTAGGTGTGTCCAAACATTTAACTGGTTAAGGTATATAGGCTCTACACTACAGTGTTAACCTCGATCTCATCACGGTCTTTCACCCAGTGTGTTGGTGAAGGTTGCTGCTGGTGTTCTCTCTGGCTAATTAGGGCTAACATGACTGTGGAATGTCACACCAACACACACACACACTTACGCCCACCCACACACACACACACACACACACACACACACACACACACACACACACACACACACTCATTAGTTTGTACCTCAGCCCAGCGGGGAGAGCGGGACAGACACTTGGCAGGTGGTTGCTGGGATACAGAAGAGAGCAGACCATCATTAGTGTGTGTGTGTGTGTGTGGTGGGGGGGGGGCAGTCGGCAGCATGCAACATCTGTGTCATCAACATTGATCAGTTGTCTAACTGCTTCTGGCACTGCAGACTAGACGAGAGTTTGTACTTTGTTTGTGCTTTGCCGTCGGTCTGTCCTCCTCCAGCGGCAGGGCCGTCGGTCTGTCCTCCTCCAGCGGCAGGGCCGTCGGTCTGTCCTCCTCCAGCGGCAGGGCCGTCGGTCTGTCCTCCTCCAGCGGCAGGGCCGTCGGTCTGTCCTCCAGCGGCAGGGCCGTCGGTCTGTCCTCCTCCAGCGGCAGGGCCGTCGGTCTGTCCTCCTCCAGCGGCAGGGCCGTCGGTCTGTCCTCCAGCGGCAGGGCCGTCGGTCTATCCTCCAGCGGCAGGGCCGTCGGTCTGTCTGTCCTCCAGTGGCAGGGCCGTCGGTCTGTCCTCCTCCAGCGGCAGGGCCGTCGGTCTGTCCTCCAGCGGCAGGGCCGTCGGTCTGTCCTCCAGCGGCAGGTTGGCAGGCCCAACACACACCCTCAATGCACCTGCGTCTCTAATGGCACCCTGTACCCTAAATTAGTGCACTATCTAGAGGATCGGGTCCCATTTGGGATGTACCCTATATCAGCTCAGGGGAATAGTCTGTTGTTGAAAAGAGGAATTGAGAGGTAGATATATCCTGTTTTAACCTGCTGCACAGTGACTGTAAATCTCAGGTGGTTGTGTGCTGTAACCTCTGTTAAATACTGCTGGGAACAGACAATCATGATATAGTCATGGTTAATGATAATGTAGGGAATAGATATGTCAAAATATAGTCATGGTTCATGATAATGTAGGGAATAGATATGTCTAATATAGTCATGGTTAATGATAATGCAGGGAATAGAGATGTCTAATATAGTCATGGTTAATGATAATGTAGGGAATAGAGATGTCTAATATAGTCATGGTTAATGATAATGTAGGGAATAGAGATGTCTAATATAGTCATGGTTAATGATAATGTAGGGAATAGAGATGTCTAATATAGTCATGGTTAATGATAATGTAGGGAATAGAGATGTCTAATATAGTCATGGTTAATGATAATGTAGGGAATAGAGATGTCTAATATAGTCATGGTTAATGATAATGTAGGGAATAGAGATGTCTAATATAGTCATGGTTAATGATAATGTAGTGAATAGAGATGTCTAATATAGTCATGGTTAATGATAATGTAGGGAATAGAGATGTCTAATATAGTCATGGTTAATGATAATGTAGGGAATAGAGATGTCTAATATAGTCATGGTTAATGATAATGTAGGGAATAGAGATGTCTAATCTAGTCATGGTTAATGATAATGTAGGGAATAGAGATGTCTAATCTAGTCATGGTTAATGATAATGTAGGGAATAGAGATGTCTAATATAGTCACGGTTAATGATAATGTAGGGAATAGAGATGTCTAATATAGTCATGGTTAATGATAATGTAGGGAATAGAGATGTCTAATATAGTCATGGTTAATGATAATGTAGGGAATAGAGATGTCTAATATAGTCATGGTTAATGATAATGTAGGGAATAGAGATGTCTAATATAGTCATGGTTCATGATAATGTAGGGAATAGATATGTCTAATATAGTCATGGTTAATGATAATGTAGGGAATAGAGATGTCTAATATAGTCATGGTTAATGATAATGTATGGAATAGAAAAAATCAAACCTTCATTAAATCACACATGTAAGATACTAAATTAAAGCTACACTCGTTGTGAATCCAGCCAACATGTCAGATTTCAAAAAGGCTTTTCGGCGAAAGCATAAGAAGCTATTATCTGATGATGGCACAATGTCAACAAAGAGAGTAGCATATTTCAACCCTGCAGGCGCTACACAAAACGCTGAAATAAAATATAAAACATGCATTACCTTTGATGAGCTTCTTTTGTTGGCACTCCAATATGTCCCATAAACATCACAAATGGTCCTTTTTGTTCGATTAATTCTGTCCATATATATCCAAATGTCCATTTATTTGACGCGTTTGATCCAGAAAAAAACAGCTTCCAAAAAACGCAACGTCACTACAAAATATTTCAAATGTTGCCTATAAACTTTGACAAAATATTTCAAACTACTTTTGTAATACAACTTTAGGTATTTTTAAACGTTAATAATCGATCAAATTGTAGACGGCGCAATCTGTTTTCAATACAGGAAGTAAACAAACCGTGCTCCTTTTTACGTCTTGCGCAACTCTCAATAGCGTAACGTTGTTCCTGGATGTGCTTCTTCTTCATTGCACAAATGAATAACCTCAACCAAATTCCAAAGACTGGTGACATCCAATGGAAGCGGTAGGAACTGAAAACAGGTTCCTAAGAAATATCCCTTGGCAATGACAACTCGGAACAGTCAGAGGCAAAACAAATAATAATTTGTTCTCGGGGTTTTGCCTGCTACATAAGTTCTGTTATACTCACAGACATGATTCAAACAGTTTTAGAAACTTCAGTTTTCTATCCAGATTCATAATATATTTGTCCCGCACATTGAATGTAGTTGTGGAGAGTCCCTGTAATCCTAGATTCAGATCATTCAGGCGAGAAAAAACATCACCCAGATAGGTCAGTCGTGTGAGAAACTCATCATCATCCAAGAGGTCAGACAAGTGAAAAACATCACCCAGATAGGCCAGTCGTGTGAGAAACTGGTCATCATCAAGAGGTCAGACAGGTGAAAAACATCACCCAGATAGGCCAGTCGTGTGAGAAACCCGTCATCATCCAAGAGGTCAGACAAGTGAAAAACATCACCCAGATAGGCCAGTCGTGTGAGAAACTCGTCATCATCCAAGAGGTCAGACAAGTGGAAAAACATCACCCAGATAGGCCAGTCGTGTGAGAAACTCATCATCATCATCACGCGGTCAGACAGGTGAAAATGATGGTCAGTGTTGAACTTTAACCTCGTCTCTCAATTAAAAGAAACGTGTCAATACTTTGTCCCTTGATAACCAGAGCACTTCTGTATGTTGTAAAAGCGTTACATGCCCATATCACTACGTAGTGCAGAAAACACACGGGAGTTCAGGGGCCTTGCTTTAACAAAGTTAACCTTTTTCATTGAAGTGTCCAAAACGTCTTTCAAGCTGTCAGGCATTCCCTTGGTAGGAAGAGCCTCTCGGTGGATGCTGCAGTGGATGCAAGTGGCGTCGGGAGAAACTGCTTGCACGCGTGTTACCACTCCACGATGTCTCCCTGTCATGGCTTTTGCGCCATCAGTACAGATACCAACACAAGCAGGATGCTGCAGTGTACCCAAGAGCCTCTCGGTGGATGCTGCAGTGGACCCAAGAGCCTCTCGGTGGATGCTGCAGTGGACCCAAGAGCCTCTCGGTGGATGCTGCAGTGGACCCAAGAGCCTCTCGGTGGATGCTGCAGTGGACCCAAGAGCCTCTCGGTGGATGCTGCAGTGGACCCAAGAGCCTCTCGGTGGATGCTGCAGTGGACCCAAGAGCCTCTCGGTGGATGCTGCAGTGGACCCAAGAGCCTCTCGGTGGATGCTGCAGTGTACCCAAGAGCCTCTCGGTGGATGCTGCAGTGTACCCAAGAGCCTCTCGGTGGATGCTGCAGTGTACCCAAGAGCCTCTAGGTGGATGCTGCAGTGTACCCAAGAGCCTCTCGGTGGATGCTGCAGTGTACCCAAGAGCCTCTCGGTGGATGCTGCAGTGGACCCAAAAGCCTCTAGGTGGATGCTGCAGTGTACCCAAGAGCCTCTCGGTGGATGCTGCAGTGTACCCAAGAGCCTCTCGGTGGATGCTGCAGTGGACCCAAGTGGCGTCGGGAGCAACTGCTTGCACTCGCGTTACCACTCCACTATGTCTCCCTGTCATGGCTTTTGCGCCATCAGTACAGATACCAACACATCTTGACCACCAAAGTCCATTTGATGTCACAACGTCGTCCAGTTCTTGAAAAATATTAGATGAGGCTTATTTTTTGTTTCTAAATGTCTGCGCAAGAGTAAAGGTTTAATCGAGTTGTGAGATACTACTTGCACATATAGTGGAATTCCAGCAAGAGAGTAACGGTTAATGTGATTGGATGTTAATTATATGACTAGGCTACCTGTATTTTGCAGAACATTAGATGGTTTAATTGTATTTTTGGCAGTGAAACAAGGCTACTCAGGCAAGAAAAAAAACCTCACCCAAATCTATAGCCCTGTTGGAAACCAAAGAAAAAGTCAGCAACCTTCCCGCTAGCCATGATTGGCTGAGATAATGAGTGGGCTAGCCATGATTGGCTGAGATAATGAGTGGGCTGGACATGCGAAGTGAGGAGTTTGGATTGGTGTGTTGGGTGAAAACGGCACATTTTAGACAGGCCTTTTATTGTCCCCAGCGCAAGGTGCACCTGTGTAATGATCAATGCTGTTTAATCAACTTCTTGATATGCCACACCTGTCAGGTTTAATGGATTGTCTTGGCAAAGGAGAAATGCTCACTAACAGGGATGTAAACAAATGTGTGAGATATAAGCTTTTTGGAACATTGGAACATGGAACATTTCTGGGATTTTTTTTTTTAGCTCATAAAACATGGGACCAACACTTTGTGTTGAATTTGTATTTTTGATCAGTGTATATCAATCCAGATGTGCAAAGCTCTTAGAGACTTGCCCAGAAAGACTCCCAGCTGTAATCGCTGCCGAAGGTGCTTCTACAAAGCATTGACTCAAGTGTGTTTGTAAATTAAATATTTCTGTATTTATTTTTCAATACATTTGCAACGATTTCTAAAAACATGTTTTCATTTTGTCATTATGGGGTATTGTGATGTCATTATGGGGTATTGTGATGTCATTATGGGGTATTGTGATGTCATTATGGGGTATTGTGATGTCATTATGGGGTATTGTGTGTAAGATGGGTGAGAATTATAATATTTTTTTAAATCGATTTTGAATTGAGGCTGTAACACAACACAATATGGAATAAGTCAAGGGGTATGAATACTTTCTGAAGGCACTATTTTTTAAATTATTGTTCTGATCAATCTCTTCTTTTATAAGTTTGCTCTGTCTCTTATAGAAAGTAATGACTTAATTTGTGAGGCAGAACCTGGCTGTGGAATCTAGTTGAAACCCAAATGGGAGGCAAGGGAGATGAAATTAATTTGTTTTTGGTGGCGAGGGAGACTAAGTGAATTAATCAAGTTTTTGGTGACAATCATCTTTGAAATCAGCATATTTGGCATTATGGTTTGTGTAATATCACAAAGTACTAGGGTAGTGAATTGATGTTGCTTCAGCTGTAAGCTAACAAAGAAAGTTAGCCTGCAATTAAAGTTGTAAGCTACCGGTATTGTCTTGCATTGTGTTCTAGCCTGTATGGACATTGTTTGGCGAACAGTAATTAACAGTTTCAACATTTCTACATGCTGTGACGCATTATTCAAGTGTGTTAACTTCTGTGCAGCATGAGTGGGGAGCTAACAATGCAGCCCAGACTGCTCTAGTATATGTATATACTGTACCCAATATCATCTACTGCATCTTTATGTAATACATGTATCACTAGCCACTTTAAACAATGCTACTTAGTTTACATACCCTACATTACTCATCTCCTATGAATATGTATATACTGTACCCTATATCATGTACTGCATCTTTATGTAATACATGTATCACTAGCCACTTTAAACAATGCTACTTAATATACAGCAGAGAGACATGTAGTCCTCATTATATCCTGTTATATTCTTATCAGCAGAGACATGTAGTCCTCATTATGTCCTGTTATATTCTTATCAGCAGAGAGACATGTAGTCCTCATTATGTCCTGTTATATTCTTATCAGCAGAGAGACATGTAGTCCTCATTATGTCCTGTTATATTCTTATCAGCAGAGAGACATGTAGTCCTCATTATGTCCTGTTATATTCATATCAGCAGAGACATGTAGTCCTCATTATGTCCTGTTATATTCATATCAGCAGAGACATGTAGTCCTCATTATGTCCTGTTATATTCATATCAGCAGAGAGACATGTAGTCCTCATTGTGACATTATGTCCTGCCAGTAGAAACGTGTTTTAGGCCTCACGCTACCCATATAGGGATACATACGTTTAACTTACAGTCGACACCCCAACACAGCCATGACATGATCGCAAAGAAGACCTGCTGTACTGACAATCTAGAGCGAGTAAAGCCAACCAACCACCCACACACATTTTTGTTTTCCTTCAGCTCCCTATCCTGTTGTAGCAAGTTAATCTTCATTTTGGTACGGAGTTAGCCTAGCTACTATCGGACGGGGCCTTCCCTCTGCCACCCGAAATCGTGAGCTCTTTGAAAATCAATTGTTTCTACCTGTTCGTCCGTCATCTTGAGATTACGTTTCGTGAAAACCTTGATCCCCCCCCCCCCCCCCCCCCCCCACCCTTTTAGGGAGTCCACGGTACTTTTCATTGTCTTATTATCATACCGTAGCGTCTCTGTAGTGTGTTTTAGGCAGTCCACGGTACTTTTCATTGTCTTATTATCATACCGTAGCGTCTCTGTAGTGTGTTTTAGGGAGTCCACGGTACTTTTCATTGTCTTATTATCATACCGTAGCGTCTCTGTAGTGTGTTTTAGGGAGTCCACGGTACTTTTCATTGTCTTATTATCATACCGTAGCGTCTCTGTAGTGTGTTTTAGGGAGTCCACGGTACTTTTCATTGTCTTATTATCATACCGTAGCGTCTCTGTAGTGTGTTTTAGGGAGTCCACGGTACTTTTCATTGTCTTATTATCATACCGTAGCGTCTCTGTAGTGTGTTTTAGGGAGTCCACGGTACTTTTCATTGTCTTATTATCATACCGTAGCGTCTCTGTAGTGTGTTTTAGGGAGTCCACGGTACTTTTCATTGTCTTATTATCATACCGTAGCGTCTCTGTAGTGTGTTTTAGGGAGTCCACGGTACTTTTCATTGTCTTATTTTCCCACTCGGATTTCTTCCATTTTGTTACTGTAATCCATTCCTGTTTTTAATGCCTCAACGTCCCCCAGTAGTCCAGGCAATAGATCAGTTTAAAAAAAATCTGTTCTCTCATGCTTGTAAGCAGTGCTCCGTATTCTGGAGACATACTTCTAAAAAATGTCCCCCTCCAAATTATTACATTCAGAATTTGACGGCGGCTTCCCTTCAGTTTCTCGAGGAGATGTCCTCTCTTTTTTGTCCGCTTCGATTTATCTGATTTTATTTCTTTTTCGAGCATATCAAAATGCTGATCAATAAATCATTCAAGGTTCTCTTATTTTATCCAGAATGTTTGTTTGGCAGTTATTAGCTAATCCTACATTTTATGATTGATTAATGGGACAAGCTGTGCTTACCAACGCTGCCAACATCATCAGCCAGTTAGTGAAGAGTGAGGGCCTGTTCCTTCTGCTTGATTTAAAAACAACTTCAGTTGTTGTTGCCATGACAAAGGAATCTCTGACATAGAGGCCTAAACCCAACCTCTAACCCTCTAACTATCTCTCTTCTTCCTCTTTCTCCTCCTATCTTCTCCTCTTCCTCCTCTCTCCTCTTTCTCTCCTCTCTCTCCTCTTCTTCGTTTCTTCTCTTCTTCTCTCTCTCCTCTTCTTTCCTTCTTCCTCTCTCTCTCTCTCTCCTGCAGAGTTCACCAGAGACCGACGCAGCATACAAACCTGAGGAGGACCAACACTAGCAACAACCTTCTGTCTGCCCTGCCTTTCTCTTCCTCCTCCAGTCCTCCCAGCCACCCATGCTCTGTGAGGCTCTCTATCCTCTCCTCTCCCTGGGCATAATGCTCCATCTCTACTGCTGAGCTCTCTCTTACCCCACCTTACCCCCTAACTCCACCATGACCAGTCTGAAGCGGTCTCAGACGGAGCGTTCGGTGGGCGGCTCGGTACCTGCCTCTGATGAATTCTACACCCGTCGCCTGCGCCTCCCCAATGGTGGCGCCCCCCCACCTCGCTCGGAGAGCACCCACCTCACCTCCTCTTCCTCATCCGGCTCCTCTTCCTCCTCCACCCCGGGGGTTCCCAAGATGGGAGTCAGGGCGCGCGTGGCGGACTGGCCCCCAAAACGGGATGGAACGGGCGGGGTGTGGCACATCACCGTAGATACGGACTCCCCGAGTTCCACCATGTCATCTTCAGGTGGCGGAGAATGTGGGTCAGGCGGGTCGGCCGGGGAACGCGGGTCGGCCGGGGAACGCGGGTCGGCCGGGGAACGCGGGTCGGCCGGGGAACGCGGAGAAAGAGAACGGAGCTCGGGTTCAGGCTCGGCGCCCACGGCCCATAGCAACTTGTCAGCTAAACTGGGCCACCTGATCAGCCCTCAGGACTCCTCGATGCTCCGGAACATCCACAACACCCTGAAGAGCAAGATGCACCACAGCAGACATCACAGCAAAGACAACCGCTACCTGTCGCCAGACGGCTACCAGGGCTCGCCGCGTAAAGGCATGAGGCGTATCCGCCAGCGCTCCAACAGTGACATCACTATCTCTGAGTTAGAGGGTGACGGGGGCGAGGGCTGGTCCTTCTCCGGCTGGACGCCCATGCATCGAGAGTACGGCAGCACCTCTTCCATAGACAAACATGCAGGCTCAGGGGAGAGCTTCTTCGATATGCTCAAGGTATTTTCTTGATTGATGTAAAAACAATGAGTATAGTTAAAAAATGTACGAAGAATTCCCGAGGATGATGCTTGAAAGTGTTGAAGACACTTATTGTATGTATTTTAAATGTGTCACGTAAACTTAATTTATTCAAGGGCTATACGTCCCAGGAGGCTCCTGATCAACGCAGCCCGGCGCCGGACAGACTTGGTGAGCTGCTGACGGTGGCCCCGCACAAACAGGCTGCCCTGGATCTACCTGATGGACCCCAGGGTCCTACCAGAGGTAGCCCTGCCAGTCGCCTGAAGGAAAGAGAGAAACACCTGAAGAGGAGGTCCAAGGTAGAGCACATGAACTGCACTTCTCATTAATGTTAATAATTATAATGATTTATTAAATGTAGCCCTTTTGTAGCCCTTTTGATAACAGAAAAAAATCTCAAAGTGCTTCAAAAGCAAAAAACAAGCCATACATTAGCATGAGTAGCCTAGCTATAGTTAGCTAGGTCAACCAATACATCATCATGAGTAGCCTAGCTATAGTTAGCTAGGTCAACCAATACATCATCATGAGTAGCCTAGCTATAGTTAGCTAGGTCAACCAATACATCATGAGTAGCCTAGCTATAGTTAGCTAGGTCAACCAATACATCATCATGAGTAGCCTAGCAATAGCTAGCTAGGTCAACCAATACATCATCATGAGTAGCCTAGCTATAGCTAGCTAGGTCAACCAATACATCATCATGAGTAGCCTAGCTATAGTTAGCTAGGTCAACCAATACATCATCATGAGTAGCCTAGCTATAGTTAGCTAGGTCAACCAATACATCATCATGAGTAGCCTAGCTATAGTTAGCTAGGTCAACCAATACATCATCATGAGTAGCCTAGCTATAGTTAGCTAGGTCAACCAATACATCATCATGAGTAGCCTAGCTATAGTTAGCTAGGTCAACCAATACATCATCATGAGTAGCCTAGCAATAGCTAGCTAGGTCAACCAATACATCATCATGAGTAGCCTAGCAATAGCTAGCTAGGTCAACCAATACATCATCATGAGTAGCCTAGCTATAGCTAGTTAGGTCAACCAAGACATCATCATGAGTAGCCTAGCTATAGCTAGTTAGGTCAACCAATACATCATCATGAGTAGCCTAGCAATAGTTAGCTAGGTCAACCAATACATCATCATGAGTAGCCTAGCAATAGCTAGCTAGGTCAACCAATACATCATCATGAGTAGCCTAGCAATAGCTAGCTAGGTCAACCAATACACCGTCATGAGTAGCCTAGCTATAGCTAGCTAGGTCAACCAATACACCATCATGAGTAGCCTAGCAATAGCTAGCTAGGTCAACCAATACATCATCATGAGTAGCCTAGCAATAGCTAGCTAGGTCAACCAATACACCATCATGAGTAGCCTAGCTATAGTTAGCTAGGTCAACCAATACATCATCATGAGTAGCCTAGCAATAGTTAGCTAGGTCAACCAATACATCATCATGAGTAGCCTAGCTATAGTTAGCTAGGTCAACCAATACATCATCATGAGTAGCCTAGAAATAGCTAGCTAGGTCAACCAATACACCATCATGAGTAGCCTAGCAATAGCTAGCTAGGTCAACCAATGCATCGTCATGAGTAGCCTAGCAATAGTTAGCTAGGTCAACCAATACATCATCATGAGTAGCCTAGCAATAGCTAGCTAGGTCAACCAATACATCATCATGAGTAGCCTAGCAATAGCTAGTTAGGTCAACCAATACATCATCATGAGTAGCCTAGCTATAGCTAGCTAGGTCAACCAATACATCATCATGAGTAGCCTAGCTATAGCTAGTTAGGTCAACCAATACATCATCATGAGTAGCCTAGCTATAGTTAGCTAGGTCAACCAATACATCATCATGAGTAGCCTAGCAATAGCTAGCTAGGTCAACCAATACACCATCATGAGTAGCCTAGCTATAGTTAGCTAGGTCAACCAATACATCATCATGAGTAGCCTAGCAATAGCTAGTTAGGTCAACCAATACATCATCATGAGTAGCCTAGCTATAGTTAGCTAGGTCAACCAATACATCATCATGAGTAGCCTAGAAATAGCTAGCTAGGTCAACCAATACACCATCATGAGTAGCCTAGCAATAGCTAGCTAGGTCAACCAATGCATCGTCATGAGTAGCCTAGCAATAGTTAGCTAGGTCAACCAATACATCATCATGAGTAGCCTAGCAATAGCTAGCTAGGTCAACCAATACATCATCATGAGTAGCCTAGCAATAGCTAGTTAGGTCAACCAATACATCATCATGAGTAGCCTAGCTATAGCTAGCTAGGTCAACCAATACATCATCATGAGTAGCCTAGCTATAGCTAGTTAGGTCAACCAATACATCATCATGAGTAGCCTAGCTATAGTTAGCTAGGTCAACCAATACATCATCATGAGTAGCCTAGAAATAGCTAGCTAGGTCAACCAACACACCATCATGAGTAGCCTAGCTATAGCTAGCTAGGTCAACCAATACATCATCATGAGTAGCCTAGCAATAGCTAGCTAGGTCAACCAATACATCATCATGAGTAGCCTAGCAATAGCTAGCTAGGTCAACCAATACATCATCATGAGTAGCCTAGCTATAGCTAGTTAGGTCAACCAAGACATCATCATGAGTAGCCTAGCTATAGCTAGTTAGGTCAACCAATACATCATCATGAGTAGCCTAGCTATAGCTAGTTAGGTCAACCAATACATTATGAGTAGCCTAGCAATAGCTAGTTAGGTCAACCAATACATCATCATGAGTAGCCTAGCAATAGCTAGTTAGGTCAACCAAGACATCATCATGAGTAGCCTAGCTATAGCTAGTTAGGTCAACCAAGACATCGTCATGAGTAGCCTAGCTATAGCTAGTTAGGTCAACCAATACATCGTCATGAGTAGCCTAGCTATAGCTAGCTAGGTCAACCAATACACCATCATGAGTAGCCTAGCTATAGCTAGCTAGGTCAACCAATACATCGTCATGAGTAGCCTTGCTATAGCTAGTTACGTCAACCAATACATTATGAGTAGTCTAGCCATAGCTAGCTAGGTCAACCAATACATCGTCATGACCAGCCTTGCTATAGCTAGTTACGTCAACCAATAGTGGCCAAGACTTTGAATGCATGAATCCTCCAAAGATGGAGAGAAACAGCACATGGCTCGATCTTGGAACCAGCCTGAGTTGCGTAACCACCCGACTTCTGCTTCACAATGTATGGCACCCACTTGTGTGATGCCTCATCAGCTCTGGTCGCCAGAAAGCTCACCACTCACAGTTCAGAGTAGTAATCAGTCGTGCTCATTACGAACCCTCTGCCTCAACATTGCATTCCTCTACTGCATCTCCCATTCCTATCAAACTTCAGGTGACTCCTCATACGGTGTTCTCAGAAGATCAGGAACCAGCAACCATGTTATTAAACAAAAACATTGGCCAGCTATTGAACAATTTGTATTTATCGTGTCTGTAATTCTGACCCACCATCTCGATTCGGTCCTATGTAGCAAAATTTGAATTTTTTTATTTTTTTTATTTTTACACTGGATAAAAGTAGAGACTCAGAACTAGAAAATGGTATATCAAACACTGCAGTTGAGGAACGTAATTCAGTTTTGTAAATTGATAAATGAGTAATCCCACATTTTAAGAAAATGGCCCTTGAGTTTTTTGGTACACCTACTGGAGATATATTTTTGACTACACCTATTCAACATCATTCACACCCTCTTAAGCTTTAGCCCCACCCATCTCTTTAAGGATTCACATGTGAGGCCATGTGCTAAACAGAGTGAGTAAGGTGGTGTAGTAAACAACCAAAGATTTCAAGACTAAAAGTGGTGAAAGTAGTAGTTAAAATACCCTATCTAGTCCTTGGCCTATATCCTAATCTGACTTTGGTGCAGACCATGTTCTTCACATGACATAAAACAAAATATTAGTTTAGTGTTACTTGCATAGTGTTTGACGTAGCTAGCTAGCTAAACAAGGAACCATAATCCCAACTCATGCACCCTGCATGAATCTGCAGATAGCTAAAACTAACCATCTAGGTTCAATGTTAGCTAGCTAACAGTATGCTTAAACTTGCAATGAAATTAGAAATGTATAAAATCTGAAAATGTAGCTTGACTCTTATTCGTTTACATGGATGAATGCTTTTCCCTCTCGGTCACGGTTGTCATGGTTGCCCTTAGTTTAAAGATGTAATCCAGAGACAGGTGTTTATAAAACAACCTTCTGTTTTCAACTCTCCACATTTGGCAATCATCTCTCTACTTCCTACCAGGCATTCCACCACTGGTTTCAAAACTCGGTCAACTTCTTCTGTGACAACAACACTGTTTAAAAAATATATATATATATATTTTACCTTTATTTAACCAGGCAAGTCAGTTAAGAACAAATTCTTATTTTCAATGATGGCCTAGGAACAGTGGGTTAACTGCCTGTTCAGGGGGCAGAAAGACAGATTTGTACCTTGTCAGCTCGGGGGTTTGAACTTGCAACCTTCCGGTTACTAGTCCAACGCTCTAACCACTAGGCTACCCTGCCGCCTCTACACTCTAACCACTAGGCTACCCTGCCGCCTCTACACTCTAACCACTAGGCTACCCTGCCGCCTCTACACTCTAACCACTAGGCTACCCTGCCACCTCTACACTCTAACCACTAGACTACCTGCCACCTCTACACTCTAACCACTAGGCTACCTGCCGCCTCTACACTCTAACCACTAGGCTACCCTGCCGCACCGATCACATTTCTTCCCAATCACTGTCATGAAAGTTCACATTCCAGAAGACATTTCTGCCAAAAAACAACAACATTTAGCTAAAAAAGAAATGGAAAATGTTAGTTAAAATGTTAGTTAAAATGTTAGTTAAAATGTTAGTTAAAATCTCCTGTTCTCCTGTTCTCCTGTTAGCTTCTTGAAACGGGTCACATTGTCATGTCTGTGCTTAATATGTTTGTTTTTTAATGTGTTATGAGTCTGTACATTACACCAATATTACATTAATATCAATAATTGTTTTTATCCATACACATTGTTTAATGTTTTTAATATATGCACAGTGACGCAAACAACATTTCCCTCTGGGGGATAATAAAGTCATGATCTTATCTGATTCCAGTCGGAGACTGGAGGGGAGTCCATCTTCAGGAAGCTCCGCAGCGTCAAGGCCGAGGGTGACTCGTCCCGGGCTGGGTCTGATGTGGAGGATGGGGTGCGGGAGGACGTCAGCGGCCCCCCTCCTAAACCCTGGTCCTGTCAGAAAGGCTTTGCTCACTTTGACGTGCAGAGTATCCTCTTCGACCTCAACGAGGCCATCCAGGGTCGACAGTCCGGCGGGAAACGCAAGAACACCACCACGGGGGCCTCCGCTGCGGCCGCCGCCTCGGCCTCCGCCACTTCCTCGCTCTCGTCCAATCAGAGCGGGGTAAGCGGCGGGGGCGGGTCTCCGTGCGGGTCCCAGGAGGAGCTGAGTGGGAAGGAGGGGGCCACGGGACAGGGAGGGACTCACACCACTAACCCTGCCCTAGACCCTGGTGATGAGAAGAGCAACGATCTGGTGCTGAACTGTCCTTGTTTCAGGAATGAGCTGGGAGGAGAGGGAGAGAGGAACATTGGCCTCTCTAAACGGGTAGGAGGACACACATATATATATATATATATATATATACACATACATACATACATACATACACACACACACACACACACACACACACACACACACACACACACACACACACTATACCACTAGTTTTTCCTTGACAAAGAAACGTACACATAGCCGGCTAAACGATATGGTCCTTCAAAAAAACGTACTTTATGTCAAATATGTTGTGCTGTCGCATGGAATATAAACAGTGGTGTCTGGGTGGTGACTGATTGGTTTGTGTCTGAGTGGTGTCTGGGTGGTGATTGGTTTGTGACTGGGTGGCGATTGGGTGGCGATTGGTTTGTGACTGGGTGGTGATTGGGTGGTGACTGGGTGGTGATTGGGTGGTGATTGGGTGGTGATTGGGTGGTGACTGGGTGGTGATTGGGTGGTGATTGGTTTGTGACTGGGTGGTGTCTGAGTGGTGATTGGGTGGTGATTGGGTGGTGATTGGGTGGTGATTGGGTGGTGACTGGGTGGTGATTGGGTGGTGTCTGAGTGGTGATTGGGTGGTGACTGGGTGGTGTCTGAGTGGTGATTGGGTGGTGACTGGGTGGTGATTGGGTGGTGATTGGTTTGTGACTGGGTGGTGTCTGAGTGGTGATTGGGTGGTGTCTGAGTGGTGATTGGGTGGTGACTGAGTGGTGATTGGGTGGTGACTGGGTGGTGATTGGGTGGTGACTGGGTGGTGATTGGTTTGTGACTGGGTGGTGATTGGTTTGTGACTGGGTGGTGACTGGGTGGTGTCTGAGTGGTGACTGGGTGGTGATTGGTTTGTGACTGGGTGGTGACTGGGTGGTGTTTGGGTGGTGACTGGGTGGTGTCTGGGTGGTGTCTGAGTGGTGTCTGGGTGGTGATTGGGTGGTGACTGGGTGGTGATTGGGTGGTGTCTGGGTGGTGTCTGAGTGGTGATTGGGTGGTGACTGGGTGGTGATTGGGTGGTGACTGGGTGGTGACTGGGTGGTGATTGGGTCATAACTGGGTGATAACATAAGGTTGTCGTGTCCGCCATTATGATGGTTTTCCTCAAGACATGAAGGCCCCTTCATATTTTCTTTCCTTTCCTTCCTTACTGCCTGGAGTCATCATACTAACATCATTACAACCCTACTACACACACAATATATACACTATACACTGTGGCCAGTTTATTAGGTACACCACCCCATTCACCAGAAATGGTTCTCTCCTACAGACAGTGAGTCACGTGGCTGTGTCTTGCTATATAAAGCAGGCAGACAGGCATCAAGACATTCAGTTACTGTTCTGTTGAGCGTTTATAAAAACGAGTGACCGAAGCGACTTTGAGAATGCTGTGATTGTCGGCGCCAGGCATGCCAGGTTCCAGTAGCTCAGAAAACATCCGTGTCTCCTGGGCTTTTCACGCCCAGCAATGTCTTGGATTTACAGAGAAACGGTGCAACAAACAACCAGTCAGCGGCTGTTCCTGTGGGTGTAAACAGTCTGTTGATGAGAGAGGTCGAAGGAGAATGGCAACAATCGTGTGAGCTAACAGGTGGGAAGCAAGCAGGCAAATAACGGTGCAGTACAACAGTGGTGTTCAGAATGGCATCTCGGAACGTACAACTCCTCGGTCCTGGTCACGGATTGGCTATTGCAGCAGACGACCACAACGGCCTCCTAGCAACTTAAAAACAAGAAGAAGTGGCGCCAGTGGCCACGCGATCACCAACACTGGACCATTTGAGGAGTGGAAAAACATTGCCTTGTCCGACGAATCCCAGTTCCTGTTGCTTCATGCTGATGACAGAGTGAGTCCGTGGCCCCGTCCTGCCCGGTGTCAACAGTACAGGCTGCTGGCAGCGGTGTAATGGTGTGGGGAATATTTTCCTAGAAAACGTTACGTCCCTTGATACCAATTGACCAATGTTTCCTCGGCCCAAAGAATTCAGGCTGTTCTGGAGGAAAAGGGAGGTCCAACCCAGTACTAGATGTGTTTACCTAATAAACTGACCGGTGGATGTATACACTCACTCACACACATGCAGACTGACTCACGCTTATACCCGTACACATTTCCAGGACCTATTTTGAATATCACGATAATTCAAATTTGATATAATGTGACACAATCATCATTGATATTGAACTAAGA
Organism: Oncorhynchus kisutch; assembly: GCF_002021735.2. Taxonomy (NCBI): domain Eukaryota; kingdom Metazoa; phylum Chordata; class Actinopteri; order Salmoniformes; family Salmonidae; genus Oncorhynchus; species Oncorhynchus kisutch. The sequence goes on along the minus strand of NC_034185.2, from coordinate 8,459,963 downwards.
CACTACTTTATCAGACAGTTCATCTTTCAAACATGTCATAAAAACACACCTTTTCCCCCTCAATATCTCCATACTAATGTTACTCCTCCCCCCTCAATATCTCCACACTAATGTTACTCCTCCCCCCTCAATATCTCCACACTAATGTTACTCCTCCCCCCTCAATATCTCCACACTAATGTTACTCCTCCCCCTCAATACCTCAATACTAATGTTACTCCTCCCCCCTCAATATCTCCACACTAATGTTACTCCTCCCCCTCAATATCTCCACACTAACGTTACTCCTCCCCCCTCAATATCTCCACACTAATGTTACTCCTCCCCCCTCAATATCTCCACACTAACGTTACTCCTCCCCCCTCAATATCTCCACACTAATGTTACTCCTCCCCCCTCAATATCTCCACACTAATGTTACTCCTCCCCCCTCAATATCTCCACACTAACGTTACTCCTCCCCCTCAATATCTCCACACTAATGTTACTCCTCCCCCTCAATACCTCCATACTAACGTTACTCCTCCCCCTCAATACCTCCATACTAACGTTACTCCTCCCCCCTCAATACCTCCATACTAACGTTACTCCTCCCCCTCAATATCTCCACACTAATGTTACTCCTCCCCCTCAATACCTCCATACTAACGTTACTCCTCCCCCTCAATATCTCCACACTAACGTTACTCCTCCCCCCTCAATATCTCCACACTAACGTTACTCCTCCCCCCTCAATATCTCCACACTAACGTTACTCCTCCCCCCTCAATATCTCCACACTAATGTTACTCCTCCCCCTCAATACCTCAATACTAATGTTACTCCTCCCCCTCAATACCTCCATACTAACGTTACTCCTCCCCCCTCAATATCTCCACACTAATGTTACTCCTCCCCCTCAATACCTCAATACTAATGTTACTCCTCCCCCTCAATACCTCCATACTAACGTTACTCCTCCCCCTCAAAACCTCCATACTAACGTTACTCCTCCCCCTCAAAACCTCCATACTAACGTTACTCCTCCCCCTCAAAACCTCCATACTAACGTTACTCCTCCCCCCTCAATACCTCCATACTAACGTTACTCCTCCCCCTCAATACCTCCATACTAACGTTACTCCTCCCCCTCACTACCTCCATACTAACGTTACTCCTCCCCCCTCAATACCTCCATACTAACGTTACTCCTCCCCCCTCAATACCTCCATACTAACGTTACTCCTCCCCCCTCAATACCTCCACACTAACGTTACTCCTCCCCCCTCAATACCTCCATACTAACGTTACTCCTCCCCCCTCAATACCTCCATACTAACGTTACTCCTCCCCCCTCAATACCTCCATACTAACGTTACTCCTCCCCCTCAATACCTCCATACTAACGTTACTCCTCCCCCTCACTACCTCCATACTAACGTTACTCCTCCCCCCTCAATACCTCCATACTAACGTTACTCCTCCCCCCTCAATACCTCCATACTAACGTTACTCCTCCCCCCTCAATACCTCCATACTAACGTTACTCCTCCCCCCTCAATACCTCCACACTAACGTTACTCCTCCCCCCTCAATATCTCCATACTGACGTTACTCCTCCCCCCTCCATACCTCCATACTAACGTTACTCCTTCCCCCTTCTCAGCAGGGTAGTATAGGCAGTGGGGGCAGCTCCAGTGGCTCTGGGGGGGGAGGTGGCTCAGAGGAGGGACCCCTGGAGACCTCTCTCCCCCACTTCACCAACGCCGGGGTGTCCGTGCTGGAGGCCCCTAAAGACGGACAGGGACAGCATGCTGATAGGGCCAAACGATCTGTGGAGCACTGCGACCAGGGGTCTTACTACTACAGGAAATACTTCTATCTGAGAGGTGAGAGGGAGGAAGAGGAGAGGTCTGGGGTCTTATTACTACAGGAAATACCTCTATCTGAGAGGTGGGAGGGAGGAAGAGGAGAGGTCTGGGGTCTTATTACTACAGGAAATACCTCTATCTGAGAGGTGGGAGGGAGGAAGAGGAGAGGTCTGGGGTCTTATTACTACAGGAAATACCTCTATCTGAGAGGTGGGAGGGAGGAAGAGGAGAGGTCTGGGGTCTTATTACTACAGGAAATACCTCTATCTGAGAGGTGGGAGGGAGGAAGAGGAGAGGTCTGGGGTCTTATTACTACAGGAAATACCTCTATCTGAGAGGTGGGAGGGAGGAAGAGGAGAGGTCTGGGGTCTTATTACTACAGGAAATACCTCTATCTGAGAGGTGGGAGGGAGGAAGAGGAGAGGTCTGGGGTCTTACTACTACAGGAAATACCTCTATCTGAGAGGTGAGAGGGAGGAAGAGGTCTGGGAGCCTACTACCACTACCGGAAATACTTATATCTGAGATACTACTACCGGAATTCCGTATATCTGAGAATAAGGGAGGGAGGAAGGACGAGGAGAGGTCTGGGGCCCTAGGTCAATTAGGATCACCACTTTATTTTAATAATGTGAAATGTCAGAATAATAGTAGAGAGAGATTTATTTCAGCTTTTATTTCTTTCATCACATTCCCAGTGGGTCAGAAGTTTACATACACTCAATTAGTATTTGGTAGCATTGCTTTAAATTGTTTAACTTGGGTCAAACTTTTTCGGGTAGCCTTCCACAAGCTTCCCGCAATAAGTTGGGTGAATCTTGGCCCATTCCTCCTGACAGAGCTGGTGTAACTGAGTCAGGTTTGTCGGCCTCCTTGCTCACAGACAGTTTTTCAGTTCTGCCCACAAATTTTCTATAGGATCGAGGTCAGGGTGTTGTGATGGCCACTCCAATACCTTGACTTTGTTGTCCTTAAGCCATTTTGCCACAAATTTAGAAGAATGCTTGGGGTCATTGTCCATTTGGAAGACCCATTTGTGACCAAGCTTTAACTTCCTGACTGATATCTTGAGATGTTGCTTCAAAATATCCACAGAATTTTCCTACCCTCATGATGCCATCTGTTCTGTGAAGTGCACCAGTCCCTCCTGCAGCAAAGCACCCCCACAACATGATGTTGCCACCCCCGTGCTTCACGGTTGGGATGGTGTTCTTCGGCTTGCAAATGTTCCCCTTTTTCCTCCAAACATAACGATGGTCATTATGGCCAAACAGTTCTATTTTTGTTTCATCAGACCAGAGGACATTTCTCCAAAAAGTATGATCTTTGTCCCCATGTGCAGTTGCAAACTGTAGTCTGGCTTTTTTATGGTGGTTTTGGAGGAGTGGTTTCTTCCTTGATGTCCGGCCTTTCAGGTTATGTCGATACAGGACTCGTTTTACTGTTTCATATAGATAGTGTTTGTACCTGTTTCCTCCAGCATCTTCACAAGGTCCTTTGCCGTTGTTCTGGGATTGATTTGCACTTTTCACACCAAAGTATGTTCATCTATAGGAGACACAACGCGTCTCCATCCTGGGCGGTATGACGGCTGCGTGGTCTCATGGTGTTTATACTTGCATACTATTGTTTGTACAGATGAACGTGGTATCTTCAGGCATTTGGAAATTGCTCCCAAGGATGAATCAGACTTGTGGAGGTCTACAATTATTTTCTCTGATGTCTTGACTGATTTCTTTTGATTTTCCCATGATGTCAAGCAAAGAGGCACTGAGTTTGAAGGGAGGCCTTGAAATACATCCACAGGTACACCTCCAATTGACTCAAATGATGTCAATTAGCCTATCAGAAGCTTCTAAAGCCATGACATCATTTTCTGGAATTTTCCCACTGAAATTGTGATACAGTGAATTATAAGTGAAATAATCTGTCTGTAAACAATTGTTGGAAAAATTACTTGTGTCATGCACAAAGTAGATGTCCTAAACCGACATGCCAGAACTATAGTTTGTTAACAAGAAATTTGTGGAGTGGTTGAAAAACGAGTTTTAATGACTCCAACCTAAGTGTATGTACACTTTTCACTTCAACTGTGTATCTGGGAGGAAGAGGAGAGGTCTGGGGGCCTACTGTTACTACAGGAACTACTTCTACCCGAGAAGTGAGATTATAGCATCTCTATTCATGCATTGCTATGGTAGAGTAGATATGAATGTCTGTATGCCTTGGAGAAAAAAATCTGACTTTCTCTCTTCTCCCTCTTTCACCTTGTCCCCTCCTCTCTCTCTCATCGCTCGCTCTCTCGTCCAGAGCATTGGAACTACCTGGGTGTAGATGACACTCTGGGTCCAGTAGCAGTGAGTTTGAGGAGAGAGAAGCTAGAAGAACACAAGGAGCATGGACAACAGTACAACTACAGAGTCATCTTCAGAACCAGCGAGGTAAATAGCTATATATCTATCAGGGTTGGGGTTCATTTGAATTGGAAGTTAGTCAAATCAGGAAGTGATTTGAATTTAAAAAGTGAAAAACTTTTCGTACAAATAGCTTCTCAAAGTTATGAAAAGAGATGCCCTTTTTTTCAATTATTGTATTATTGTATTTCAGTTTACTTCCTGAATTGACTGGCTTTCAATTTTAATTGACCCCAACCCTTGTATATATGGCATAGGAGTTTCTAACCTGGATATATATGGCTCTTCTTCCCTTCTTTCCCACTCTTCTAACCCGGATCCCCTTCTGCCTTTCCCTCTCCTCCTCTTTATTTCCCACAAACCCCTTCATCCCAGCTTTTCCATAGCCGATGTGAGCAAGACCTTTTAAACAGGTCAACATTCACAAGGCCGCAGGGCCAGATGAATTACCAGCACGTGTACTCAGCATGTGGCAAATGTCTTCACTGACGTTTTTCAACCTCCCCCTGACACTGTTTGTAATACCTACCCGTTTCAAGCAGACCACCATAGTCCCTTTCCCCAAGAATGCCAAGGTAACCTGTCTAAATGGCTATCGCACTCAAATCTGTAGCAACGGAATGCTTTGAAAGGCTGGTCATGGCTCACATCAACACCATCATCCCAGATACCATGGACACAGTCCAATTCACCGCCCCACCAGATCCACACTGCCCTTTTCCCACCTGGACAAAAGGAACACCTATGTGAGAATGATATTCATTGACTACAGCTCAGCGTTTAACACCATAGTGCCCTCAAAGCTCATCACGACTCCGACACGATAGTGGTTGGCCTGATCACAGACTACAATGAGACCACCTCTCCTTCAACGTCAAGACAAAGGAGTTGATTGTGAACTACAGGAAACAGAGGGCAGAGCCACGCCCCCAACCACATTGACGGGGGTTGTAGTGGAGCTGGTCGAGAGCTTCAAGTTTCTCGGTGTGCACATCACTAAGGATTTATCATGGTCCGAACACACCAAACAGTCGTGAGGAACGCACAACAAGGCCTCTTATTTTTTTTATTTTACATTTACGATACAGCCTGGATTCGAACCAGATGCAGTGTCTTAGACCACTGCGCCACTCAGGAGCCCCTCTTCCCCCTCAGGAGGCTGAAAATATTTGGCATGGGCCCTCAGATCCTCAAAAAAGTTCTACAGCTGCACCATCGAGAGCATCCTGACTGGCTGCATCACTGCTTGGTATGCCGACCGCAAGGCGCTGCAGAGGGTGGTGCGTACGGCCCAGAACATCACTGGGGCCGAGTGCGTACGGCCCAGAACATCACTGGGGCCGAGTGCGTACGGCCCAGAACATCACTGGGGCCGAGTGCGTACGGCCCAGAACATCACTGGGGCCGAGTGCGTACGGCCCAGAACATCACTGGGGCCGAGTGCGTACGGCCCAGAACATCACTGGGGCCGAGTGCGTACGGCCCAGAACATCACTGGGGCCGAGTGCGTACGGCCCAGAACATCACTGGGGCCGAGTGCGTACGGCCCAGAACATCACTGGGGCCGAGTGCCCTGCCAACTTTTTGCATTGACCCACTTTGCACTAACTTTTTTTGGACTCATCACATACGCTGCTGCCACTATTTTATTATCTGTCCTGTTGCCTAGTCACGTTCACCCCTCCCTGTATGTACACACAGTGCCTTCAAAGTATTCATACCCCTTGACTTTTTCCACATTTTGTTGCTATAGCATGAATTAAACATGGATTCAATTTAGATTTTGAGTCACTGGCCTACACACAATTCCCCATAATGTCATAATGGAATTACACTATTTGGACACCCCTTCAAATAAGTGGATTCGGCAAATTCAGCCACGCCCGTTGCAATAACTTTCAGCCACGCCCCTTGCAGTAACTTCTTCTGGAGCTTCTTGAAATGGCCGAGCAGCCTAAGATCACCATGCAGAATGCCAAGCGTCGGCCGGAGTAGGGCTGTTACGATGACCGTATTACCGCCACACCGGCGGTCAGGAGTCATGTAGGCAGTCGAGTTCCATGTGACCGTTTAGTCACGGTAATTAGGCTTCTCCAAGCTCTGATGCTGCCGATGGTCATTAGTAGCCTACCAAACGTGCTTAACTGCCTGATACTCAACACTCTACTGTCCCTCTAATCACTCTGACATCAATGCAAATGTCATCGAAAATCTAATCAAACACTTCATGAGAGCCCATGAGCTCATGCTGTGCAACATTTCTATAGGCTTTGCATTTGCGTGAGAAAATGGAGTGATGGCCGCTAATAAAAAGAGGAGGATCTCATCAGCTTTCTATGGGCTAGGCCTCCTATATTTATTTCTCAACTTACCTAATATTAAGCACATTGCTTATATTTATGACGAGTATAGGAGTATAGTCTACCTGGCTGGCAGGAAAATGAACCACGGTGAAATCGTCCTCCATTAGCTATTTTAAAGTACAAATAACATGTATTTGTTCCCCGCTCACCCGGTTGCATGATAATAGTCCATCATAAATCCCCCCCAAAACATCACACATACAGTACCAGTCAAAAGTTTGGACACACCTACTCATTCAAGGTTTTTTTTTTATTCTGCATATGGAATCATGTAGTAACCAAAAAAGTGTTCAACAGATCAAAATACATTTTAGATTCTTCAGAGTAGCCACCCTTTGCCTTGATGACAGCTTTTCACACTCTTGGCATTCTCTCAACCGGCTTCATAAGGAATGCCTTTCCAACAGTCTTGAAGGAGTTCTCACATATGCTGAACACTTGTTGGCTGCTTTTCCTTCACTTTGCAGTCCAACTCATCACAAACCATCTCAATTGGGTTGAGGTTGGGTTATAGTGGAGGCCAGGTCATCTGATGCAGCACTCCATCACTCTCCTTCCTGGTCAAATAGCCCTTACACAGCCTGGAGGTGTGTTGGGTCATTGTCCTGTTGAAAAACAAATGATAGTCCTGCTAAGTACAAACCAGATGGGATGGCGTATCGCTGCAGAATGCTGTGGTAGTCATGCTGGTTAAGTGTGCCTTGAATTCTAAATAAATCAGTGTTACCAGAAAATGAAAATCCACACCGAAAATCCACACCTACTCTGCGTCTGACAAAGACACGGCGGTTGGAACCAAAAATCTCAGATTTGGACTCATCAGACCAAAGGACAGATTTCCACCGGTCTAGTCTCCATTGCTCGTGTTTTCCTGGCTGTCTTCTTAATGGTGTCCTTTAGTGGTGGGTTCTTTGCATCAATTCATCCATGAAAGCCTGATTCACGTAGTCTCCTTTGAACAGTTGATGTTGAGATGTGTCTGTTCCATTTATTTGTGCTGCAATCTGAGATGCAGTTAACTCTAATGAACTTATCCTCTGCAGCAGAGCTAACTCCTGTGGTGGTCCTCATGAGAGCCAGTTTCATCATTTCATTCATCATTTCATCATAGCGCTTTATGGTTTTTGCGACTGCACTTGAAGAAACTTTCAAAGTTGTTAAAATATTCCCCCATTGACTGACCTTCATTTTCTTTATTTAACTATGCAAGTCAGTTAAGAACAAATTCTTATTTTCAATGACGGCCTAGGAACAGTGGGTTAACTGCAGCTCAGGGATTTGAACTTGCAACCTTCCGACTGTCATTTCTCTTTGCTTATTTGAGCTGTTCTTGTCATATATGGCTATCTTCTGTATACCACCCCTACCTTGTCACAACACAATTCATGGATTGGCTCAAACACTTTAAGAAGGAATGCAATCCCACAAATGAACTTTTAACTTTGAAGGTACACCTGTTAATTGAATTCCATTCCAGGTGACTACCTCACCCTCCATCCTCATCTCTACCTCCCTCAATCCTCACCTCTACCTCCCTCCATCCTCCCCTCTACTTCCCTCCATCCTCCCCTCTACTTCCCTCCATCCTCCCCTCTACCTCCCTCCATCCTCCCCTCTACTTCCCTCCATCCTCCCCTCTACCTCCCGCCAACCTCCCCTCTACCTCCCGCCATCCTCCCCTCTATCTCCCGCCATCCTCCCCTCTACAACCCGCCATCCTCCCCTCTACCACCCGCCATCCTACCCTCTACTTCCCTCCATCCTCCCCTCTACCTCCCTCCATCCTCCCCTCTACCTCCCTCCATCCTCCCCTCATCCTCCCCCATCCTCCCCTCATCCTCCCCTCTACCTCCCCCCATCCTCCCCTCATCCTCCCCTCTACCTCCCTCCATCCTCCCTCCATCCTCCCCCCATCCTCCCCTCATTCTCCCCTCTACCTCCCTCCCTCCCTCCATCCTCCCCTCTACCTCCCTCCCTCCATCCTCCCCTCTACCTCCCTCCCTCCATCCTCCCCTCTACCTCCCTCCCTCCATCCTCCCCTCTACCTCCCTCCCTCCATCCTCCCCTCTACTTCCCGCCATCCTCCCCTCTACCTCCCTCCCGCCATCCTCCCCTCTACCTCCCTCCCTCCATCTTCCCTCTACCTCCCTCCCTCCATCTTCCCCTCTACCTCCCTCCCTCCATCTTCCCCTCTACCTCCCTCCCTCCCTCCATCTTCCCCTCTACCTCCCTCCCTCCATCTTCCCCTCTACCTCCCTCCCTCCATCTTCCCCTCTACCTCCCTCCCTCCATCCTCCCCTCTACCTCCCTCCCTCCATCCTCCCTCTACCCCCCCCTCCCTCCATCTTCCCCTCTACCTCCCTCCCTCCCTCCATCTTCCCCTCTACCTCCCTCCCTCCATCTTCCCCTCTACCTCCCTCCCTCCCTCCATCCTCCCCTCTACCTCCCTCCCTCCATCCTCCCCTCTACCTCCCTCCCTCCATCCTCCCCTCTACCTCCCTCCCTCCATCCTCCCCTCTACCTCCCTCCCTCCATCCTCCCCTCTCCCTCCCTCCCTCCATCCTCCCCTCTACTTCCCGCCATCCTCCCCTCTACCTCCCTCCCTCTATCCTCCCCTCTACCTCCCTCCCTCCATCCTCCCCTCTACCTCCCTCCCTCCATCTTCCCCTCTACCTCCCTCCCTCCATCCTCCCCTCTACCTCCCTCCCTCCATCTTCCCCTCTACCTCCCTCCCTCCCTCCCATCTTCCCCTCTACCTCCCTCCCTCCCCTCTACCTCCCTCCCTCCCTCCATCTTCCCCTCTACCTCCCTCCCTCCCTCCATCCTCCCCTCTACCTCCCTCCCTCCATCCTCCCCTCTACCTCCCTCCCTCCATCCTCCCCTCTACCTCCCTCCCTCCCTCCATCCTCCCCTCTACCTCCCTCCCTCCCTCCATCCTCCCCTCTACTTCCCGCCATCCTCCCCTCTACCTCCCTCCCTCCATCCTCCCCTCTACCTCCCTCCCTCCATCTTCCCCTCTACCTCCCTCCCTCCATCCTCCCCTCTACCTCCCTCCCTCCATCTTCCCCTCTACCTCCCTCCCTCCATCTTCCCCTCTACCTCCCCCCCTCCCTCCCTCCCATCTTCCCCTCTACCTCCCTCCCTCCCATCTTCCCCTCTACCTCCCTCCCTCCCATCTTCCCCTCTACCTCTCCTCCCTCCCTCCATCTTCCCCTCTTCCTCCCTCCCTCCCTCCATCTTCCCCTCTACCTCCCTCCCTCCCTCCATCTTCCCCTCTACCTCCCTCCCTCCCTCCATCCTCCCCTCTACCTCCCTCCCTCCATCCTCCCCTCTAACGTCCTCACTCTCTCCAGTTCCTCAGACCCTGCAGTAGCATAACCGGTCATTTCAAATATTGAATGTCAGTGTCAGCAATGCTCTTACAGTAACTAATTTACAGTTATAGAACCGGTTTACGGTAATAGGTGGTTTCAGCTATAGAACCGGTTTACGGTAATAGGTGGTTTCAGCTATAGAACCGGTTTACGGTAATAGGTGGTTTCAGCTATAGAACCGGTTTACGGTAATAGGCGGTTTCAGCTATAGAACCGGTTTACGGTAATAGGCGGTTTCAGCTATAGAACCGGTTTACGGTAATAGGCGGTTTCAGCTATAGAACCCGGTTTACGGTAATAGGCGGTTTCAGCTATAGAACCGGTTTACGGTAATAGGCGGTTTCAGCTATAGAACCGGTTTACGGTAATAGGCGGTTTCAGCTATAGAACCGGTTTACGGTAATAGGCGGTTTCAGCTATAGAACCGGTTTACGGTAATAGGCGGTTTCAGCTATAGAACCGGTTTACGGTAATAGGCGGTTTCAGCTATAGAACCGGTTTACGGTAATAGGCGGTTTCAGCTATAGAACCGGTTTACGGTAATAGGTGGTTTCAGCTATAGAACCGGTTTACGGTAATATGTGGTTGCAGCTATAGAACCCAGTTAGGTGTTAGTCATAGAAACAGACACTGTAATGGTGGTCTTATAGCTGCTGCCTTTATCCCGCCCACTCTTCTCCTTTCCTATTCTCTCCACCCCCCTGCTCGCTGCTAGTGGAAGGTGTGTGTGTGTGTGTGTGTTTGTGTGTTGAGACAGCGTCACAGGATAATGGTTAAGACCAGTGGTGTTGTGGGTTCTCTCAACCAGCTGAAGTTCATCCCTGTTAGTTCATTTAGCCCACAGGTCTCAGTCAGAACATCAGAACGTCTCGCTAAGCTACAGTACACGACAAAAATACATTTTTTATTATACATAATAATATCCTGCAAAATGTCACTGTCTTTCAACACCCAATGACACTGTACAGTACCTCTCAGTGACACACAATCACACACAGGGGACTTGACTCTGTGTGTCTACTGTTAAATATAAAGGTCTCTGTCATTCTATTATGTGCACTGTCTGTCCGCTGAAGTTTTCTGTGGCCTTAGATAGGGCTAAAATTAACTTCCTCAGGGGAGAACACTAAGTGCTTCTACTGTAAGTGAACGAATGAACAGTGAGGAGAAGCCAAGGCCACACACTTTCTCTCACACACACACACACACACACGCGCGCTGTTATCTCTCTCTCATTCGCTCGTTGTTGTTTTTGTTGACCACAGATGACCGTGAAGCGTTAACCGTCGAGAGGAAGACGTTGGAAGAAAGCTGCTCTGTCTGTGTGTCAACCTTTTTCCAGAAGTAGTGCACTTTTAAGTGGAATAGGGAGCGATATTAGATAAGATCGGTATTGGTCTGAACAGGCCCCAATCATCTGTCTCCTCTTCCTGTTCTGTTCTCTTCTCTCTTCCTCCTCTTTCTATACTCCTCTTCCTCCCTCTAGCTCACCACCCTGCGTGGGTCTATCCTGGAGGATGCAGTGCCATCTACCTCAAAGCACGGCCTGGCGCGGGGTCTACCCCTCAAAGAGGTGCTAGATTACCTGGTACCAGAGCTGAACGCCCACTGTCTCAGACTGGCTCTCAACACACCTAAAGTCACAGAGCAGCTGATGAAGCTGGACGAACAGGGGGTAAGGAGAGGCACTACAGTACACAGACACCAGGGGGTAAGGAGACATCACTACAGTACACACAGACACCAGGGGGTAAGGAGAGGCACTACAGTACACACAGACACCAGGGGGTAAGGAGAGGCACTACAGTACACAGACACCAGGGGGTAAGGAGACATCACTACAGTACACACAGACACCAGGGGGTAAGGAGAGACACTACAGTACACAGACACCAGGGGGTAAGGAGACATCACTACAGTACACACAGACACCAGGGGGTAAGGAGAGGCACTACAGTACACACAGACACCAGGGGGTAAGGAGACATCACTACAGTACACACAGACACCAGGGGGTAAGGAGAGGCACTACAGTACACACAGACACCAGGGGGTAAGGAGAGGCACTACAGTACACACAGACACCAGGGGGTAAGGGGAGACACTACAGTATACACAGACACCAGGGGGTAAGGAGACATCACTACAGTACACACAGACACCAGGGGGTAAGGAGAGACACTACAGTACACACAGACACCAGGGGGTAAGGAGAGACACTACAGTACACAGACACCAGGGGGTAAGGAGAGACACTACAGTACACAGACACCAGTGGGTAAGGAGAGACACTACAGTACACACAGACACCAGGGGGTAAGGAGAGGCACTACAGTACACACAGACACCAGGGGGTAAGGGGAGACACTACAGTATACACAGACACCAGGGGGTAAGGAGACATCACTACAGTACACACAGACACCAGGGGGTAAGGAGAGGCACTACAGTACACACAGACACCAGGGGGTAAGGAGAGGCACTACAGTACACACAGACACCAGGGGGTAAGGGGAGACACTACAGTATACACAGACACCAGGGGGTAAGGAGACATCACTACAGTACACACAGACAACAGGGGGTAAGGAGAGACACTACAGTACACACAGACACCAGTGGGTAAGGAGAGACACTACAGTACACAGACACCAGGGGGTAAGGAGAGGCACTACAGTACACAGACACCAGGGGGTAAGGAGAGACACTACAGTACACAGACACCAGGGGGTAAGGAGACATCACTACAGTACACAGACACCAGGGGGTAAGGAGAGACACTACAGTACACAGACACCAGGGGGTAAGGAGAGGCACTACAGTACACAGACACCAGGGGGTAAGGAGACCGTACTACAGTACACACAGACACCAGGGTGTAAGGAGACCGTACTACAGTACACACAGACACCAGGGTGTAAGGAGACCATACTACAGTACACACAGACACCAGGGTGTAAGGAGACCGTACTACAGTACACACAGACACCAGGGGGTAAGGAGACATCACTACAGTACACACAGACACCAGGGGGTAAGGAGAGACACTACAGTACACAGACACCAGGGGGTAAGGAGACATCACTACAGTATACACAGACACCAGGGGGTAAGGAGAGACACTACAGTACACAGACACCAGGGGGTAAGGAGAGACACTACAGTACACACAGACACCAGGGGGTAAGGAGAGACACTACAGTACACAGACACCAGGGGGTAAGGAGAGACACTACAGTACACACAGACACCAGGGGGTAAGGAGAGGCACTACAGTACACACAGACACCAGGGTGTAAGGAGACCGTACTACAGTACACACAGACACCAGGGGGTAAGGAGAGGCACTACAGTACACAGACACCAGGGGGTAAGGAGACATCACTAGAGTACACAGACACCAGGGGGTAAGGAGAGGCACTACAGTACACAGACACCAGGGGGTAAGGAGACATCACTACAGTACACACAGACACCAGGGGGTAAGGAGAGGCACTACAGTACACACAGACACCAGGGGGTAAGGAGAGGCACTACAGTACACACAGACACCAGGGGGTAAGGGGAGACACTACAGTATACACAGACACCAGGGGGTAAGGAGACATCACTACAGTACACACAGACAACAGGGGGTAAGGAGAGACACTACAGTACACACAGACACCAGTGGGTAAGGAGAGACACTACAGTACACAGACACCAGGGGGTAAGGAGAGGCACTACAGTACACAGACACCAGGGGGTAAGGAGAGACACTACAGTACACAGACACCAGGGGGTAAGGAGACATCACTACAGTACACAGACACCAGGGGGTAAGGAGACACACTACAGTACACAGACACCAGGGGGTAAGGAGAGGCACTACAGTACACAGACACCAGGGGGTAAGGAGACCGTACTACAGTACACACAGACACCAGGGTGTAAGGAGACCGTACTACAGTACACACAGACACCAGGGGGTAAGGAGAGGCACTACAGTACACAGACACCAGGGGGTAAGGAGACATCACTACAGTACACACAGACACCAGGGGGTAAGGAGAGACACTACAGTACACAGACACCAGGGGGTAAGGAGACATCACTACAGTACACACAGACACCAGGGGGTAAGGAGAGGCACTACAGTACACACAGACACCAGGGGGTAAGGAGACATCACTACAGTACACACAGACACCAGGGGGTAAGGAGAGGCACTACAGTACACACAGACACCAGGGGGTAAGGAGAGGCACTACAGTACACACAGACACCAGGGGGTAAGGGGAGACACTACAGTATACACAGACACCAGGGGGTAAGGAGACATCACTACAGTACACACAGACACCAGGGGGTAAGGAGAGACACTACAGTACACACAGACACCAGGGGGTAAGGAGAGACACTACAGTACACAGACACCAGGGGGTAAGGAGAGACACTACAGTACACAGACACCAGTGGGTAAGGAGAGACACTACAGTACACACAGACACCAGGGGGTAAGGAGAGGCACTACAGTACACACAGACACCAGGGGGTAAGGGGAGACACTACAGTATACACAGACACCAGGGGGTAAGGAGACATCACTACAGTACACACAGACACCAGGGGGTAAGGAGAGGCACTACAGTACACACAGACACCAGGGGGTAAGGAGAGGCACTACAGTACACACAGACACCAGGGGGTAAGGGGAGACACTACAGTATACACAGACACCAGGGGGTAAGGAGACATCACTACAGTACACACAGACAACAGGGGGTAAGGAGAGACACTACAGTACACACAGACACCAGTGGGTAAGGAGAGACACTACAGTACACAGACACCAGGGGGTAAGGAGAGGCACTACAGTACACAGACACCAGGGGGTAAGGAGAGACACTACAGTACACAGACACCAGGGGGTAAGGAGACATCACTACAGTACACAGACACCAGGGGGTAAGGAGAGACACTACAGTACACAGACACCAGGGGGTAAGGAGAGGCACTACAGTACACAGACACCAGGGGGTAAGGAGACCGTACTACAGTACACACAGACACCAGGGTGTAAGGAGACCGTACTACAGTACACACAGACACCAGGGTGTAAGGAGACCATACTACAGTACACACAGACACCAGGGTGTAAGGAGACCGTACTACAGTACACACAGACACCAGGGGGTAAGGAGACATCACTACAGTACACACAGACACCAGGGGGTAAGGAGAGACACTACAGTACACAGACACCAGGGGGTAAGGAGACATCACTACAGTATACACAGACACCAGGGGGTAAGGAGAGACACTACAGTACACAGACACCAGGGGGTAAGGAGAGACACTACAGTACACACAGACACCAGGGGGTAAGGAGAGACACTACAGTACACAGACACCAGGGGGTAAGGAGAGACACTACAGTACACACAGACACCAGGGGGTAAGGAGAGGCACTACAGTACACACAGACACCAGGGTGTAAGGAGACCGTACTACAGTACACACAGACACCAGGGGGTAAGGAGAGGCACTACAGTACACAGACACCAGGGGGTAAGGAGACATCACTAGAGTACACAGACACCAGGGGGTAAGGAGAGGCACTACAGTACACAGACACCAGGGGGTAAGGAGACATCACTACAGTACACACAGACACCAGGGGGTAAGGAGAGGCACTACAGTACACACAGACACCAGGGGGTAAGGAGACAGCACCTCAGTACACACAGACACCAGGCGGTAAGGAGACAGCACCTCAGTACACACAGACACCAGGGGGTAAGGAGACAGCACTACAGTACACAGACACCAGGGGGTAAGGAGACAGCACCTCAGTACACACAGACACCAGGGGGTAAGGAGACCGTACTACAGTATACACAGACACCAGGGGGTAAGGAGACAGCACCTCAGTACACACAGACACCAGGTGGTAAGGAGACATTACCTCAGTACACACAGACACCAGGGGGTAAGGAGAGACACTACAGTACACACAGACACCAGGGTGTAAGGAGAGTCACTACAGTACACACAGACACCAGGGGGTAAGGAGACAGCACTACAGTACACAGACACCAGGGGGTAAGGAGACAGCACCTCAGTACACACAGACACCAGGGGGTAAGGAGACCGTACTACAGTATACACAGACACCAGGGGGTAAGGAGACAGCACCTCAGTACACACAGACACCAGGGGGTAAGGAGACATTACCTCAGTACACACAGACACCAGGGGGTAAGGAGACAGCACTACAGTACACACAGACACCAGGGGGTAAGGAGACAGCACCTCAGTACACACAGACACCAGGGGGTAAGGAGACATCACCTCAGTACACACAGACACCAGGGGGTAAGGAGACAGCACTACAGTACACAGACACCAGGGGGTAAGGAGACAGCACCTCAGTACACACAGACACCAGGGGGTAAGGAGACAGCACCTCAGTACACACAGACACCAGGGGGTAAGGAGAGACACTACAGTACACACAGACACCAGGGTGTAAGGAGAGTCACTACAGTACACGGACACCAGGGGGTAAGGAGAGACAATACAGTACACACAGACACCAGGGTGTAAGGAGAGTCACTACAGTACACACAGACACCAGGGGGTAAGGAGAGACACTACAGTACACACAGACACCAGGGTGTAAGGAGAGTCACTACAGTACACACAGACACCAGGGGGTAAGGAGAGACACTACAGTACACACAGACACCAGGGTGTAAGGAGAGTCACTACAGTACACGGACACCCTCTCCTCTCTCGGTTTCTGTGTTAGTGGGAGAAAGCTTGCTTTTAGCTGTCTGGTTGTTGGATCTGTGGAGGAAGGAGAAACGAGAAGCATTTTAACACTTTTCAGACAGAGGGACTGTCATATACTCTCTCTCTCCCTCTCCCTGTCTCTCTCTCTGCCTCTCTCTCTTTCTCTCTCTCTCTCTCTGTCTCTCCCTCTCTCTCTCTGTCTCTCCCTCTCTCTCTCTCTCTCTGTCTCTCCATCCCCATCTCTCTCTCTTTGTCTCTCTCTCTCCCTCTCTCTCGCTCTCTCCCTCTCTCTCCATCCCCATCTCCCTCTCTCTGTCTCCGTCTCTCTCTGCAGTTGAGTTTCCAGTTGAAGGTGGGGGTGATGTACTGTGCGTCGGGACAGAGCAGTGAAGAGGATATGTACAACAATGATTCGGCAGGTCCTGCTCTGGAGGAGTTCCTTCAGCTGCTTGGGGAGAGGGTCCGACTGAAAGGATTCACCAAGTACCGAGCCCAGCTGGACACTAAGAGTACGTTACCACACACACACAGTGTTGTACCGAGCCCAGCTGGACACTAAGAGTACGTTACCACACACACACAGTGTTGTACCGAGCCCAGCTGGACACTAAGAGTACGTTACCACACAGTGTTATACCGAGCCCAGCTGGACACTAAGAGTACGTTACCACACACACACAGTGTTGTACCGAGCCCAGCTGGACACTAAGAGTACGTTACCACACACACACAGTGTTGTACCGAGCCCAGCTGGACACTAAGAGTACGTTACCACACACACAGTGTTGTACCGAGCCCAGCTGGACACTAAGAGTACGTTACCACACACACAGTGTTATACCGAGCCCAGCTGGACACTAAGAGTACATTACCACACAGTGTTATACCGAGCCCAGCTGGACACTAAGAGGACGTTACCACACAGTGTTATACCGAGCCCAGCTGGACACTAAGAGTACGTTACCAGACACACAGTGTTATACCGAGCCCAGCTGGACACTAAGAGTACATTACCACACAGTGTTATACCGAGCCCAGCTGGACACTAAGAGGACGTTACCACACAGTGTTATACCGAGCCCAGCTGGACACTAAGAGTACGTTACCACACACACACAGTGTTGTACCGAGCCCAGCTGGACACTAAGAGTACGTTACCACACAGTGTTATACCGAGCCCAGCTGGACACTAAGAGTACGTTACCACACACACACAGTGTTATCTCCCTCTATCTCTCTCATGCCCAGCTTAACACCAAGTAGACTTGGGAAGGCGGGGGGGATATCCAGATTCATATCTTCATTCCGACCTTGTGCCATCCCGGAATATTAGGTAATACTGTCACTGAACACAAGAGGCGCTATTTTCCAACCCCACTGAGCCCTCTGTAATGCGAAGATTAGCATTGCTAACAAACTACATGTAAAATCCTATAGCGAATGCTAGCTAAATGCTAATGGGCATATTGTGAATTTATACAGTCAGGACACTGTCCTATATTTTCAGGACAGATATCCCAGCTCATAAAGTAACTCACAATGCTACTCACAGTTAGCTACAAACACAAAACAAATATTAAACACCCCAAGGCTCTTGATCCAGGAGGGGATTCTCTGCTGTTACAAAGAAGGGCTTGATCGCAAGAAGCTAACCACTTAGCTAGATAACTTAGCTACAATATTAGCAAACCAAGTGGACAACTGCAGAGCATTTAGCACATTTTACACAATTAAAATAATAGATATATTTTCTGGCGCGTGCTCCGGTCTCAAGCTTCATAACTATAAATAATGTGCCCGGTGAAATTAAGATCATGTTGACTGCAGGTATTTACTTAAAGTATCTACAAATATTCAAATGTATTTAAAATATATATATATTTTTATAGTTTAAACGATATTGACGGTATTGGAAAAAACATCCCGTTGCTATTTCCAAATACCTCGGTATATAAGGTAAATATCCGATATACTGCCCAAGCCTAGTGGCAGTTTAAACTATATATTTAAAAAAAAATGTAATGTCACCCAGCTCTAGAACATTCTGTGTAAGGTTCTGCGTCAGACAGACAATCTAGACATGGGGCTGTTATATACAGGAGAGATGATGGCAGTTGGAACAATAACACATTCTTACACGTCTTAGTTTTCTCTCTTAGCTGACTTCTCTTGGACCCATCTCCTCTACACCACCTATAAGGACTATGCACCTGTCTGTCTCTCCTCCAGCTGACTTCTCTTGGACCCATCTCCTCTACACCACCTATAAGGACTATGCACCTGTCTGTCTAACTCTACTGTCTGTCTCTCCTCCAGCTGACTCCACAGGGACCCATTCCCTGTACACCACCTATAAGGACTATGCACCTGTCTGTCTAACTCTACTGTCTGTCTCTCCTCCAGCTGACTCAACAGGGACCCATTCCCTCTATACCACCTATAAGGACTATGCACCTGTCTGTCTAACTCTACTGTCTGTCTCTCCTCCAGCTGACTCAACAGGGACCCATTCCCTCTATACCACCTATAAGGACTATGCACCTGTCTGTCTAACTCTACTGTCTGTTTCTCCTCCAGCTGACTCAACAGGGACCCATCCCCTCTACACCACCTATAAGGACTATGCACCTGTCTGTCTAACTCTACTGTCTGTCTCTCCTCCAGCTGACTCCACAGGGACCCATTCCCTCTATACCACCTATAAGGACTATGAACCTGTCTGTCTAACTCTACTGTCTGTCTGTCTCTCCTCCAGCTGACTCCACAGGGACCCATTCCCTCTACACCACCTATAAGGACTATGCACCTGTCTGTCTAACTCTACTGTCTGTCTGTCTCTCCTCCAGCTGACTCCACAGGGACCCACTCCCTGTACACCACCTATAAGGACTATGAGGTGATGTTTCATGTCTCCACCATGCTGCCCTACACACCCAACAACAAACAACAGGTATGGATAGTTATTATTGACCAACGTTGAGATGTTATACAGGCCGAAGACTATTAGAACAAACTAAACTAAATTGTTCATTAAATAAATTATCTGGAGAGGTAGAAAACTCCAATGATCAAGTCCTTTAAAACAATGCTACTGACTTAAAAAAATAAAAAATCTTATCATCCTTTAAAATGTCTTAGAAATAAATATAATTACAGAAATACAGCCCGTTTGATGCATTTTGCTTCATAGGATGGAAAATGCATCATACCGGCTGTATTTGGAAATTATATATCTTGTAAACTTGATTGCTGACATGCAAAGCATTTTGGGACAATATCACCAATGGACTAATGAAACAAATACCAAAAGATAATTTTTGGTTGGGATTTTCCTTTAAATGTTAGGGAAAACAAACAAATTGAAAACCATATTTTTTTTCCCCCACAAAATTTTTATCACAGTGCAGTTATCACAAAACATATAATTTTCCTAACTAGACGATAGGCTATGTAGATCTGGGGAAGGTTGTGTGATAGGCTATGTAGATCTGGGGAAGGTTGTGTGATAGGCTATGTAGATCTGGGGAAGGTTGTGTGATAGGCTATGTAGATCTGGGGAAGGTTGTGTGATAGGCTATGTAGATCTGGGGAAGGTTGTGTGATAGGCTATGTAGATCTGGGGAAGGTTGTGTGATAGGCTATGTAGATCTGGGGAAGGTTGTGTGATAGACTATGAAGATCTGGGGAAGGTTGTGTGATAGGCTATGTAGATCTGGGGAAGGTTGTGTGATAGGCTATGAAGATCTGGGGATGGTTGTGTGATAGGCTATGTAGATCTGGGGAAGGTTGTGTGATAGGCTATGAAGATCTGGGGAAGGTTGTGTGATAGGCTATGTAGATCTGGGGAAGGTTGTGTGATAGGCTATGAAGATCTGGGGAAGGTTGTGTGATAGGCTATGAAGATCTGGGGAAGGTTGTGTGATAGGCTATGTAGATCTGGGGAAGGTTGTGTGATAGGCTATGTAGATCTGGGGAAGGTTGTGTGATAGGCTATGTAGATCTGGGGAAGGTTGTGTGATAGGCTATGTAGATCTGGGGAAGGTTGTGTGATAGGCTATGTAGATCTGGGGAAGGTTGTGTGATAGGCTATGTAGATCTGGGGAAGGTTGTGTGATAGGCTATGTAGATCTGGGGAAGGTTGTGTGATAGGCTATGTAGATCTGGGGAAGGTTGTGTGATAGGCTATGAAGATCTGGGGAAGGTTGTGTGATAGGCTATGAAGATCTGGGGAAGGTGTAATTTAAAGATAGCAGAAAATAACCCGCCTATTGGGTCAATTTCCATTGACGAGCATTGAATGAGAGGCTATCAGCACAAAATGTATATTTACATAATATGTAAATAAACTTCTCAATTCACATTAGCAACGGGAATGACACAAGCTGAGAGAAAGTGTTGGTGATGTTCTTGCTTCGCAGCTCAAAAGTGCCAGAAATGTCACTGTAGCAAATTATTAATTTATATGCAAGCAACAACTTCATGTATCTACCATATTACACTCTTAATTAATGCAACAATTCACAAACGTGCAGACGTTTAAATGGTTTATTTTCTCTTCCATATACTCGTTAATTTAGCAAGACAATAACACAGCCAAGTGGAACAGCTGCTACCTAACATGCTACAACATCAAGTGAACAACGCTTCGTCAAGTAAATTCAGCATTGCGAAAATGAACATTTACCGCTCTCATACGAATATATAAAAGTAATATTATCATACAGTGTCAGTCATATTATATAGAGCTAGGTAGCAAGCTAAACAAAATGTCTGCACTCTGCATCCTCACACAGCTAACGTTAGCTAAAGTTGGCAAATTAGTAGGCTAAGTTAACTGGCCAGTTAGCTGAATGCTAACGTCAGCGAACGTTAGCTAAACGATAGTGATGTCGTTTTTTGGCCCACCTTAGAACAAACCATTGTTTCATTTCAACAATATCATGCAAATCAATACATTAAAAAACTATAATTGTAACTGACAAATTCATTGAGCAGTTGAGTTCCTGCTTGCTTTTTGCATTGGAATGTTCTGAAAATCCCTTAAAGCTACGGCGTCAATTTCAGAGTACCCGCCTTTTAACTGCAATTTCAGATAAAAACTCAATAGGAAGGATACCTCCCAACTGTTTCAAAAACATTGCTCTGCTATTACGATTTATACTATATACTTCTCCTCTGTTTTTGGTGCCCTCACTTCCGGCCTGTGAACAGCGTGAAGCGAACCCATGGACATGAGCAGATAATTATGTGTGACCGTGTCAGAGCGAAGTGATCTCAATATCACGGCCTATTTTTTTTTTTTATATATTTTTTTAAATTTTACCTTTTTATTTAAGTCAGCAAGTCAGTTAAGAACAAATTCTTATTTTCAATGACGGCCTAGGAACAGTGGGTTAACTTCCTGTTCAGGGGCAGACGCTCTAACCACTAGGCTACCCTGCCGCCCCTATTCATTGATGATAGGTCCTGCTTTACTGAAGTTGCGAGACATGACAAGCCATGAAATTACGAGACACAGTTGTGCATATAAAAACCATAACCGGCACGCAAATCGGTAGAAATGGTAAGATAAATTGGCATTCCACATAAGGTTGCTGACTCCTCGTGTAGCCTATTATTGGCAACTTCAGGAGGGTAATGGCCGGATCTGTGACAGCCAGTAGAAGCCGGAGGAGAACGGTCGGGGCTCAGGTTTTTTTTCATTTTTTTTTCTGCTTATCTAGATCTCTGGCTCCCTCTTGAGTCATTTTGTCTTATTTCATCCAATAGTAAACGTTTAAGCATCAGACAAGCTCAATGCAAATAGTTGATTTTATTAAAACATATATGGAAAAATACACGTTTAAAAATGTTGGCCAATCAATTGACAGATGATTTTCGGTCAACAAAGATTTTTGTTTTTTGGGGACAGCCCTACTATACTGTGCCCCTCCCCTCTCTCCATCTATTGCTGTCTCGCTATGAAAGTGTTCTTGGAACTAATCAGTCTCCTCCGTTCCCAAAAATACAGACTCTTAGGAGTCGATTCCTAGACAAATTTAATCTTGACACTAAGAAATGGAGGTCGACACCGGAAGTCGACGCGCAACGAGTCCATTATTGTGGACTCTCCACCGCTACGTCATCGTCGTTAACAGATGGAAAATGGCAAGAGACAGCAGCGAAGTCTTGTATGGCAACACTTTGGTAGTACAGTAATGGTAGTATAGGTACAGTAATGGTAGTATAGGTACAGTAATGGTAGTACAATGCTTAACCATGTGACCTGGACCCAAACCGTTGCTGGCAACAGCTACATTGTGTACATTTTATTCATTTTTCTGACCATTTAATTGCAGAATAAAATAAAAGAGAGATTGTCACATCCCTAAATAGATTATTGAAAATGTGACCATCTTGTTGTCCATGTGTTTACCTTGAGAGTTTTCCTTTGCTGTTTTCTCTAACCAATTTGTCTACATTTCCCAGCTCCTGAGGAAGCGTCACATAGGGAATGACATAGTGACCATCGTATTCCAGGAGCCTGGGGCTCAACCCTTCACCCCCAAGAACATACGGTCACACTTCCAACACGTGTTTGTAGTGGTGAGAGCACACCAACCCTGCTCTGACAACACCTCCTATAGGTGAGTGGGAACGTCTAATGCACGCATGGCACACGCATGGCACACGCATGACACACGCATGACACACGCATGACACACGCATAACACACGCATAACACACGCATGACACACTGAGGCACTGAGCGGAGACACACGGAGACACTGAGCAGAGACACACAGAGACCCTGAGCAGAGACACACAGAGACCCTGAGCAGAGACACACAGAGACACACAGAGACCCTGAGCAGAGACACACAGAGACCCTGAGCAGAGACACACAGAGACACACAGAGACACACAGAGACACTTATTTCTATTTCCCTTTTGTTTCTGTTTTACCTTCTGTTATTTCTTGTGCTACATTGATATTGATCACTGCATTGTTGGGGTTAAGAGCTGGCAAGAAAGGCATTTCACTGCACCTATCACACTACTATGACTGACCCTGTAAAACAACACCTATCACACTACTATGACTGACCCTGTAAAACAACACCTATCACACTACTATGACTGACCCTGTAAAACAACACCTATTATACTACTATGACTGACCCTGTAAAACAACACCCATCACACTACTATGACTGACCCTGTAAAACAACACCTATCACACTACTATGTCTGACCCTGTAAAACAACACCCATCACACTACTATGACTGACCCTGTAAAATAACACCTATCGTACTACTATGACTGACCCTGTAAAACAACACCTATCACACTACTATGACTGACCCTGTAAAACAACACCTATCACACTACTATGACTGACCCTGTAAAACAACACCCATCATACTACTATGACTGACCCTGTAAAACAACACCTATCACACTACTATGACTGACCCTGTACAACAACACCTATCATACTACTATGACTGACCCTGTAAAACAACACATTACACTGCACCAATCCGGTGTATGTCACAATAATACACATTGCATTAATTTTATGTACATAATCTGGTTTGGCGGTTTTCAGATTTTCATATCGTCATACTGTCCTTCTCTCATCCCGGGATTTATTGTATTACCGGTTTGGTACACAAAGGGGCGCACCATTTAAAAAAATGTTTAAAAAAAATAAATAATACAATCGGTTACCAGAATGTTAACAAAACTCGCACAAGTAATAGTGAATTTTCATGGAAGCTGCTAGCTAAATATGATAACGAGCGCAAACTAAAATAAACGAAACGCAAAGACAGGAAATCCAGCTCATAATGTTCTACCTGTATAGGTAGGAGCTACCGAATGTCCAAACATTTTACAAGCGAATGTGAATGAGAGACATTGTGCAAATGAACACAGTTTTGACGCATGCTTGTCTGGAAGAAGAACAGTACTGGCTCTGGAGCAGAATGTCTCCACGCAGTGTCTATGTGGAGTCTGGAGTTGCTTGGGAAACAGGCCTTCCTGGGAGGGGGGGAGCAGAAGGGCCGAGAACGGAGAGGAGAAAAAAAAACTTGAGGAAATGAAAGGATGGCAGCAGTACAGTTAACCCATCCAAAGGGCTTTGACTTCTCAAACACGGCAGAAACACAACACAGGTGATGCCTCGTCACCTTATTCATTCAGTAACTTCGATACCTACCAAGTTAAACTTAAGGGTCGAGTTAACGCAGAATTCTTCATTTTACAGGGGGGGGGGGGGGGAGTTAAAACATGTAAGAAATCTCTTGCTGCGTTTTTGTAAACACAGATCTAAAATGCATCTTATTGTAACTTCCTGCTCGGCATCAGACACATTTTGTGCTTCAACTGGGATGAGAATCGATGGCGTTGGATCAGCAGACAGCGCTCTGACTGATGTGTAGCTTCTTTCTTCAGCTACTTTTCTCCAGGTAGCCAGCCTACTTTCCTCCATGTAGCCAGCCTACTTTCCTCCATGTAGCCAGCCTACTTTCCTCCATGTAGCCAGCCTACTTTCCTCCAGGTAGCCAGCCTACTTTCCTCCAGGTAGCCAGCCTACTTTCCTCCAGGTAGCCAGCCTACTTTCCTCCATGTAGCCAGCCTACTTTCCTCCAGGTAGCCAGCCTACTTTCCTCCAGGTAG
This sequence comes from Oncorhynchus kisutch, assembly GCF_002021735.2. NCBI lineage: Eukaryota > Metazoa > Chordata > Actinopteri > Salmoniformes > Salmonidae > Oncorhynchus > Oncorhynchus kisutch. The sequence goes on along the minus strand of NC_034185.2, from coordinate 8,434,519 downwards.
CCAGCCTACTTTCCTCCAGGTAGCCAGCCTACTTTCCTCCAATAAAATATAAGATGAACTTTTAGCAAAGTGTTAGGAAATGTAGCTGGCTACATACTTTTCCATGATGAACATTAGAAATGTTATGGGAGTACATGCATAATGGGTCTCGAATGCATAATGCTTTTGCAAAAATTGTAAGCTCTTTTACTGCCTGCAAGATAGCATCTATTGTCATTGGATTAAAACAAAGCTGTTTTCTGACGAATGTGTTGCACTAATGTATATTCTGTGAAGGGAAACTATAGTTGCATATCTCTGATCTCTCTCTATTGAAGAAAAAAAAACACTGTTGAATTTCAATATAATACGTTACCCTTAATACACAGCTGGACTCACCTGCTACCTTTTTCTCCTGGTGTGCTACTTACAAACCAACACGTGACTGGCGCAACAGTTCTAGTGAACTGTGGTAAGCTTCATAAAATGTGAAATGAAGAACACGATCTGCTTTATCTCAACGTAAAAAGTAGATACCTTCAGTCAGATAGTAACTTATACCCTGGTATACATTCGAAAGTATTCAGACCCCTTGACTTTTTCCACATTTTGTTACGTCACAGCCTTGTTCTAAAATTGATTACATATTTTTTGTTTGTTCATCAATCTACACACAATACCCCACCATGATAAAGAAAAAACAGGTTTTTAGACATGACATTTTTTACAAAGTATTCAGGTCCTTCACTCAGTACTTGGTGGAAGCACCTTTGGCAGCGATTACAGCCTTGTCTTCCTGGGTATGACGCTTCAAACTTGACACACCTGTATTTGGGGAGTTTCTCCCATTCTTCTCTGCAGATCCTCTCAAGCTCTGTCAGGTTGGATGGGGAGTGTTGCTGCACAGCTATTTTCAGGTCACTCCAGAGATGTTCGATTGGGTTCAAGTCCGGGTTCTGGCAGGGCAACGCAAGGACATTCAGAGACTTGTCTCAGAGCCACTCCTGCGTTGTCTTGGCTGTGTGTTTAGATTCTTTGTCCTGCTGGAAGGTAAACCTTCGCCCCCAGTCTGAGGTCCTGAGTGCTCTGGTGTAGTTTTTCATCAAGGATCTTTGTACTTTGCTCCATTCATCTCTCCCTCGCTCCTGACTAGTCTCCCAGTCCCTGCCGCTGAAAAACATCCCCACAGCATGATGCTGCCACTACCACCATGCTTCACTGTAGGGATGCCACCACCATGCTTCACCGTGCCAGGTTTCCTCCAGACATGACACTTGGCATTCAGAACAAAGAGTTCAATCTTGGTTTTATCAGACCAGAGAATCTTGTTTCTCATGGTCTGAGGGTCCTTTAGGTGCCTTTTTTGGCAAACTCCAAGTGGGCTGTCATGTGCATTTTACTGCTGGTACAGGGACAAGGTGGATTCGCAATTCAGTAGCTGAGACACAAGACGTATGTGACAGGGTCGACAGAAAATCACGGACTACAAAAAGAAAAACAGCCACGTCTTGGACACCGACGTGACGCTTCCAGAGAAGCTAAACACCTGTGTGCTGCTGGCTGGTGTGTTTACGGGCATATACAATCGCTCCCTATCCCAGTTTGTTGTCCCCACATGACGCATGACTTTCAACCTTCGTCTCTCCCGAGCCCGTACGGAAGTTGGAGCGATGAGATAAGATGGTAGCTACTAACAATTGGAAACCACGAAATTGGGGAGAAAAAAGTGGTAAAAATTCAACAACAACAAAAAAGGGACCAGTCAAGAATCATATCACCACCTTAGACCCACTTCAGTTTGCATACCGCCCCGATGCAATCGCTATCACAGCCCTATCTCATTTGGACAAAAGGAATACCTAATGCTGTTCATTGACTACAGCTCAGCATTCAACACCATAGTACCCTACAAGCTCTATAAGCTCTTCATTAAGCTGGAGGCCCTGGGTCTCAACCCCGCCCTGTGCAATTGGGTCCTGGACTTTCTGACGGGCCGCCCCCCAGGTGGTGAAGGTAGGAAACATCTCCACTTCGCTGACCCTCAACACTGGGGCCCCACAAGGGTGCGTGCTCAGCCCCCTCCTGTACTCTCTGTTCACCCACGACTGCGTGGCCAAGCACGCCTTCAACTCAATCATCAAGTGTGCAGACGACACAACAGTAGTGGGCTTGATTAACAACAACAGCGAGACACTCGGAGTGGGGTTTTAGGAAAACAACCTCTCACTCAACGTCAACAAAACAAAGGAGATGATTGTGGACTTCAGGAAACAGCAGAGGGAGCACCCCCCTATCCACATCGAAGGGACAACATTGAAGAAAATTGAAAGTTTTAAGTTCCTTGGCGTACACATCACTGACAAACTGAAATGGTCCACCCACACAGACAACGTGGTGAAGAACCTCTGGAGGCTGAAGCCCTTAAACCCTCACAAACTTTTACAGATGCACCATCGAGAGCGTCCTGTCGGCCTGTATCACCGCCTGGTACGGCAACTGCTCCGCCCACAACCGTAAGGCTCTCCAGAGAGTAGTGAGGTCGGCACAACGCATCACCGGGGGTGACCTACCCGCCCTCCATGACACCGACAGCACCCGATGTCACAGGAAGGCCAAAAAGATCATCAAGGACATCAACCACCCGAGCCACTGCCTGTTCACCCCGCTATCATCCAGAAGGCGAGGTCAGTACAGGTGCATCAAAGCTGGGATCGAGAGACTGAAAAACAGCTTCTATCTCAAGGCCATCAGACTGTTAAATCACTAACCCTGCACCTTAGACACTGCTGCCCGCTACCATCCTGAAAATGTAATACCTTATTTACATAAGAATTCAGACTTGAGATCTTTCTACAACTTGATTGGAGTCTACCTGTGGTAAATTCAATTGATTGGACAGGATTTGGGAAGGCACAAACCTGTATAGATACAGTGCATTTGGATATGATTCAGACCCCTTGACTTTTTCCACATTTTGTTACGTTACAACCTTATTCTAAAATGGATTACATTGTATTTTCTTTTAGTCCTCTATCTACACTCAATATCCCATAATATTTTTTTTTTAAACAGACATGCACTGTGAACTGTGGAACCTTATATAGACAGGTGTGTACTTTTCCAAATCATGTCCAAATCAATTGCATTTACCACAGGTGGACTCCAATCAAGTTGTTGAAACATCTCAAGGATGATCAATGGAAACAGGATGCACCTGAGCTCAATTTTGAGTTTTGTAGCAAAGGGTCTGAATATTTACGTAAATAAGCTATTTCAGTTTTAAAATTTTAGTACATTTGCAAAAATGTCTAAAAACCTCTTTTCACTTTGACGTTATGGGGTATTGTGTGTAGATCGAAGTATATATATATATATTTTTTAAATCCTGTATCGTAACAAAATGTGGGAAAAGTCGAGGGGTCTGAGAACTTTCAGAATAAACTGTATACAGATTCCCCCTATCCTGGTACACAACACCAGTCTCTGTGATAGATTCCCCCTAGCCTGGTACACAACACCAGTCTCTGTGATAGATTCCCCCTAGCCTGGTACACAACACCAGTCTCTGTGATAGATTCCCCCTAGCCTGGTACACAACACCAGTCTCTGTGATAGATTCCCCCTAGCCTGGTACACAACACCAGTCTCTGTGATAGATTCCCCCTAGCCTGGTACACAACACCAGTCTCTGTGATAGATTCCCCCTAGCCTGGTACACAACACCAGTCTCTGTGATAGATTCCCCCTAGCCTGCTACACAATACCAGTCTCTGTGATAGATTCCCCCTAGCCTGGTACACAACACCAGTCTCTGTGATAGATTCCCCCTAGCCTGGTACACAACACCAGTCTCTGTGATAGATTCCCCCTAGCCTGGTACACAATACCAGTCTCTGTGATAGATTCCCCCTAGCCTGGTACACAACACCAGACTCTGTGATAGATTCCCCCTAGCCTGGTACACAACACCAGTCTCTGTGATAGATTCCCCCTAGCCTGGTACACAACACCAGTCTCTGTGATAGATTCCCCCTAGCCTGGTACACAACACCAGTCTCTGTGATAGATTCCCCCTAGCCTGGTACACAACACCGGTCTCTGATAGAGTCCCCCTAGTGCAGCACCCTCTACTCCTCCTCCCATTCCAGCACCGAAAACAAATGGCATTCAGGACCATTTAAAACTGGTAAACTGCAGTTTCTTCCGTTTCCGTGATCAAGACACATACACACACACAGAGTGGAGTCGGTGAGAGAAGTTAAAGAGAGAAGGGGGAGACTTGATGAGAATTTTTCACTTTCTGTTTTTTTGTTTTTTTTCTCTTTCCCTCTTTTCACTATTTCAATTCAAGGGCTTTATTGGCATGGGAAACATGTTAACATTGCCTAAGCTCTCCCTCTTCTCTCAATTCAATTCAATTCAAGGGCTTTATTGGCATGGGAAACATGTTAACATTGCCTAAGCTCTCCCTCTTCTCTCAATTCAATTCAATTCAAGGGCTTTATTGGCATGGGAAACATGTGTTAACATTGCCAAAGCAAGTGAGGTAGACAACATACAAAGTGAATATATAAAGTGAAAAACAACAAAAATTAACAGTAAACATTACACATACAGAAGTTTCAAAACAGTAAAGACATTACAAATGTCATATTATATATATATATATATACAGTGTTCTAACAATGTACAAATGGCTAAAGGACACAAGATAAAATAAATAAGCATAAATATGGGTTGTATTTACAATGGTGTTTGTTCTTCACTGGTTGCCCTTTTCTCGTGGCAACAGGTCACAAATCTTGCTGCTTGTGATGGCACACTGTGGAATTTCACCCAGTAGATATGGGAGTTTTTCAAAATTGGATTTGTTTTCGAATTCTTTGTGGATCTGTGTAATCTGAGCGAAATATGTCTCTCTAATATGGTCATACATTGGGCAGGAGGTTAGGAAGTGCAGCTCAGTTTCCACCTCATTTTGTGGGAAGTGAGCACATAGCCTGTCTTCTCTTGAGAGCGATGTCTGCCTACGGCGGCCTTTCTCAATAGCAAGGCTATGCTCACTGAGTCTGTACATAGTCAAGGCTTTCCTTAATTTTGGGTCAGTCACAGTGGTCAGGTATTCTGCCGCTGTGTACTCTCTGTGTAGGGCCAAATAGCATTCTTCTCTCTTCTCTTCTCTCTCTCTCTCTCTCTCTCTCTCTCTCTCTCTCTCTCTCTCTCCCTCTTCTCTCTCATCATTCTCATCTCTCTCTCCTCTCTCTCTCTCCTCTCTCTCTCCTTCTCTCTCTCTCTCTCTCTCTCCTTCTCTCTCTCTCTCCTCTCTCTCTATCTCGTTAAGGGCTGTGTTAATATGGTTTATTGTGAGAGTTCCTGGTTCTCTGTGGGGTTCCTGCCTGCTGTACACAAAGCTGTGGTGTAGCATAGGGAAGATACAATGGCTTGACACGCGCGCACACACACACACACACACACACACACACACACACACACGCACGCATAAAAAAACACACACACTGCTCTCCAACCAGGTGTAAGACTGTATCAGCTTGGCCCTTTGTTTGGAGGGCGGCCTGACACAGGCTTAGTCTACCTCTACCCCCTCTACCTCTCCCTCTACCTCCTCTACCTCTACGTCCCTCTACCTCTACCTCCCTCTCTCCCTCTACCCTCTCTACCTCCCCTCTACCTCCCCCTCTACCTCCTCTACCTCTACCTCCCTCTCTACCTCCCCCTCTACCTCCTCTACCTCTACGTCCCTCTACCTCTACGTCCCTCTACCTCTACCTCCTCTACCTCTACCTCCCTCTCTACCTCCTCTCTACCTCTACCTCCCTCTACCTCCCTCTCTACCTCCCTCTCTACCTCTACCTCCCTCTCTACCTCTACCACCTCTACCTCTACCTCCTCTACCTCTACCTCTACCTCCCCCTCTACACCTCCACATACCTCTACGCCCCCCTTCTTTTTCCTCCCTCTACCTCTACCCCCTCTTCCTCCCTCTACCTCTACCTCCCTCTACCTCTACCCCCTCCACCTCTACCTCCCTCTACCTCCCTCTACCTCCCTCTCTACTTCCCTCTACCTCCCTCTACTTCCCTCTACCTCCCTCTACCTCCTTCTCTAACCTACCTTCTACCTCCCTCTACCTCCCTCTGCTAAACCTCCCTCTAGCCTCTACGCTCCCTCTACCGTCCCCCTCTACCCTCCCCTCTACCTACCTCTACCTCCCTCTCTACCTCCCTCTACCCTCTCTACCTCCCTCTACTCTACCTCCCCCTCTACCTCCCCCTCCACCTCTACCTCTACCTCCACCTCAACCTCCCTCGACCTCCCCCTACCTCCCTCTACCTCCCCCTTCCTCCCTCTCTACCTCCCCCTTCACCTCCCTCTCTACCCCCTCCACCTCCCTCTCTACCTCCCTCCACCTCCCTCTCTACCTCCCTCTACCTCCTCTCTACCCCCCTCAACCTCCCTCTCTACCCCCTCTACCTCCCTCTCTAACCTCCCTCCCCCTTCCTCTACCTCTACCCTCTCAACCTCCCTCTCTATACTACCCTCTCTACCCCCCTCCACCTCCCTCTCTACCTCCCTCTACCCCCCTCAACCTCCCTCTCTACCCCCTCTACCTCCCTCTCTACCTCCCTCCCCCTTCCTCTACCTCTACCCTCTCTACCCCCTCAACCTCCCTCTCTATACTACCCCTCTCTACCCCCTCAACCTCCCTCTC